>NC_071617.1:4083750-4411875 GCF_014839835.1 Dryobates pubescens
AATTTTGTACAAAATGAAATGCTTTGATGAAGGAACAGAAGGACATGGAGACTAAACCTTATGAAGTGTGTTTGAAGGATCTGGGGATGATTACTTTGGAAAAGAGGAGGCTGAGGGGAGACCTCATTAAGGGCAGGAAAACAGACAATGCATCACACAAATGTAATCACATAAGGTACAGTTGAAAAGGCTTCATTTAAGATGCTTTTTAACACTGTATTTTCCAAGGAATTATTTGTGTTGGGTTTTTTCCCCCCATTTCTTTCCCTACAGAGGCAAAACTAAATAAATAAACATCACAGCTATAATTCAGGGGAAAAAACCTTTCATCCTATGAGCATGGAAATGAATGCATTTCCCAGACTGTAGTTTTTTATGTGACTGTTTTAGATAGAATCAACCAGGTCGGAAAAGACCTCAGAGGTCCTCAAGTCCAACCTATTACCTAATACCTAACCATGGCTCCAAGTGCCACAGCCAAGACATTTTTGAACACCTCCAGGGATGGTGACTCCACCACCTCCCTGGGCAGTACATTCCAATGGGCAATTACTCTTTCTGGGAAGAACATTCTCCTCACCTCCAGCCTAAACCTCCCCTGGCACAGCTTGAGACTGTGTCCTCTTGTTCTGGTGCTGGTTGCCTGGCAGAAGAGACCAACCCCCAAGCCAAGTACTTAGAAGAGTAAGTCAGACCACTGGAAAGTGTAGCTGCAGATACATACATAGAATACATAGAATAAACCAGGTTGGAAGAGACCTTCAAGATCATCGCGTCCAACCCATCAACCAATCCAACACCACCCAAGCAACTAACCCATGGCACCAAGCACCCCATCAAGTCTCCTCCTGAACACCTCCAATGATGGTGACTCCACCACCTCCCCAGGCAGCCCATTCCAATGGGCAATCACTCTCTCTGTATAGAACTTTTTCCTAACATCCAGCCTGAACCTCCCCTGGAAGAGGGAGCACAATGATACAGAATCATAGAATCATAGAATTGTCAGGGTTGGAAGGGACCTCAAGGCTCAGCCAGTTCCAACCCCCCTGCCCTGGGCAGGGACACCTCACACTACAGCAGGTTGCTCACAGCCACATCCAGCCTGGCTGCAAACACGTCCAGGCGTGAGGCTTCCACCACCTCCCTGGGCAACCTGTGCCAGGCTCTCACCACCCTCATGGGGAAGAACTTCTTCCTAACATCCTGAATCTGAATCTACCCATTTCTAGTTTTGTTCCATTCTCCCCCAGTCCTATCACTCCCTGACACCCCAAAAAGTCCCTCCCCAGCTTTCTTGTAGCCCTCTTCAGATCCTGGAAGGCCACAATTAGGTCTCCTCGGAGTCTTCTCTTCTCCAGACTGAACAGCCCCAACTCCCTCAGTCTGTGCTCACAGGAGAGGTGTTTGTTTGCCTTTAACTGCAAGGACATTAAGCCACATGTAAGAAGCTTGCCAAGCAGCTCTTCTCCTTTCAGATCAGATGAAAACAAAAATTCAAAATAAAAAGAAATCACTTTTTTTTTTTATCAGAGCCATTTAGAGGACCTTCTGCCTTTCTTCAACAGAGACACTTTGTGTAAGGCTTCTAGAATCATAGAATCATAGCTTCTAGCTTCCACTCCCTGTATTTACCCTGAGCTGCTGAATTTTGGTTGGGGTTTTTTTGTGGTTTATTGGAGGAGGATGAGTGGAATATTTTGGTTTCCTTTTCACTTTTTGTTTTCCCTTCTGCAAAGAGCTGGCACCAGCACCCAGCAGACAGTGCTTAGCTGGCAGGTGGTTGGCACACAATTCCATTGCCCAGCACAAGAAACATATATTTTGGCTATGAGATCATGAACGTCCTGTGTACCTTCCATAGCTCTTTAACTTACTTGGGCAACACAGTCTCAAGCTGTGCCAGGGGAGGTTTAGGCTGGAGGTGAGGAAGAAGTTCTTCATAGAAAGAGAGGTTGTCCATTGGAATGTGCTGCCCAGGGAGGTGGTGGAGTCACCATCACTGCAGGTGTTTAGGAAGAGACTGGATGGGGTGCTTGGTGCCATGGTTTAGTTGATTAGGTGGTGTTGGATGATGGGTTGGACTTGATGATCTCAAAGGTCTTTTCCAAACTGGTTAATTCTATTCTGTTCTATTCTATTCTATTCTATTCTATTCTATTCTAGGTATCATGGTATCATAGTATCAGTCAGAGTTGGAAGGGACCACAAGGATCATCTAGTTCCAACCCCCCTGCCATGGGCAGGGACACCCCACACTACACCAGCCTGGCCAGAGCCTCATCCAGCCTTGCCTTAAACACCTCCAAGGATGGGGCCTCAACCACCTCCCTGGACAACCCATTCCAGGGCTTCACCACTCTCATGGGGAAGAACTTCCTCCTCACCTCCAGCCTGAATCTCCCCACCTCCAGCTTCATTCCATGGCCCCTAGTCCTATCACTCCCTGATATTCTGACATCCTGAGCAGTCCCTCCCCAGCCTTCTTGTAGCCCCCTTCAGATACAGGAAGGCCACAATCAGGTCACCTGGGAGCCTTCTCTTCTCCAGACTGAACAGCCCCAACTCCTTCAGTCTGTCCTCACAGCAGAGCAGCTCCAGCCCTCTGCTCATCCTTGTGGCCCTTCTCTGGACACCTTCCAGCACCTCCAGATGCCTCTTGTAATAGGGGCTCCAGAACTGGACACAGTACTCCAGGTGGGGTCTCACCAGAGCTGAGCAGAGGGGGAGAATCACCTCCCTGCCCTGCTGGCCACACTTCTCTTGCTGCAGCCCAGGATCTGATTGGCTTTCCGGGCTGCAAGTGCACACTGAGAGCTCCTGTTGAGCTTCTCCTCCACCAGCACCCCCAAGTCTCTCTCCTCAGGGCTGCTTTCCAGCCAGTCCCTGCCCAGCCTGGATTTGTGCCTGGGATTGCCTCGACCCAGATGCAGGACCCTGCCCTTGTTCTTGTTGAACCTCCTGAGGTTGGCTTGTGCCCACCTCTCCAGCCTCTCAAGGTGCCTCTGGATGGATCCCTTCCCTCCAGCCTGACTGCTGCACCACACAGCTTGGTGTCATCAGCAAACTTGCTGAGGCTGCACTCAGTGCCACTGTCCATGGCACCCACAAAGATGTTGACCAAGCCTGGTCCCAGGACTGATCCCTGAGGGACTCTGCTTGTCCCTCCACTGGGACATGGACCCATGGACAGCCACTCTTTGGGTGCAGCCATCAAGCCAGTTCTGTATCCATCTAGTGGTCCACCCATCAAACCCATGTTTCACCATTCAATTCAATCTACCCTCTTCACGCTTCAATCCATTCCCTCTCACCCTATCACTAGAAAGCCTTGTAAGAAGTCCCTACCTGGCTTTAAGTCCAATAATGGGGGTTTTTTTGTCCCCCTCCTCTGGTCAGTTTCTGTGACTCCCTCTGTTATAAGAAGTAGTCTTACCATTGAATGTGCTAGGCTGCAGATATGAAACCCTTATGGGAACTGAAGAAGAGGTTAGGTAAGAGGTGGTTAAATAAAGACATGACAGTTGAACTGCAGGATTGCTTCCACTGTTACACAACACATTTGCATTGCACCAAGTATTTTTAGATCAGGTCAGGAAGGTTTCAGGGAAATCTAATCTCAAGCTGAAAAGCTACACTCTCACTCTTCATGAATCCTTCTGGAATACAGGGAAGGGTTTCAGGGAGCTCTTGTGTTCAGTTCTCCTCCAGCTCCCAGGCTGCCAAAAAGCAATTAGCTCAGGACTCCAGCGCTGTTCGAAAGAGTGGCTTCCTGCAGGCTGCTCTGCAGCCCAACATTTCCCAGATCACTTAGACTAGAATAGAATAGAATAGAATAAACCAGGTTGGAAGAGACCTTCGAGATCATCATGTCCAACCTATCATCCAACACCACCTAATCAACCAACCCATGGCACCAAGCATCCTGTCAAGCCTCGCCCTGAACACCCCCAGCAATGGCGACCCCACCACCTCCTCAGGCAGCCCATTCCAGTGGGCAATCACTCTCTCTGTGTAAAACTTCCTCCTAACCTCCAGCCTAAACCTCCCTTGATGCAGCCTGAGACTGTGTCCTCTTGTTCTGGTGCTGGTTGCCTGGGAGATGAGACCAACCTCCGCCTCACTACAACCTCCCTTCAGGTAGTTGTAGAGAGCAATAAGGTCACCCCTGAGTCTCCTCCTCTCCAGGCTAACCTTGTTTGGTTTTGGTGTGGTTCTACAGCCTCTGCTGTAAAAGTGGGAAAAAAAGCATTGCACCAAACCTTGCAGAAATTTGGGACCTCATTCTGAATCAGAACATTTGGAAGTCTCAGGAACCTCTGCTGAAGAAAGCTTTTGTAAGTGCATCTCTAATGACTTGAGTCTCCAAGCTCCACCTCAGGGCTCTACTACCAAGGCTCCTCCAACCTCATAACTTCAAATGAACTCATGGGAAACTTAAAGTGACGAAAACCAGGCTCAGAGAAGAATGATTTATGGTGTCAAGTGTTCCTTGTTAGGGTTGGAAGGGACCTCAAGGATCAGCCAGTTCCAACCCCTCTGCCATGGACAGAAACACCTCACACTACAGCAGGTTGCTCACAGCCACATCCAGCCTGGCTGCAAACACCTCCAGGGATGAGGCTTCCACCACCTCCCTGGGCAACCTGTGCCAGGCTCTCACCACCCTCATGGGGAACAACTTCTTCCTAACATCCAGTCTGAATCTACCCATTTCTGGTTTTGTTCCATTCCACCCAGTTCTGTCACTCCCTGACACCCTCAAAAGTCCCTCCCCAGCTTTCTTGTAGCCCCCTTCAGATACTGGAAGGCCACAATGAGGTCTGCTCAGAGCCTTCTCTTCTCCAGTCTGAACAGCCCCAACTCTGACAATCTATCTTCATAGGAGAGGAGCTCCAGCCTTCTGATCATCCTTGTGGCCCTTCTCTGGACACCTTCCAGCACCTTCAGATCCTTCCTGTACTAGGGGCTCCAGAACTGGACATATTACTCCAGGTGTGGTCTCACCAGAGTGGAGTAGAGGGGGAGAATCACCTCCCTTGACCTTCTGGCCACACTTCTCTTGATGCAGCCCAGGCTCTGGTTGGCTTTCTGGGCTGCAAGTGCTCACTGCTGGCTCCTGTTGAACTTCTCATCCCCCAGCACCCCCAAGTCCTTTTCTTCAGGGCTACTCTCAAGCCAGTCCCTGCCCAGCCTATATCAGTGCCTGGGATTGCTCTGACCCACATACAGGACCCTGCACTTGGTCTTGTTGTACTGCTTGGTCTGCTCAGAATCCCATTGATGTTTAACAGCATTGAAACAAGTTGCAAGTAGAATGTGAAAAAAGTATTTATCCTATGTTTGGAGAAAATAAAATCTCCCCTAAGGTCTTGCATTTAAGAAATACTTTAACAAGGCTCTTGGGAGGTACTGGAGAAGCAGTCAGTGGAAGATTTAACTGCTCTGTACACTCCTGAGCACAAAATCTGAGGGCTGGGGGGCAGGAAGGAGGGGACAGGCTCTGCTCACTTGCTCCCTGGGATAGGACAAGGAGCAATGGTTCCACCTCAGCACAAGGGGGAACTTCTTTACTGTAAGGCTCACAGAGCACTGGAACAGGCTGCCCAGAGAGGTTGTGGAGTCTCCTTCTCTGGAGACTTCCAAGCCCTGTCTGGATGCATTCCTGTGTGACCTGAGCTAGATTGTATGGTTCTGCTCTGGCAGGGGGGGTTGGACTCGATGATTTAGTAGTCATGAGGTCTTGGGTGGCAGGTTGGACATGATGATTCTTGAGGTCTCTTCCAACCTTAGTAATTCTATGATTCTATGATCTCTTTGGGCCTCTTCCAACCCCTGACATCCTGTGAGCCTGCAATTGTTCTTTCACTGTGGGTCACTGTGTGTCATGAGCCCCCAGAGACCCAGAAGTGAGCGAAAGGATGCAAGGTGTCTGTTGGTGGCCTGCAGATGTTTCTCCCTAGAAGGGAAGGCAACAGAAGCAGCTCAAGAGATCATGTCAGGAAAAGCAGGCTACCTTTAAGTGCTTCCAGTGGCTTGCAGAAACTCCATCCCTCCAGGGCTGGAAGTAACTGTTTGTACCTGCAGCCAGCATGGACAGCTGCAGCTTACTCACCCAGCCTGGAGGAGCTAGGCTGCTGTTGGAAGAGGGCTGGCTGAAGATAGATGGGCTAAAAGGGAGCTGCCTTTGACACAGTTCAAGAATGTCACCCTACCCATCCTGAGCTGGACCTTGGCTACTGGATTCCTAAATTCTCTGTCCAGTTTGGGAATCCATAATTCCCAGAGTAAGTAGTGAGGAAGCTTCTCAGCTAGTTAGGAAACACAGCTTCAGCAGGGTGCCTTTGAAGCAGCCTGGAAGTCAGATTGCAGCCAGACAGCTTGGAGCTCGAGCCCTTAGCTAGCAGCAGCAGGCCTTGAAGAAGTTTTATGAGTTCTGAGAATTGCCACACTTGGGATTTTTTCATCCCCTGCTGCCTTTTAATCATTTCTGTTTGGTATTTCTCTCTTTGGATGCTTGGCAGCTCCCAGACTAAGACAATTCTCAAAAGCATAGCTGCCTTCTCAGATGTTCTGGAGAGCATTCTGCCTGGGCTGCCTCCCTGGGACATGACACCACCCAGCAGATGCTTGAGGTGAAGTCCTGTGGAGGGGGCTGGGTGTTATGTTTGTCACAAAAATGACCCCACTTTCACTAAGGATTGTCTTCAGTTTTAGCCTGAGAGGCAAAGGCAGCCCAGTGCTCCCCAGGAGAGCCTTTCTCTGTCATGTTCCTTTCCAGCAGTTTGCAGTGAACAGTATTTGGATTTCTTTTTATTACTGTTCTAGCTCTTTTCCCCAGCTGCCTGTGCTTGGTGATGGCACAGCACTCTCAGAAGGAAAGATGCAAGGGCCACAAACCCAAAGCATAGCAGTCACACAGCTGCACACAGAAAATCAAGGTGGTTTTTTAATTCATTGAAAATACAAAGGGGACCTCTGGCCAAAAAAGCCAATGGGATCCTGGGGTGCAGCAAGAAAAGTGTGGCCAGCAGGGCCAGGGAGGTTCTGCTCCCCCTCTGCTGTGCCCTGCTCAGACCACAGCTACAATTCTGTGTCCAGTTTGGGGCTCCCCAGGTCAAGAGTGACAGAGACCTGCTGGAGAGAGTCCAAGGGAGAGCAAGGAGGATGCTTAGGGGACTTGAGCAACTCCCCTGGGAAGAGAGACTGAGAGCCCTGGGGCTGTTTATTCTGGAGAATAGGAGGCTGAGAGGGGATCTGATCAATGTCTATCAATATCTGAGGGCTGGGTGCCAAGTGGAGGGGGCCAAGCTCTTTTGGGTGCTGCACAGTTACAAGACAAGGAACAGTGGATACAAGCTTGAACACAGAAGGTTTCAGCTCAACATGAGGAGAAACTTCTTTGCAGTGAGGGTGACAGAGCCCTGGAGCAGGCTGCCCAGAGAAGTTGTGGAGCCTCCTTCTCTGGAGACTTTCCAACCCCACCTGGATGCATTCCTGTGCAGACTCCCCTGGGTGATGCTGCTCTGGCAGGGGGGTTGGACTGGATGATCTCTGGAGGTGCCTTCCAACCTCTAATGTACTGTGGTACTGGGATTGATACTGTGACCTCCTTCATCATCCCAAGCTAACAACCAAACTAAAAGGTCTTGCAATGATGTAAGAGAACTGAAAGCCTTTATTTGCTTGCAAAGTTCTTTATTTCTAGAAAGCAAGATAGCTTCCATGTAGGTTCTGTAAGTGAAGGCCAGAGTAGGTGGTGTGGTTTTTTTGGCAAGAATCGTTTTTCCTCACTCATTTACTGCCTCAAATTAGCTCATGCAAATAGGATTGATAAAAATGGAGAAATCATTTTGCTCTCACTCTCAAAGTCTTCAGGCAATGCTTGCAGGCTGATGTAGCTTCTATAGAAAAGAAAGACTGCTGAGAGACCAAACTGAGGAGCTGGACCCACGGCTTGTCACACAAAATATATTCAAATACATCCCAGACTGAAGTGTGCCTTTGAGTGCCACATCCAATCCTCCTTTGAACACCTCCAGGGATGGGGACTCCACCACCTCCCTGGGCAGCACATTCCAATGGCCAATCTCACTTTCTGGGAAGAATCTCTTCCTAACATCCAGCCTAAACCCCTCCTGGCTCAGCTTGAGACTGTGTCCTCTTGTTCTGGTGCTGGTTGCCTGGGAGAAGAGACCAACCCCCACCTGGCTACAACCTCCCTTCAGGGAGCTGTAGACACCAATAAGGTCTCCTTATGCCAAGAGGGCCAATGGCATCCTGGCCTGCATCAAGAACAGTGTGGCCAGCAGGAGCAGGGAAATCATTCTGCCCCTGTACACTGCACTGGTTAGGCTGCACCTTGAGTCCTGTGTCCAGTTCTGGGCTCCTCAGTTTAGGAAGGAGGTTGACTTGCTGGAGCATGTCCAGAGAAGGGCAACAAAGTTGGTGAGGGGTTTGGAACACAGCCCTGTGAGGAGAGGCTGAGAGAGCTGGGGTTGCTTAGCCTGGAGAAAGAGGAGGCTCAGGGGAGACTTTCTTGTTCTCTACAACTACCTGAAGGGAGGTTGTAGACAGACGGATGTTGGTCTCTTCTCCCAGGCAGCCAGTACCAGAACAAGAGGACACAGTCTCAGGCTGCGCCAGGAGAGGTTTAGGCTGGATGTTAGGAAGAAGTTCTACACAGAGAGAGTGATTGCACATTGGAATGGGCTGCCCGGGGAGGTGGTGGAGTCGCCATCACTGGAGGTGTTCAGGAGGAGACTTGATGGGGTGCTTGGTGCCATGGGTTAGTTGTTTAGGTGGTGTTGGATTGATTGATGGGTTGGACGTGATGATCTTGAAGGTCTCTTCCAACCTGGTTTATTCTATGTATTCCATGTATTCTATGTATTCTCCCCTGAGGTCACACTGCTTCAGCCTATTCTCACCCCACACAGGCTCTGGGACTGTCAGTAACCAGCGCAGAGGGGTCAGTAAAGGTCTCTCAGCACTCAACCAGGGTGGTTTTTGGCTAAAGGCCAAAGCTTTCTTTAAACATATGGGCAGCTTTGTAGTCTGCAGAGGTTTTCAACTGTGTGTGATAAGCAAAAGCTAAATTTATTACAAGGAACATGAATTGAGTTCATTTTCTTAACCTCATTGAGTGCAGGAGTTGAGTGCCTGCATCAGGGAACGGTGTGGCCAGGAGGAGCATGGAAGTCATTCTGCCCTGGACTCAACACTGGTTAGGCCACACCTGGAGTCCTGTGTCCAGTTCTGGGCTCCTCAGTTTAAGAAGGACATTGAGACACTTGAAGGTGTCCAGAGAAGGGCAGTGAGGCTGGGGAGGGGTCTGGAGCACAGCCCTGTGAGGAGAGGCTGAGGGAGCTGGGGTTGCTTAGCCTGGAGAAGAGGAGGCTCAGGGGAGACCTTCTTGCTCTCTACAACTCCCTGAAGGGAGGTTGTAGCCAGGTGGGGGTTGGTCAATTCTCCTAGGCAACCAGCACCAGAACAAGAAGACACAGTCTCAAGCTGTGCCAGGGGAAGTTTAGGCTGGAGGTTAGGAAGAAGTTCTTCCCAGCAAGAGGAATTGGCCATTGGAATGTGCTGCCCAGGGAGGTGGTGGAGTCACCATCCCTGGAAGTGTTTACAAATAGCCTGGCTGACGCACTTGGTGCCATGGTTTAGTTGATTAGATGGTGTTGGGTGACAGGTTGGACCTGATGATCTCTGAGGTGTCTTCCAACCTTATTGATTCTATGAGTCTATGAAATGTATTTAGGAGGCAGGGTCTTGTGGTCTCATGGTCTCCTTGCCTGCTGATGGTTCAGGGATGGCTGGTGTGCTTCACAACATAACATCTCTCTTGTGAGTGTTACTGCATGGAAACAATCAATTCCTGAAATTTAAAGTTACCAGTTAATAACAACAAACCCAGCAAGAAACTGAGAAACTCTTTTCATTGATGCTTCTTGGCTTCCTGGTAATGCTGTTCAGGTTTGCAGAGGGGCCTGGTTCTGGCTCTGTTGTTTGAGGAAGTGCAAATTTAACTCTTTGTGGGCATTGTTGAGATGATTTCCCTTCTCTTCTGTGGATTCAAAGCTGGCTTGTCTTCCACTTGTTTGACTTCTGAAAATGGGCATTGGAATGTTAATGTATTCTTGACTGACCTAATTTCCAAAGAGCCATAATGGGTTTGGAAATATTTTTACCTGTTAACACCTGCCATATGTGATACCACAGTTACACATTAACCATCCAGTCTGACCTCCCTGCAGTCAGCAGGGACATCCCCAACTAGATCAGGCTGCCCAGGGCCTCTTTGAGCCTCAGCCTGAATATCTCCAGGGAAGGAGCCTCAACCACCTCCCTGGGCAACCTCTTCCAGTGTTCCACCACCCTCACACTGATGTCCAATCTAAATCTGCCCTTCTCCAGTTTGAAGTCATTGCCCCTTGTCCTATACCTGGAGGGCTTTGTAAACAGACTCTCTCCATCCTTCTTGTAGGCCCCTTCAGGTACTGAAATGCTGCTGTGAAGTTTCCCTAGAGCCTCCTCCAGGCTGAACACCCCCAGCTCCCTCTGCCAGTCCTTATAGCAGAGGTGCTCCAACCCCCTAATCGTTTTTGTGGCCCTCCTCTGGATCCTCTGCATGAGGTCTGTGTCATAGAATCATAGAATCAATAAGGTTGGAAAAGACCTCAGAGATCATCAAGTCCAACCTATCACCCAACATCTCATGACTACCTAAACCATGGCTCCAAGTGCCACATCCAATCCCTTCTCAAGCACCTCCAGGGATGGTGACTCCACCACCTACCTGGGCAGCACATTCCAGTGGCCAATTACTTTCTGGGAAGAACTTTCTCCTCACCTCCAGCCTAAACCTCCCCTGGCACAGCTTGAGACTGTGTCCTCTTGCTCTGGTGCTGGTTGCCTGGGAGAAGAGACCAACCCCCACCTGGCTACAACCTCCCTTCAGGGAGTTCCAGACTGCGATAAGGTCTCCCCTGAGCCTCCCTCCCAGCTCCCTCAGCCTCTCCTCACAGGGCTGTGCTCCTGACCTCGTTGCCCATCTCTGGACACATTCAAGAGTCCAAATGTCCTTCTTAAATTGTGGGTCCCAGAACTGGACACAAGACTCCAGGTGTGGCCTAACCAGTGCTGAGCACAGGAGCAGTGTCCTTCCTATATTCCTATATTGTCACCTTGCATGTTCCCAAAGTCACTGAAGGAGCCAGTGTCCAGGCCTAGCCAGTTGCAGCCTATTGCTTACTCTATAACCTATCAGCACAGTGCTGCATTTGTGCTGTGCACAGTGCTCGTCCTTGCTCTGCAGGTGGGCTGTAGGAAATGAATCACTCTGCAATGTGGAAAGATGAAATGTCACTGACAGCCCTAAGAAGCTGAAGAGGAAGCTGAGTGTGGGCTGCTGAAACCATTTGTATGATGTTGCTCCAAAATGGAAAGCAAGAACAAAGGTAAAGCTTCCGTGGTGCGGTGAGGAAGCTGTGGAGCTGGACGGTGGTGTGACCACCCAGCCTCTCTTTGGACAATGAGAAAGCATTTGCCATGCTCTACAGGTTGGGAAAAGAGCCAAACCTCCACTATCACAGAATGATAGACAGAATGTTCAGGCTGGAAAAGACCCTCAGGATCACCAAGTCCAACCCAGCATCGTACTGTGCAAGGGTCACCCCTAAACCATAGCCCCAAGCTCCACATCCAAACCACCTTGAAACACAGCCAGGTTTGGGGACTCTACCACCTCCCTGGGCAGCACATTCCATGGCCTGACCACTCTTGCCATCAACAAATGTTTCCTAATGTCCAGTCTAAACCTACCCAGCTGTAGCTTGAGGCCATTCCTTCTTGCTCTGTCACTAATTACCTGTGAGAAGAGACCAGCAGCAGCCCCTCCACAACCTCCTTTCAGGTAGTTGTAGACAGCAATGAGGTCTCCCCTCAGCCTCCTCTTTTCCAAACTAACCATCCCCAGCTCCTTCAGTTGCTCTTCATCAGGTTTATTCTCCAGGCCCTTCCCCAGCTTCCTCTGCACTGGCTTGTTTCCTCCAGAAATCAATCTGAAAAGCAAAACTAGGGTAAAAGTAAGGGGAAATTGTAGAGGCAGTGATGTTTCAGTAGTAACACAAGTTAATTACCACAAGGTCACATTCTTAATGCTGGACATGGTAGATGTAAATACACCCTCCTCTGCACTGCCTCCAGCACCTCCATGTCTCTATTACATTGAGGTGCCCAAAACAGGACACAATCCTCAAGTGTGGCCTCCCCAGAGCTGATATTGACAAGAAAAGCCCCAAAGAGAAGGAACTTAACAGAGGTCTGTGCACTGCTTAGCACACAGTAGAGTGAGGTGACAGCAATGGGAAGGGTGTCCAGGAGCAGTGAGAAGGTTAGGACTAACCTAGTCTAGATGAAGAGGTGCAAATGTGCCAGCTTCTCCCTTGCCCTTGTTCAGCACCTCAGCATGGCCCTGTGGGGAGCAGTCCCACCCCTCCAAAAAGGCAAACAAGCCTTCCTCCGAGCAAATATTTCCTACTCTGATCTGTCCTGAGGCAGAGAGAACATTGATTTGTTTTATGCTTGGGGTTGGTTTTTTTCCCCCCCAGCCTTGAAAGAATTATTTATGTTGTGTGTGTGTAAATAGAAGAATAGCAAAGAATAGCAAAGAATAGCAAAGAATAGAATAGAATAGAACAGAACAGAATAGAATAGAATAGAATAGAATAGAATAGAATAGAATAGAATAGAACAGAACAGAACAGAATAGAATAGAATAGAATAGAACAGAACAGAATAGAATAGAATAGAATAGAATTAACCAGGCTGGAAGAGACCTCAGAGTTCATCAGTTCCAACCTATCACCCAACACCATCTCATCAACTAAACCATGGCACCAAGTGCCTCATCCAGGCTCTTCTGAAACACTTCCAGGGATGGTGACTCCACCACCTCCCTGGGCAGCACATTCCAATGGTCAATCTCTCTTTCTGGGAAGAATCTCTTCCTAACATCCAGCCTAAACCCCTCCTGGCTCAGCTTGAGACTGTGTCCTCTTGTTCTGGTGCTAGTTGCCTGGGAGAAGAGACCAACCCCCACCTGGCTACAACCTCCCTTCAGGGAGTTGGAGAGAGCAGGAAGGTCTCCCCTGAGCCTCCTCTTCTCCAGGCTAAGCAACCCCAGCTCCCTCAGCCTCTCCTCACAGGGCTGTGCTCCAGACCCCTCCCCAGCTTTGTTGCCCTTCTCTGGACACATTCCAGAGTTTCAATGTCCTTAAACTGAGGAGCCCAGAACTGGACACAGGACTCAAGGTGTGGCCTAACCAGTGCTGAGGACAGGGCAAAATTGCTTCCCTGCTCCTGCTGGCCACACTGTCCCTGATGCAGGCCAAGATGCTGCAGGCCTTCTTGGCCACCTGGGCACACTGCTGGCTCCTGTTCAGCCTACTATCAACCAGCACCCCCAGGTCCCTTTCTGCCTGGCTGTTCTCCAGCCAGTCTGACCGCAGCCTGTAGCTCTGCATGGGGTTGTTGTGGCCAATGTGCAGAATCCGGCACTTGGATGTGTTCGATCTCCTGCCCTTGGACTTTGCCCATCTGTCCAGCCTGTCGAGGTCCCTCTGCAGAGCTCTCCTACCCTCTAACAGATCAACACCCACCCCCAGCTTGGTGTCATCATGGGGGAAATAAATCTCTTTAGAACAAAACAGAGCTGAGATCCCTGCACTGAGCACTCTGACTCATCTGCCTTAGGGGGGCAGGGGGGAAGAACATACAAAAAAATTATCAGAGAGGGAGAAATGAGATCAAAGCACACAAAAAAAATTGTGCCAGCTTAATATTTACATTTTTGTTAAGCTTTCTCACATCTCATATTTAATTTTCTTCAAGCAAATGGCCCTGCCTTGCAGACCTTCCATGCTACAGTAATTAAGCTGAGTGCAAACATCTCTTCTTTGCAACTGCAATTGAAGTGAGGCACTGCTGGAAGACTCTCATCCAATTTAGAATCCATTCAACTATTTTTGCCTGACACATTCTATTCCACCCCATTCAATTATCCTTTGTAGTTTCCATCTTATTGTACCTTTCCACCATAGAAATCTCAGGTTCTTTCCCTTTTTTCCTTATGCTTTTGTTTTTAGAGCTGCCACCACTTGCAGCATATTCATGAGCTAGATATTCCTGTGCAGCTCTCATGTGAACCATAAGCCCCCTTTTGGGATGTAAATGTTCTCTTCATTTGAGCTTTCCCACCTCTGCTTTGATTCTGAATCTGCTACCAGCCTTGCCTCATCATTTCCTGATCTAGTGTGAGGTGTCCTTGCCCATGGCAGGGGGGCTGGAACTGGCTTATCATAGAATCATAGAATCACAGGATCAACCAGGCTGCAAAAGACCTCAGAGATCCTCAAGTCCAACCTAATACCTAACACCTCCTGACAACTAAACCAGGGCTCAAAGTGTCACATCCTATCCTACTTGGAACACCTCAAGGGATGGGGACTCCACCACCTCCCTGGGCAGCACATTCCAATGGCAAATTACCCTCTCTGTGAAGAACTTTCTCCTCATCTCCAGCCTAAACCTCCCCTGGCACAGCTTGAGACTGTGTCCTCTTGTTCTGGTGCTGGTTGCCTGGGAGAAGAGACCAACCCCCACCTGGCTACAACCTCCCTTCAGGGAGTTGTAGAAAGCAAGAAGGTCTCCCCTGAGCCTCCTCCTCTCCAGGCTAAACAACCCCAGCTCCCTCAGCCTCTCGTCACAGGGCTGTGCTCCAGACCCCTCCCCAGCTTTGTTGCCCTTCTCTGGACACCTTCCTGCAACTCAACCTCCTTCCTAAACCAAGGGCCCCAGAACTGGACACAGCACTCAAGGTGTAGCCTAACCAGTGCTGAGCACAGGGCAGAATGACTTCCCTGCTCCTGCTGGCCACACTATTCCTGATCCAGACCAGGGCCATTGGCCTTCTTGGCCACCTGGACACACTGCTGGCTGATGTTCAGCCTACTATCAGCCAGTCCCCCCAGGTCCCTTTCTGCCTGGCTGCTCTCCAGCCACCCTGTCCCCAGCCTGTAGCACTGCATGGTGTTCTTGTGGCCAACGTGTCTGAGTCCAAGCAGGCCATGCAGGTAACTACTGAATTAATGGAGAGAAACAGGAACTTTCTGCTGGTGATTCATCTAATCTGAAACTCAAGGTCTCATATAGTATGATGATTTAGCCTCTGGAACTGCCTGTGCTTTTAACTCGGGCACAGGGGATGATTTAGCTGTGCAATCTTTAGGCAGTAAAAGTGAGGAAGGTTCATTGAGCAGAAGAGATACAGTTATGAAAGAAGAACACTTAGAAGATTCCACATAGGCACAGCTTGATGAGTTTGAGACTGCCCTGGCAGTAGCTGAGAAAGCATGATACAAAAGACCACTCTATTAGGTGAAGGGGGTTGGAGCAGATAATCTCCAGAGGTCCCTTTCAGCCCCTATCATTCTGTGATTAGATGTCTCTCCTTTTTAAAGTAGGTATTACTGCAGTGAAAATGCCTTGGAACCAAAGGGCTCACTGATTTCAGAGCACTTATTACACAGTGCAACCCTTCACAGGGAGGTGGTGGAGTCACCATCCCTGGAGGTGATCAAGAGGGGATTGGACGTGGCACTTGGTGCCATGGTTTAGTCATGAGGTCTGTGGTGAGAGGTTGGACTCGATGATCTTTGAGGTCTCTTCCAACCTTGGTGATTCTGTGATTCTGTTAGGGGTTGGAAGGGACCTCCAGAAATCATCAAGTGCAATTCCTCTGCCAGAGTAGCACCACAGAATCCAGCACAGGTCACATAGAATGCATCCAGACAGGGCTGGAAAGTCTCCAGAGAAGGAGACTCCACAACCTCTCTGGGCAGCCTGCTCCAGGGCTCTGTCACCCTCACTGGAAAGAAGTTTCTCCTCATGTTAAGATGAAACCTTCTGTGTTCAATCTTGAACCTGTTGTTCCTTGTCTTACTACTTTGCACCACCCCAAAGAGCTTGGCCCCCTCCACTTGACACCCACCCCTCAGAGATTGATAGACATTGATCAGATCCCCTCTCAGTCTTCTCTTCTCCAGACTAAACAGCCCCAGGGCTCTCAGTCTCTCTGCACAAGGGAGATGCTCAAGGCCCCTGATCATCCTCATAGCTCTCCCTTAGACTCTCTCCATCAGGTCTCTGCCTCTCTTGAGCTGGGGAGCTCCAAACTGGACACAGTATTGCAGCTGTGGTCTCAGCAGGGCAGAGTAGAGGGGGAGCAGAACCTCCCCAGCCCTGCTGGAATATACTTAAATCCTTGTTTTATTAATCTCTACAGTAAAAATCTAGACAAGGACAGGAGTTCCTCTGATAATTCCAGACAACAACAAAGACCATTTCTGCTCATTGCTCTCCACTAAGCCTTGTCTGCACCATAATAAAAACATTCAACTTAGACAACTGAAAAACCATCTCAGTGATTTTGAGTTAGCTCATGGAGAATTCACGACTTCCTCCTGAGTCCCTCCAATGTGATTGCCTGGACAGGGTGAATCCCCATCACTACTTCTCAGTTGCATTCAGCACAGCTTGGCTGTAGCCAGTTTTATCTACACAATACAGAATTAACCAGTTTGGAAAAGACCTTGGAGATCATCAAGTCCAACCTATCACCCAACACCATCTAATCAACTAAACCATGGCACCAAGTGCCTCATCCAGTCTGTTCCTAAACACTTCCAGTGATGGTGATCATAGGATTGTAGAATCACAGAATTATAAGAGTTGGAAGGGATCTCAAGGATCATCCAGTTTCACCCTCTCTGCCAGGGGCAGGGACATCTCACTCTGCATCAGGTTGCCCAGAGCCACATCCAGTCTGGCCTTAAAATCCTCCAGGGAGGAGGCTTCCACCACCTCCCTGGGCAACCTCTGCCAGTCTCTCACCACACTCAGGGTCAAGAACTTCTTCCTAACATCCAATCTGAATCTACCCATTGCTAGTTTTGTTCCATTCCCCCCAGTCCTGTCACTCCCTGACAGCCTAAGAAGTCCCTCCCCAGCTTTCTTGTAGCCCCTTCAGATCCTGGAAGGCCACCATTAGGTCTCCTGGGAGCCTTCTCTTCTCCAGGCTGAACAGCCCCAACTCCTTCAGTCTGTCCTCATAGGAGAGCAGCTCCAACCCTCCATGCAGGTATTGTTCCTTCCTCAGGAACTGTGTGCTCCTACAGCCCCAGGTTATTGAAGTTGTTCCACACAGTTATCTTTTACACCACAGTTATCTTTTTACCACTTCTTCCTTTTATGGCAAGTGTCACCCCTGGCTTGTTTTCATTAGCAAAGTAATTTCATATTAAGCAGCTGTGCTTGCTGCACAAGCTCTCTGTAATACATCAGTTGGTCTCAGAGCTGATGTAAGCAAGGGTGCCTACAAAGGCTTTTCTTTTCTCTTCTGTTCTTTCTGCAACCAATTAATCATTATTATAGTGCCTCTTATTTCCAGATCTCAGTTTATTTTCCTGAATACATACTGATAAAAGAAATGTGATTTTAGGTGGCCTTTAGTACAGTTGGTGGAAATGCTGATCTCGTGGTATAATGTAGGGCACTTGCAGAGGCTTTGAATGCTGACCTGCCAGAGGCCCTGGTGGAGTTCTGAAGGCTGGTAAGGTGTGCTCATTTACACCACATAGTATCATGGAAGCACAGAATCATAGAAGCAGAGAAACACAGAAGCGCAGAAACACAGAATCATAGAAGCACAGAATCACAGAATCATAGAAGCACAGACTCATAGAAGCACAGAATCATAGAATCAAAGAATCATAGAAGCACAGAATCACAGAATCATAGAGGACAGAATCATAGAAGCACAGAATCACAGAATCATAGAGGACAGAATTATAGAATCATAGAAGCACAGAATCATAGAATCATAGAAGCACAGAATCATAGAATCATAGAGGACAGAATCATAGAAGCACAGAATCATAGAACCACAGAACCACAGAATCATAGAAGCACAGAATCATAGAATCAAAGAATCATAGAAGCACAGAATCATAGAACCACAGAACCAGAGAATCATAGAAGCACAGAATCATAGAACCACAGAACCAAAGAATCATAGAAGCACAGAACCACAGAAGCACAGAATCATAGAAACACAGAATCATAGAACCACAGAACCAAAGAATCATAGAAGCACAGGACCACAGAAGCACAGAATCATAGAAGCACAGAATCATAGAATCAAAGAATCATAGAAGCACAGAATCATAGAACCACAGAACCAAAGAATCATAGAAGCACAGAACCACAGAAGCACAGAATCATAGAAGCACAGAATCATAGAATCACAGAACCAAAGAATCATAGAAGCACAGGACCACAGAAGCACAGAATCATAGAATCAAAGAATCATAGAAGCACAGAATCATAGAAGCACAGAACCACAGAAGCACAGAATCATAGAAGCACAGAATCATAGAAGCACAGAATCATAGAAGCACAGAACCAAAGAATCATAGAACCACAGAATCATAGAAGCACAGAATCATAGAATCAAAGAATCATAGAATCAAAGAATCATAGAAGCACAGAATCATAGAACCACAGAACCAAAGAATCATAGAAGCACAGAACCACAGAAGCACAGAATCATAGAATCAAAGAATCATAGAATAAAAGAATCATAGAAGCACAGAATCATAGAATCAAAGAATCATAGAATCAAAGAATCATAGAAGCACAGAATCATAGAACCACAGAACCAAAGAATCATAGAAGCACAGAATCATAGAAGCACAGAATCATAGAAGCACAGAATCATAGAATCAAAGAATCATAGAAGCACAGAATCATAGAATCAAAGAACCATAGAAGCACAGAAGAACAGAATCACAGAATCATAGGATGTTCTGGGTTGGAAGGGACCTCCAAAGGTCATCCAGTCCAACCCCCTCTGCAGTCAGCACAGACATCCTCAACTAGATCAGGCTGCCCAGAGCCCTGTCCAGCCTCACCTTCAATATCTCCAGGGAAGGGACCTCAACCACTTCCCTGAGCAACCTGTTCCACTGTTCCACCACCCTCATAATAAAGAACTTGTTCCTGACTTCCAGTCCAAATCTGCTCTTCTCTAGTTTGAAGCCATTTTCCCTTGTCCTGGCACTGCAGGCCTTTGCAAACAGTCTCTCTCCATCCTTCCTGTACCCTCCTTCAGGTACTGGCAGGCTGCTGTAAGGTCTCCCCTGAGCTTCCTGTTCTCCAGGCTGAACGCCTTCAGCTCCCTCTGCCTATCCTTGTAGCAGAGGTGCTCCAACCCCGTGATCATCATGAAGATGTTGCCAGTTCTGGGTCCCTCAATTCAAGAAAGATGTTGAGTTGCTGGAACTCAGAGAAGGGCAACAAAGCTGGGGAGGGGTCTGGAGCACAGCCCTGTGAGGAGAGGCTGAGGGAGCTGGGGTTGCTTAGCCTGGAGAAGAGGAGGCTCAGGGGAGACCTTATTGCTGTCACAACTCCTGTAGCCAGGTGGGGGTTGGTCTCTTCTCCCAGGCAACCAGCACCAGAACAAGAGGACACAGTCTCAAGCTGTGCCGGGGGAGGTTTAGGCTGGATGTTAGGAAGACATTCTTCCCAGCAAGAGAGATTGGCCATTAGAATGTGATGCCCAGGGAGGTGGTGGAGTCTCCATCACTGCAAGTGTTTAAAAAGGGACTGGATGAGGCACTTGGTGCCATGGTTGAGTTGATTAGATGGTGTTGGGTGATAGGTTGGACTTGATGATCTCTGAGGTCTCTTCCAGCCTCGCTGATTCTGTGGTTCTTTGATTCTGTAACACAGATTCTGTCTTACTTCAGCTACAGTAGGGAGGAGATCTGTGGGAGGATTGAAGTATCAATGGCAACTGCACTCAGCATACTTCCAAGAAGTAAGCTTTGAATAGCTCTCATGAAATTCTACTTAGCTACATATGCATGGGAGATGGAGTCCTAGCGCAGAGTGGCCAGGGTTCAAATTCTTCAGCTGTTTGGAGAGCTTTGGCTAAGCTTTTTAAAGTGCCTAAGGGCAGATAAAGGTAAACTGATCTCAGCCAGAGGTCATTCTGCATTTAAAAGAGAGGGATTCCTCCACTTCTTTATATTGTGTGTCTATTTTCTCCAGTGAAACATAAAGGCTTGCACAGTTTCAGACAGATTCTCGATTTTTAGGGCTTTATTTCTGACTAAGAATTCTTCCTCATACAGAGGTGCAAGGCTTTCTAAATGACAGCTTTGAAGCCTGTGCCCCTGTGATGGAAATCTAAAACTAGCCTGGAAATAACTGCAGGGGATGAATGCTTGAAAACATGGGGGGAACTGAGTGAGACTAGAAATGGGGAGATTGAGATTGGATGTCAGGAAAAAGTTCTTCTTTCCTTTTCCCTCCCTCCCTCCCTTCCTCCCTCTCTTCCATCCTTCCTTCCTTCCTTCCTCCCTCCCTCCCTCCCTCCCTCCCTCCCTTTCTTTCTTTCTTTCTTTCTTTCTTTCTTTCTTTCTTTCTTTCTTTCTTTCTTTCTTTCTTTCTTTCTTTCTTTCTTTCTTTCTTTCTTTCTTTCTTTCTTTCTTTCTTTCTTTCTTTCTTTCTTTCTTTCTTTCTTCCTTTCTTCCTTCCTTCCTTCCTTCCTTCCTTCCTTCCTTCCTTCCTTCCTTTCTTTCTTTCTTTCTTTCTCTCTTTCTTTCTCTCTTTCTTTCTCTCTTTCTTTCTCTCTCTTTCTTTCTTTCTTTCTTTCTTTCTTTCTTTCTTTTCTTTCTTTCTTTCTTTCTTTCTTTCTTTCTTTCTTTCTTTCTTTCTTTCTTTCTTTCTTTCTTTCTTTCTTTCTTTCTTTCTTTCTTTCTTTCTTTCTTTCTTTCTTTCTTCCTTTCTTCCTTTCTTCCTTTCTTCCTTTCTTCCTTTCTTCCTTTCTTCCTTTCTTTCCCTTCCTGCCTTCCCTCCCCTTCCTGCCTTCCTCCCTCCCTTCCTCCCTTAATTTGCTCTCAGACTTGGATGAAGATTTGTCTGAAAACAGAGATGAGATACACCAAAATACATTCCCCCAGTCCTATCACTCCCTGACACCCTCAAAAGTCCCTCCCCAGCCTTCTTGTAGCCTCCTTCAGATCCTGGAAGGCCACAATTATGTCTCCTCAGAGCCTTCTCTTCTCCAGACCGAACAGCCCCAACTCCCTCAGTCTGTCCTCAGAGCAGAGCAGCTCCAGCCCTCTGCTCATCCTCATGGCCTTTCTCTGGACACCTTCCAGCATCTCCAGATCCTTCCTGTAACAGAGGCTCCAGAACTGGACACAGAGCTCCAGGTGTGGTCTTAGCAGAGTGGAGCAGAAAGGAAAATCACCTCCCTGCTGGCCACACTTGTGATGCAACCCAGGACACGATCCAATGCCATTTCCATGGTCTGGGTGGAAATCCTTGCAGCATTTTTAACAGCATCTTTGCAGCAGAACCGTAGACAGGTAATGGATTTTGAATTTGGATTGGAGCTGCAGAAGAGCTGAGGTCAACAGAACACTTTATGTCCTGTGTCCAGTTCTGGGCCCCTCAATTTAAGAAGGACATTCAGACACTTGAAAGTGTCCACGGAAGGGCAACAAAGCTGGGGAGGGGTCTAGAGCACAGCCCTGTGAAGAGAGGCTGAGGGAGCTGGGGTTGCTTAGCCTGGAGAAGAAGAGGCTCAGGGGTGACCTTGCTCTCTACAACTTCCTGAAGAGAGGTTGTAGCCAGGTGGGGGTTGGTCTCTTCTTCCAGAGCCTCATCCAGGCTCTTTTTAAACACTTCCAGTAACTGTCTCCTGAAGCTGCTGCTGATGTTCAAGTAGTTTGCAGCTGTCTGTCCATTCTAGAGACATCAAGAATGAGTCAGTATGGGAATTTGGGCATTTGTGGAATTTGAACAGCAACCTGGAGAAGCTTAAAATCAGTAAGTGCTTGGCCAATGTTAAAGTCTAAGCAGTCTGGGTGATGGGCAGTCTCCTTCTCTGGAGACTTTCCAGACCCATCTGGATGCATTCCTGTGTGACCTGTGCTGGATTCTATGGTCCTGCTCTGGCAGGGGGGTTGGACTCAACAATCTACCTTTCTACTCTGACCTGCTGAGATCACACCTGCAAAACTGTGTCCAGTTTTGGGCTCCCCAGGTCAAGAGTGACAGAGACCTGATGGAGAGAGTCCAGGTGAGAGCCACAAGGATGCTTAGGGGACTTGAGCATTTCCTCTGTGAAGAGAGCCTGAGAGCCCTGGGGCTGCTTAGTCTAGAGAAGAGAAGGCTGAGAGGGGATCTATCAATGTCTATCAATAGCTGAGGGGTGGGAGTCCTATTCTATTCTATTCTATTCTATTCTATTCTATTCTATTCTATTCTATTCTATTCTATTCTATTCTATTCTATTCTATTCTATTCTATTCTATACTATTCTATTCTATACTATTCTATTCTATTCTATGTGGAGGGGGCCAAGATCTTTTCAGTGGTGCACTGAATAAGACAAGGAACAAGAGGTTCAAGCTTAGGCATAGAAGGCTTCAGCTCAACATGAGGAGAAACTTCTTTCCAGTGAGGGTGACAGAGCCCTGGAGCAGGCTGCCCTGAGAAGTTGTGGAGTCTCCTCTGGAGGCTTTCCCAACCCACCTGGATGCATCGAAATGCAGACTCCCCTGGGTGATGCTGCTCTGCCAGGGGGGTTGGGCTGAATGATCTTTCATGGTCCCTTCCAACCTCTATCATTCTATGATTCTGTGATGGTTTTTTCTCCTGTTAAGATCTCATTTTGTGAGCAGTGAGGTAACTTCACCTTTGTTACAGAAAGCTCGAACCAGACCTTCCTGCTCAAACGTGACAGAATAGAATAGAATAGAATAGAATAGAATAGAATAGAGTAGAATAAACCAGGTTGGAAGAGACCTTCAAGATCATCACGTCCAACTCATCAACCAATCCAACACCACCTAAACAACTAACCCATGGCACCAAGCATCCCATCAAGTCTCCTCCTGAACACCTCCAATGATGGTGACTCCACCACCTCCCCAGGCAGCCCATTCCAGTGGGCAATCACTCTCTCTGTATAGAACTTCTTCCTCACCTCCAACCTAAACCTCCCCTGGCGCAGCCTGAGACTATGTCCTCTTGTTCTGGTACTGGTTGCCTGGGAGAAGAGAACAACCTCTGCCTGGCTACAACCTCCCTTCAGGTAGTTGTAGAGGGCAATGAGGTCACCCCTGAGTCTCCTCTTCTCCAGGCTGAGCAACCCCAGCTCCCTCAGCCTCTCCTCACAGGGCTGTGTTCCAAACCCCTCACCAACTTTGTTGCCCTTCTCTGGACTCGTTCCAGCAAGTCAACATCCTTCCTATATGAGGGGCCCAGAACTGGACACAGGACTCAAGGTGTGGCCTAACCAGTGCAGTGTACAGGGGCAGAATGACCTCCCTGCTCCTGCTGGCCACACTGTTCCTGATGCAGGCCAGGAAACTGAACAGGAGCAGAATGCAAGAAACC
This sequence comes from Dryobates pubescens, assembly GCF_014839835.1. Classification (NCBI taxonomy): domain Eukaryota; kingdom Metazoa; phylum Chordata; class Aves; order Piciformes; family Picidae; genus Dryobates; species Dryobates pubescens. Next base: position 4,107,289 of record NC_071617.1, read on the forward strand.
CCCCCAAAACCCAGCTTCCTGCCACAACTTTCCAACTTTCACATTTTCACACAACTTTGAATTTTTATTAGTGGCTTCCAGATCCTCTAAAAAGCACCAGCATATGTTCATTATTTTATAGAAGTTCATCAGACTCTCAGAGCCATATGTTATTCTGCAGAATGTTGGCAGAATACTGCATTGTCTATACAGAGGGCAAAAATAAAGAGGTGTCACTGTTACTGGCTGCCCTATGCCTCTTTCTTCTAAGGATGCTGTCTCAGAGAGAGAAGATGTGAAATAATGATCAGGTAGAATGGCCAATGGAATGGAATGGAATGGAATGGAATGGAATGGAATGGAATGGAATAGAATAGAATAGAATAGAATAGAATAGAATAGAATAGAATAGAATAGAATGGAATAGAATGGAATAGAATGGAATGGAATAGAATGGAATGGAATAGAATGGAATGGAATGGACCAGATCAGGTTGGAAGAGACCTTCAAGATCATCACATCCAACCCATCATCCAACACTACCTAATCAACCAAACCATGCAACCAAGCACCACATCCAGTCTCCATTTAAACACCCCCAATGATGGTGACTCCACCACCTCCCTGGGCAGCACATTCCAATGGGCAGTCACCCTCTCTATGAAGAATTTCTTCCTAACACTCAGATTAAACCTCCCCTGGCACAGCTTGAGACTGTGTCTTCTTGTTCTGGTACTGGTTGCCTGGGAGAAGAGACCAACCCCCACCTGGCTACAACCTCCCTTAAGGTAGTTGTAGAGAGCAAGAAGGTCTCCCTTGAGCCTCCTCTTCTCCAGGCTAAGCAACCCCAGCTCCCTCAGCCTCTCCTCACAGGGCTGTGCTCCAGACCCCTCCCCAGTTTTGTTGCCCTTCTCTGGACATGTTCCATCAAGACAACATCTTTCCTAAACTAAGGGGCCCAGAACTTTGCCTGCCCTGGTGGTTTTTTTTCATACAAAGCTGATATACCTAGGAGAAACACAAATGCTTTGCATCAGGGACCAAAAGAGGAATGTGCTCCCAAAACATGACTTTGCAATGTGCTGCAAAGAACTAAAATCAAATTACCCACTGAATTCATAGAGACCTTTGTGGGGTGCTAAAAAGGAACAAAGCACAGAACATGAGCCAGCAGTTTGCCCAGGTGGCAGAGAATGTCAATGGCATCCTGGCCTGCATCAGGCAGAGTGTGGCCAGCAGGAGCAGGGAAGTCATTCTGCCCTGTGCTCAGCACTGCTTAGACCACACCTTGAGTCCTGCATCCAGTTCTGGGCCCCTCAGTTTAGTAAAGATGTTGAGTTGGTGGAAGGTGTCCAGAGAAGGGCAACAAAGCTGGGGAGGGGTCTGGAGCACAGCCCTGTGAGGAGAGGCTGAGGGAGCTGGGGTTGCTTAGCCTGGAGAAGAGGAGGCTCAGGGGAGACCTCCTTGCTGTCTACAACTCCCTGAAGGGAGATTGTAGCCAGGTGGGGGTTGGTCTCTTCTCCCAGGCAACCAGCACCAGAACAAGAGGACACAGTTTCAATCTGTGCCAGGGGAGGTTTAAGCTGGTGGTGATGGGAAAGTTCTTCCCAGCCAGAGAGATTGGTCATTGGAATGTGCAGCCCAGGGAGGTGGTGGAGTCCCCATCCCTGGAGGTGTACAAAAAAGGCTTGGTTGTGGCACTTGAGGCATGGTTTAATTGTCAGGAGGTGTTAGGTATTAGGTGATAGGTTGGACTTGATGATCTCTGAGGTCTTTTCCAACCATATTGATTCTGTGAGTCTATGGTTCTACGAGACAGGGGTGGAGGTGGGAAATGAGAAGGCGGCTCTGCAGAAAACTAAAGCAGACAGCTATGCTGAGAAGTTGCTGGGGATTTTTTTGCTTAGTTGGTTAGTAGGTTGGGTTTGGTTTTTTAGCCATTCCTAGAAAATATCAGGGATTGTGAAATGTGGCTTCATCTGAGCACACAATCACAGAATCACCAAAGCTGGAAAAGACCTCAGAGATCCTCAAGTCCAACCTATTACCTAATACTCCCTGACCAGCAAACCATGGCTCCAAGTGCCACATCCAATCCTTTTTGGAACACCTGCAGTGATGGTGACTCCACCACCTCCCTGGGCAGCACATTCCAATGGCCAGTTCCTCTTTCTGGGAAGAACTTTCTCCTCACCTCAAGCCTAAACACACAGCTCAGCTCAGTCCTTTGTAACTCCTGTGCTAATTTCTTCTTTTCCCTTGGTTCCTTGAAAATATTCCATGCTGTAATGATGTAATGGAGGCATCTGTCAAAGCCAAATCTCCCTCTGAAGCTTGAGCCCAGTAAAGTAATGCTCAGTTCTTTCTCTCAGTAACCAACCAGCTGGAAGGCAGCAGGCTGGCCATATCAGCAGTCTTTGATGACATGACTGCTTATTTCAGTAATTTTGCCTGAGAATGTGAGATGCCTCCACAGAGTCTTCAAATAGTCAAAAATAGCTTGTTCAATTGAAGGCTTTCACAGAATCACAGAGCACTGGAGGTTAGAAGGGACCTACAGACATCATCCAGTCCAACCCTGCTGCCAGAGCACCATCACCCAGGGGAGTCTGCACAGGAATGCATCCAGGTGGGTTTGGAAAGCATCCAGGGAAGGAGACTCCACAGCCTCTCTGGGCAGCCTGCTCCAGGGCTCTGGCACCCTCACTGGAAAGAAGCTTCTCCTCATGTTGAGGTTAAACCTTCTATGTTCAAGCTTGTATCCAATGTTCCTTGTCTTATTACTGCACAGCACCCAAAAGAGCTTGGCCCCCTCGACTTGACCCCCAGCCCTCAGCTATTGATAGACATTGATCAGATCCCCTCTCAGCCTTCTCTTCTCCAGACTAAACAGCCCCAGATCATCCTCATGGCCCCTCTCTAGAGATGTTGATTCAAGAGTCCTTGCCCTCTGTGAGTGACAGGGTTAATAACTCCCGTGTGCATGAGCATCTTTCTTAGCTATGCTTGTGTCTACTTTACAAACTCTTCATTGCATGGACTTTATTCCGGGCCTTGTACTGTTCCATGGATATTCCTGGCTCATAAATAACTTGGCTCAGGAACAGCAATGCTGAAATAAGTCATGATTTGAATCTCAGCACAGTAAGATATTTAAGCACATGCCTAGCTTACATGAGGCAGCACAGTATTTGGATGCTAAGGTATTTGAAGGGAATTTGGTGCTGAGAGGGCTGGAAACAAAAGGGGAATGGCAGCATTCTGGCACTGCAGTCAAGGAGTAATGCTAAAATATTAGTTTGAAAAGGGCCTGGCAGATAGAAATGCTCCTGACATTTCAACACCCAGGTGTGCTTGGGGAAAAGAAATATAAAAAGGCAATCAAATCTCTCAATATATAGGATATCTTTTACAGAATGGAATATAGAATCAGCCAGGTTGGAAAAGACCTTGGAGATCATCAAGTCCTACCTATCGTCCAACACCATCTGATCAACTAAACCATGGCACCAAGGGCCTCAGCCAGGTTCTTTGTGAACACCTCCAGGGATGGTGACTTCACCACCTCCCTGGGCAGCACATTCCAATGGCCAATCTCTCTTGCTGGGAAGAACTTCTTTCTAAAGTCAAGACTGAACTTCCCCTGGTGGAGCTTGAGACTGTATTCTCTTATTCTGGTGATGGTTGACTGGTTGAAGAGACCAACCCCCACCTGGCTACAACCTCCCTTCAGGGAGTTGTAGACAGCAATAAGGTCACCCCTGAGCCTCCTCTTCTCCAGGCTAAGCAACCCCAGCTCCCTCAGCCTCTCCTCACAGGGCTGTGCTCAAGGCCTCTCCCCAGCTTTGTTGCCCTTCTCTGGACACATTCAAGTGTCTCGATGTCCTTCTTAAACTGAGGGGCCCAGAACTGGACACAGGACTCAAGGTGTGGCCTAACCAATGCAGAGTCCAGGGGCACAATGACCTCCCTGCTCCTGCTGGCCACACTATTCCTAATACAGGCCAGGATGCCATTGGCCTCCTTGGCCACCTGGGCACACTGCTGGCTCATGTTTAGGCGGGTGTCAATCATCACCCCCAGGTCCCTCTCTGTTTGGCAGCTCTAAACATGCATAACATGCTTATGTTAGTTAACTTGTAACATGCATAACATGCTTATGTTAGTTAACTTGTAACATGCATATGTTAGTTAACTTGGAGTATTGCTGTAAGCATATAGAAAAGTTTACACTGAAGGTATCACAGGATGTTAGGGCTTGGAAGGGACCTCCAAAGCTCATCCAGTCCAATCCCTCTGCCAGAACAGCATCACCTAGAGCAGATCACACAGGAATTCATCCAGGTGGGTCTCGAATATCTCTAGAGAGGGAGACCCTACAACCACTCTGGGCAGCCTCCTATGCCTCAGCTTCCACCACTGCCCCTTGTGCTGTCATTGGGCATCCCCCAGCAGAGCCTGGCTCCATCCTCTTGGCACTCACCCTGCACATCTTTATCAACATTGATGAGGTCACCTCTCAGTCTCCTCTTCTCTAAGCTGAGGAGCCCTCAGCTCTCTCAGTCTCTCCTCATAAGGAAGATGATCCACTTCCCTCATCACCTTTGTGACTCTGTGCTGGATTCTTTCAAGCAGGTAAGGAAAAATAGAAAGAGAAAGTGAGAAAGCAATCAAGGAAGGAAGGAAGAGAGGAAATAAGGAAGAAAGGAAGGAAGGAAGAAAGAGAGGAAGGAAGGCAGGAAGGCAGGAAGGAAGGAAGGAAGGAAGGAAGGAAAAGAAAGAAAGAGAAAGAGAAAGAGAAAAAGAAAAAGAAAAAGAAAAAGAAAAAGAAAGAGAAAAAGAAAAAGAAAAAGAAAAAGAAAAAGAAAGAGAAAAAGAAAAAGAAAGAGAAAAAGAAAAAGAAAAAGAAAAAAGAGAAAAAGAAAAAGAAAAGAAAAAGAAAAAGAAAAAAAAAGAAAAAGAAAAAGAAAAAGAAAAAGAAAAAGAAAAAGAAAAAGAAAAAGAAAAAGAAAAAGAAAAAGAAAAAGAAAAAGAAAAAGAAAAAGAAAAAGAAAAAGAAAAAGAAAAAGAAAAAGAAAAAGAAAAAAAGAAAGAAAAAGAAAAAGGAAGGAAGGAAGGAAGGAGAAGGAAGGAGAAGGAAGGAAAAGAAAGGAAGGAAGGAAAAATGAAGAAAAGGGAAAAAATGAGTGGGATTAAAAAAAAAGCCCAAAGGTATTTCAGTTTTCCTGGAGCTATTGAATTTTGAACAGATGTTGTAATAATTTTCCAATGTAACAGTTACCTCTTGCTAGTTTGGGCTGTATGTTACAGATTGGAGCCTGCAGACTTTCTCTTTCCTCCATTTCCTGTGTTCTTTCCATTTGCTCTGTGGATATTCAGCCTGCTAGGAGGACGAGAGGCACTAAGTGGCACTGACAACATCCTGGAGAGCATGGAAGCAGCCAGGGATTGTAGTGAACCAGAAAGAAAACAGCAGCTGAAGTGATTTATATGTTGCTTCCATTTCTGATTCATCTTTGTTTTCTCCTTACTTAATTCTGAGCAGATATACTTCTTTTCTAGAGAGCACAGACCCATGAGCAAATACATTTGTTTGCTAGTCATTCAAGCAAGCATATTAGTTTGCAGCCCAATTCCTCCACCCTTTATGCTAATACTTAGAGGGGATTTAATAAATGTTTATCAATATCTGAGGGCAGGGGGTCAGGAGGGAGGGGACAGGCTCTGCTCACTTGCTCCCTGGGATAACAGGACCAGGAGCAGTGGATAGAAGCTGCAGCACAGGAGGTGCCACCTCAACACAAGGGGGAACTTCTTTACTCTAAGGGTCACAGAGCACTGGAACAGGCTGCCCAGAGGGGTTGTGGAGGCTCTTTCTCTGGAGACTTTCAAGGCCTGGTGCCACATCCAGCTGGAGGCCAGTCACTAGTGGTGTCCCCCAGGGATCAGTACTGAGCCCCATCCTGTTCAATATCTTTATTGATGATCTGGATGAGGGGAAAGAGTCAGTCATCAGTAAATTTACAGATGACACCAAGTTGGGGGCAGCTGTTGATCTGTTAGAAGGGCACTGCAGAGGGACCTTGCCAGGCTGGACAGATGGGCAGAGTCCAACAGGATGGCATTCAACAAGTCCAAGTGCTGGGTGCTGCACTTTGGCCACAACAACCCCATGCAGTGCTACAGGCTGGGGTCAGAGTGGCTGGAGAGCAGCCAGGCAGAAATGGACCTGGGGGTGCTGGTTGATAGTAGGCTTCACATGAGCCAGCAGTGCGCCCAGGCAGCCAGGAAGGCCAATGGCATCCTGGTCTGGATCAGGAAGAGTGTGGCCAGCAGGAGCAGGGAGGTCATTCTGCCCTGGACTCAGCACTGGTTAGGCCACACCTTGAGTCCTGTGTCCAGTTCTGGGCTCCTCAGTTTAAGAAGGATATTGAAACACTTGAACGTGTCCAAAGAAAGGCAACAAAGCTGGGGAGAGGCCTTGAGCACAGCCCTGGGAGGAGAGACTGAGGGAGCTGGGGCTGCTTAGCCTGGAGAGGAGGAGACTCAGGGGTGACCTTATTGCTCTCTACAACTACCTGAAGGGAGGTTGTAGACAGATGGATGTTGGTCTCTTCACCCAGGCAACCAGCACCAGGACAAGAGGACACAGTCTCAGGCTGTGCCAGGGGAGGTTCAGGCTGGATGTTAGGAAGAAGTTGTACACAGAGAGAGTGATTGCCCATTGGAATGGGCTGCCTGGGGAGGTGGTGGAGTCACCATCATTGGAGGTGTTGTCGTAGTTTGGGCTGGGTGCCCTCTGCCACAGGGGTGTTTCCTGTGTCCAGAAGTCCATCCCAGTGGGTGGACTCAGGAAATTAGGTATTTCTACCATAATCCCTTGCACCACTATAAATTTTGCGGTGGGGTCTGGCACTTCCTCTTTCCTTCCCTCTCCGAGACTTGGTAACTGGGGGAGAGATCTCCCGGCCATGGGCCTGATTGGGCCCAAGGCCACAGGGGGATGGGCAGTCTCAGGCCTGGCCAGCTGAGACTAGCCCAGCAGAGGGAGGGGGAAGAAGGAGCCCTGGGGGTTTTGGATGCACCCTCAGGTGGGGATGGGATCTTTCTTTGTCACTGCGCTTTGGGTTTTCTGTAACATTCACTGCTTTCTATTTAAACTTTCATCACTTTTTGCAATCCGTTTGCCTGAGTCGTTATTTCTGCCTGTGGTGGGGAGGGGATCTGCCCCAACCCATTACAGGTGTTTAGGAGGAGACTTGCTGGGGTGCTTGGTGCCATGGGTTAGTTGTTTAGGTGGTGTTGGATTGGTTGATGGGTTGGACGCGATGATCTTGAAGGTCTCTTCCAACCCGGTTTATTCTATGTATATTCTATGTATAGTAACCTCATCTTGGAGCCATGGCTTAGTTGTCAGGAGGTCTTAGGTGACAGGTTGGACTTGATGATCTTTGAGGTCTTTTGAACCTTACTGATTTTATGATTCTGTGATGTGTTGCTGTGTGACCTGAGCTAGATTCTACGGTCCTGCTCTGGCAGGGGGGGTTGGACTCGATGATCTCTTTGGGTCCTTTCCAACCCCTCACATCCTGTCCTCCTGTGATGCTGTAGTACTACATAAAAGATCTGGAGAACAGAGAGTAACTGCAATTGTTTGTGTACCAGCAGCTCAGCATTCATTCCACGCAGACATCTCTGCAACTAGGCACGTATTTAAAGCAGGTTTTGATCCAAACCAATTTGTTGTGCAGTGTGTTTGTTTTGATTTGCATGTTGGCCTCTTCCTCTGTGATTTGCTAAGATGATCCTTACAAGGAATGAATGATTAGCTACAAGTGTTTGCCTTACTTTTAGAGAAGACTTTTGTTTACAACACTTTAGATGTTCAAAAGTGCTCTGTTGGAAGTTCAGGCTTGATCTTAGAAAGAAGCTCTTCCCAGAAAGACAGCCCTATGAGGAGAGGCTGAGGGAGCTGGGGTTGCTTAGCCTGGAGAAGAGGAGGCTCAGGGGAGACCTTCTTGCTCTCTACAACTACCTGAAGGGAGCTTGTAGCCAGGTGGGGGTTGGTCTCTTTTCTCAGGCACCCAGCACCAGAATAAGAGGACACAGTCTCAAGCTGTGCCAGGGGAAGTTTAGGCTTAAGGTGAGGAGAAAGTTCTTCCCAGCAAGAGAGATTGGCCCTTGGAATGTGCTGCCCAGGGAGGTGGAGGAGTCACCAACCCTGGAGGAGACTTGATGGGGTGCTTGGTGCCATGGTTTAGTTGATTAAGTGGTTTTGGGTGACAGGTTGGACTCAATGATCTCAAAGACCTTTTTGAACCTTATTGATTCTATTGTACCCAGGGAGGTGGTGGGGTTGATGTCCCTGGAGGTGTTTAAGAAAAGCCTGGATGAGGCACTTAGTGCCATGCTCTGGTTGATTAGTTAGGGTTCGGTGATTGGTTGGACTTGAGGGTCTTGGAGGTCTCTTCCAAGGTTGATCTGTGAAACCACATTATGCACAGTGTACACACACACACACATATATGGTCTTGAGAAAAGAAGACTGAGAGGGAATCAGACAAGGAACAACAGGTACAAGCTTGAACATAGAAGATTTCAGCTCAACATGAGGAGAAACTTCTTTCCAGTGAGGGTGACAGAGCCCTGGAACAGGCTGCCCTGAGGGGTTGTGGAGTCTCCTTCTCTGGAGACTTTCCAAACAGTGACAGAGACCTGCTGGAGAGAATCCAACAGAGAGCCACAAGGATGATTAGGGGACTTGAACATCTCCCCTGTGAAGAGAGACTGAGAGCCCTGGGGCTGTTTAGCCTGGAGAAGAGAAGGCTGAGAGGGGATCTGATCAATGTCTGTCAATAGCTGAGGGGTGGCTGTCAAGTGGAGGGGGCCAAGCTCTTTTTGATGGTGCACAGTTACAAGACAAGGAACAGCAGGTACAAGCTTGAACATAGAAGGTTTCAGCTCAACTTGAGGAGAAACTTCTTTGCAGTGAGGGTGACAGAGCCCTGGAGCAGGCTGCCCAGAGAGGTTGTGGAGTCTCCTTCTCTGGAGACTTTCCAACCCCAGCTGGATGCATTCCTGTGCAGACTCCCCTGGGTGATGCTGCTTTGGCAGGGGGCTTGGACTCAATGATCTCTGGAGGTCCCTTCCAACCTCTAATGTACTGTGGTACTATGATCTTCAGAGGTCCTTTCCAGTGCCTAATGTCCTGTGATCCTGTGACAGGAGCCTTAGCATCTAAGTGCCATTAAACACCAGGGCTGCATTAAACTGCAGGGCTGCTTTGTCGTTATCATTACCACAATGTCTTTGCATCCTTTTCCAATCACTGTAGATTTGGGTTATTTTCTGTTCATCAGAGGCCAGAGGAGCACATTTTCTAAAGACTTATGCTGATAATTTCCTTCCCTGGGCTTGTCATTTTAATGCAGTGCAGCATCTGCAGTCTCCCACTCAAAGTGCAACATGATCTCTTGTGGCATGCACAGATACTGTTTTCTCAGTGCTGACAGATTCTTGCAGCAATATTTTGCTGATATTATCAACACTGTTAAGGAAATGTAACCTCTGAGGGTGCCTGAGAGGTTTGTTCGTGTTACTCAGGGAAGAAAGGTGATCTGAAGTGAGTTGTAAAGCAGAAAGAAGAGCACAGGATGCAACATGGTGGATGGCAAACTGGCTCGACAACAGAGTTCAGTGGGTTGTCATCAGTGGCTCAGAGTCAACTTGGAGGCCTGTGGCCAGTGGTGTTCCCCAGAGATCAGTACTGGGCTATGTTTTGTTCAATATCTTTATCAACCACCTGGCTGAGGGGATTGAGAGGACCCTCAGCAAGTTCTGAGGATACAACACTGGGGGGTGGCTGATACCTGCCAGGCTGTGCTGGCATCCAACCAGAGCTGGACAGGCTGGGAGCTGGGTGCAGGCAAACCTCATGGAGTTCAATAAGGACAAGTGCAGGGTCCTGCATCTGGGGAGGAATAACAGCAGGCACCAGGAGAGGTTAGGGGCTGACCTGCTGGAAAGCAGCTCCATGGAGAAAGACCTTGGAGTCCTAGGGGACAGCAAGTTCTGCATGGGACAGCAATGTGCCCTGGTGGCCAAGAGAGCCAATGGAATCCTGGGGTGCAGCAAGAAATGTGTGGCCAGCAGGGCTGGGGAGGTTCTGCTCTGCCCTGGTGAGACCACAGCTGCAATCCTGTGTCCAGCTTTGGGCTCCCCAGTTCAAGAGAGACAGAGACCTGCTGGAGAGAATCCAAGGGAAAGCCAGGAGGATGCTTAGGGGACTTGAGCATCTCCCCTGGGAAGAGAGACTGAGAGCCCTGGGGCTGTTTAGTCTGGAGAAGACTGAGAGGGAATCTGATCAATGTCTATCAATCTCTGAGGGGTGGGTGTCTAGTGGAGGGGGCCAAGCTCTTTTTGGTGGTGCACAGCAATAAGCCGAGGAACAATGGATACAAGCTTGAACATAGAAGGTTTAACTTCAATGTGAGGAGAAACTTCTTTGCAGTGAGGGTGACAGAGCCCTGGAACAGGCTGCCCTGAGAGGTTGTAGAGTCTCCTTCTCTGGAGACTTTCCAAACCCTCCTGGATGCATTCCTGTGTGGACTACCCTGGGTGATGTTGCTCTGGCAGGGGGGTTGGACTGGATGATCTCTGGAGGTCCCTTCCAACCTCTAATGTGCTGTGGTACTGTAATACGGTGAACATCCTTCAGAGCAAGCTGTTCACTTTACCATCTTCTTCAGTGTCTAAGTGTTGCAGTGGTGAAACATTTATTGCAGCAAAATTTCAAATGTATGCCTCACCTCATAAGTGAAATTTGTAAAAGCTGATGAGAGATCCCTAAGTGACTTTAGAATAGAATTAACCAGGTTGGAAGAGACCTTCAAGATCATCGCGTCCAACCCATCAACCAATCCAACACCACCCAAACAACTAACACATGGCACCAAGCACCCCATCAAGTCTCCTCCTGAACACCTCCAGTGATGGTGACTCCACCACCTCCCTGGGCAGCCCATTCCAATGGGCAATCACTCTCTCTGTGTAGAACTTCTTCCTAACATCCAGCCTAAACCTCCCCTGGCACAGCCTGAGACTGTGTCCTCTTGTTCTGGTGCTGGCTGCCTGGGAGAAGAGAACAACCTCTGCCTGGCTACAACCTCCCTTCAGGTAGTTGTAGAGAGCAATAAGGTCACCCCTGAGTCTCCTCCTCTCCAGGCTAAGCAACCCCAGCTCCCTCAGTCTCTCCTCACAGGGCTGTGTTCCAAACCCCTCACCAACTTTGTTGCCCTTCTCTGGACTCGTTCCAGCAAGTCAACCTCCTTCCTAAACTGAGGGGCCCAGAACTGGACACAGGACTCAAGGTGTGGCCTAACCAGTGTAGTGTACAGGGGCACAATGACCTCCCTGCTCCTGCTGGCCACACTGTTCCTGATGCAGGCCAGGATGCCATTGGCCCTCTTGGCTGCCTGGGCACACTGCAGGCTCATGTTCAGCCTACCATCCATGGTATTGGAAGGTATCAGTTATGGCTTGGTACTGAGGATTAATATAAAACACAATAATTGAGAAAAAACCAATAGAACAGTATTAACCAAAACATGGAAGGAACAACTATGTTGTATCTTTTTGATCTATTTTGGTTTGATTTGTTTGCTCTCGCCCCTCCCCAGTGGGCAGTTGGTTGTCTTTTTTTCCCCCTGTTGGTTGTTTTTCCTGTTGGAATGTGCTGCCCAGGGAGGTGGTGGAGTCACCGTCCCTGGAGGTGTTCAACAAGGGATTGGATGTGGCACTTGAAGCCATGGTTTAGTCAGTCATGAGGTGTTGGGTGATAGGGTGGACTTGATCTCTGAGGTGTTTTCCAACTTTATTGATTCTATGATTCCTTCTAAGAATTTTCTGTGTGGGTTTCTGTTTTCCTTCTTCTCAGTCATTTAGCTTTTCAGAAGGTTATTGTAATCATCCTAGGAAGAATGAGAAAGTATTTGCAACTCATGCCATTGTCTACCAAAACATCATCACAGACAATGAGTGCAAATTTCAGCCCACATATAGCAAAAGCTCTCCCAGGAGAGCTGGGGAGGGACTTCTGAGGGTGTCAGGGAGTGAGAGGACTGGGGGGAATGGAGCAAAACTAGAAATGGGTAGATTGAGATTGGATGTCAGGAAGAAGTTGTTCCCCATGAGGGTGGTGAGAGACTGGCACAGGTTGCCCAGGGAGGTGGTGGAAGCCTCATCCCTGGAGGTTTGTGCAGCCAGGCTGGATGTGGCTGTGAGCAACCTGCTGTAGTGTGAGGTGTCCCTGCCCATAGCAGGGGGGTTGGAAGTGGATGGTCCTTGAGGTCCCTTTCAGCCCTGACAATTCTGTGATTCTATGATTCAATGTCTAAAGTGCCAACAGTCAACAAGCAAAGGTTTTCCTCTAAATCTTGGCCTTCTTTTCAACCTGCTGAACATATGGCTCCCTGAAGCATTGTAAATGGACAGGCAGGCAGAGAGATACTCACTGCAATATATCTCCCAGTTTTCCTGTCTTGCAAAGTCCACTTATATCACACAAGACCATAAATCTGGGGAAAAGATCAAGGCTGATATTTGAAAGGAGGAAATAAAGCAGCACTGTGAAGAGTGACAGAATGGAATGGGAGAGAATGGAATGGAATGGAATGGAATGGAATGGAATGGAATGGAATGGAATGGAATGGAATGGAATAGAATAGAATAGAATAGAATAGAATAGAATAGAATAGAATAGAATAGAATAGAATAGAATAGAATTAACCAGGTTGGAAAAGACCTCAGAGATCATCGAGTCCAACCTATTACCCAACACCATCTAATCAATTAAACCATGGCACCAAGAGCCTCATCCAGTCTCTTCCTAAACACCTCCAGTGATGCTGACTTCACCACCTCCCTGGGCAGCACATTCCAATGGTCAATCTCTCTTTCTGGGAAGAACTTGTTCCTACCATCCAGCCTAAACCTCCCCTGGTGCAGCTTGAGACTGTGTCCTCTTGTTCTGGTGCTGGTTGCCTGGGAGAAGAGACCAAGTCCCACCTGGCTACAACCTCCCTTCAGGTAGTTGCAGAGAGCAATAAGGTCTCCCCTGAGCCTCCTCTTCTCCAGGCTAAGGCAGCACTTGTTTGTAGCTCGTTCTGGTTGTCTGTCCTCTGTGTACAACTCCAGCTGCAGGTCAATTCCCCTGGCGCTACTCAGTGCTTTGCTTTAAGAAGCTAAGGCTAAAACCAGAGAGGGATTAGCCACAGATTTACAGACAGGTGTTCTGGAGAGCTTGAGTCATGATGTCCAGCTCTCATTGAAAGGGCTTACGGGCACAGACGTTTTCCATTACCTCAGTGAAACCTGGCTGTGAAAATCACACAAGAGAAGAGATGCAGCGGTCCTCAGACGTGTGGAGCCAGCAGCAGCAGATGGAGGCAGCACACTCGAGACAAATGAAGCAACTCATTGTAGGGCAGAAAGCATTTTGTGTCTCTTGGGTAAGATAGGGAGGGCAATACAACGTGAGTACAACGAAAAGGCTATGAAGTAGGACAAAAAGCAGTCAGGACAGAGATTTGTCATTAATAAATCACAGAATTTCAGGGCCTGGAAGGGATCTCCAAAGCTCATCCAGTCCAAGCCCCCTGCCAGAGCAGCGTCACCTAGGGTAGGTCACACAGGAACACAGCCAGGTGGGCTTTGAATATCTCCAGAGAGGGAGACTCCACAACTCCCCTGGGCAGCCTCTTCCAGTGCTCTGTCACCCTCACAAGGAAATAATTCTTCCTCCTGTTTCCATGGAGCTTCCTATGCCTCACCTTCCACCATTGCTCCTTGTGCTGGCATTGAGCACCACCCAGCAGAGCCTGGCTCCAGCCTCTGGGCACTCACCCTGCACATCTTTATCAACATCAATGAGGTCACCTCTCAGTCTTCTCCAGGCTAAAGAGCCCTCAGCTACCTCAGGCTCTCCTCACTAGGAAGATGTTCCACTCCCTTAAGAATTTTTGTGGCTCTGTGCTGGACTCTTTCAAGTAGTTCCCTGAGGTCCTTCTTGTACTGAGGAGTCCAGAACTGGACACAATCCTGCAGATGCAGCCTCACCAGGGCAGAGTAGAGAGGGAGAAGAACCTCTCTCAAGCTACTAACCACAGCCCTTCTAATCCACCCCAGGATGCCACTGGCTTTCCTGGCCACAAGAGCACATTGCTGGCTCATGCTCAACCTCCCATCCACTAGGACCCCCAGGTCCTTTTGCCTTTCACTTCTGTTCAGCAAGCCAGTCCCCAACCTATTACTGCTCCATGGAGCTGTTCTTTCCTGGGTGCAAGACTCTACACCTGCCCTTGTTGAACCTAATTAATTTCTTCCTGCCCAGCCTTGCAGCCTGCCCTTCAGAGAATTCTAGACAGTAATAAGGTCTCCCCTGAGCCTCCTCTTCTCCACTAAGCAAGCCCAGCTCCCTCAGCCTCTCCTCATAGGGCTGTGCTCCAAATCCCTCACCAGCTTTGCTGCCCAAATGCTAAGGTCTATAGAACTCCTTGGCTTGCTAATGAGCATTCAGAGAAGATGCATAAATAGTTCTCTCTCTTTTTCCTTCTGTCACTTCTGCTTTCAACTTCTCTCTGTCTTCTCTTGGCCTTGCCAGGGGACCTCTGTTTTGACTACTTTGAGGAGGAAGTTCTTCACTGTGAGAGTGGTGAAGCCCTGGAATGGGTTGTCCAGGGAGGTGGTTGGGGCCCCGTCCCTGGAGGTGTTTAAGCCCAGGCTGGATGAGGCTCTGGCCAGGCTGATGTAGTGTGGGGTGTCCCTGCCCATGGCAGGGGGGTTGGAACTAGATGATCCTTGTGGCCCATTCCAACCCTGACTGATACTATGATACTGTGTGAGGTAACAGGAAAGAAGGAGGGAGGGAGTGGGGGAGAAGGTGAATGGGTCCTCTGGATCCATCCAGGGAGGTCTGAGGGGTTTCTGTGTTCATCAGTAATTTTGCTGACGACACCAAGCTGGGGGCAGGAGTTGATCTTCTGGAGGGTAGAGAGGCTCTGCAGAGGGACCTCGACAGGCTGGGCAGATGGGCAGAGTCCAACGGCATGAGATTGAACACATCCAAGTGCCGGGTTCTGCACATTGGCCACAGCAACCCCATGCAGTGCTACAGCCTGGGGGCAGAGTGGCTGGAGAGCAGCCAGGCAGAAAGGGACCTGGGGGTAGTGGTTGACAGCTGGCTGAACATGAGCCAGCAGTGTGCCCAGGCAGCCAAGAAGGCCAATGACATCCTGGCCTGCATCAGGAACAGTGTGGCCAGCAGGAGCAGGGAGGTCATTCTGCCCCTGTACACTGCACTGGTTAGGCCACACTTTGAGTTCTGTGTCCAGTTCTGGGCCCCTCAGTTTAGGAAGGAGGTTGACTTGCTGGAACGAGTCCAGAGAAGGGCAACAAAGTTGGTGAGGGGTTTGGAACACAGCCCTGTGAGGAGAGGCTGAGGGAGCTGGGATTGGTTAGCCTAGAGAAGAGGAGACTCAGGGGTGACCTTACTGCTCTCTACAACTACCTGAAGGGAGGTTGTAGACAGGCAGATGTTGGTCTCTTCTCCCAGGCAGCCAGCACCAGAACAAGAGGATACAGTCTCAGGCTGTGCCAGGGGAGGTTTAGGCTGGAGGTTAGGAAGAAGTTCTACACAGAGAGAGTGATTGCCCATTGGAATGGGCTGCCTGGGGAGGTGGTGGAGTCACCATCACTGGAGGTGTTCAGGAGGAGACTTGATGGGGTGCTTGGTGCCATGTGGTGCCATGGGTTAGTTGTTTAGGTGGTGTTGGATTGGTTGAGGGGTTGGACACGATGATCTTGAAGGTCTCTTCCAACCTGGTTTATTCTGTTCTGTTCTATTATTCTCTAAATTGCAACAATACATCTGTGTTGTCCATATATTGTTTATTTTGCACATATTCATTGCATTCCATATTTCTAGGTGGCAGTTTGCTTGTGCATAGAGCTTCAGTTGCTTCCAAAACCTTCTGAGCTAGTATGGCAATTTTATTTTGGGGGGATAATTCTCCCAGTTAGTTGGGGGGTGGGGTGGGGGATTGGGTGGGGGTGTGATTTCCAACCCACCACAGCATCAAATGTTTTCCTATCTCTTGGCTTTATGATTCCACAACAGTCAGCTAATGGGGAGTGCAAGTGAAAAAGCCAGAGACAAGGGTGACAGGCACAAGGAGGGGAGAAGGGCAGAAGCACTGAGACTGCAGTGAACCACCTGTGAGAGGAGAGGCTGTGGGAAGAATGGAGGAAGCAGCTTGTTAGCAAGGAGCATAAGCTGCAGCCAGCACTGTAAAGGTACATCATTGTTTCAGTCCTTGCTGCTGAACCTGCTGAGATCACTTTCAGCTCCTGCTGTTTGAAATTGTATCATTAGAACCTTTAGCACAGAAATAAATACATTGCATTTTGACTGAGCTGGTTATTTTTTTTCCAGACACATTTTTCCCTTTGAAGAAAACCTTGGACCATCCCTGAGAGCCTCCCTGCTGTTAGCTTCAAATGTCTTTTGGGCTACCCTGCTGGTTTCCTATGCCATTGTTCTTCCACAGACCACACAGTTAGTTAATGGGATGGAGAGGCTAAAAACCTCCTCCTGGGGAGGATGGCTCCTCTGCAATACTCTCATCCTGTCCCAGGGAGGTGCTCTTAGTAGTGGCAACACCTCATCACCTCAACACCTCTTCACCTCCTCTATGAATAGAATAGAATAGAATAGAATAGAATAGAATAGAATAGAATAGAATAGAATAGGCAACCAGCAGCAGAACAAGAGGACACAGACTCAAGCTGTGCCAGGGGAGGTTTAGGCTGGAGGTTAGGAAGAAGTTCTACATAGAGAGAAGGCCATGGTTTAGTTGATTAGGTGGTGTTGGATGATGGGTTGGACATGATGATCTTGAAGGTCTCTTCCAACCTGGTTTATTCCATTCCATTCCATTCCATTCCATTCCATTCCATTCCATTCCATTCCATTCCATTCCATTCCATTCCATTCCATTCCATTCCATTCCATTCCATTCCATTCCATTCCATTCCATTCCCTCATTGTGGCAGTAAGAAGTGACACCTCTGCTAGGGGAGTTTGTCCAGATTTTTTGCATGAGTTGTAATGAGATCACAGAATCATAGAACTGTTAGAGTTGGAAGGGAACTCAAGGATCACCCATTTCCAACCAACTAAATCATGCAACCCAGCACCCCATCAAGTCTCCTCCTGAACACCCCCAGTGATGGTGACTCCACCACCTCCCCAGGCAGTCCATTCCAATGGGCAATCACTCTCTCTGTGTAAAACTTCCTCCTACCCTCCAGCCTAAACCTCCCCTGGCGCAGCCTGAGACTGTGTCCTCTTGTTCTGGTGCTGGCTGCCTGGGAGAAGAGAACAACCTCTGCCTGTCTACAACCCCCCTTCAGGTAGCTGTAGACTGCAATAAGGTCACCCCTGAGCCTCCTCTTCTTCAGGCTAAGCAACCCCAGCTCCCTCAGCCTCTCCTCACAGGGCTGTGCTCCAAGCCCCTCACCAACTTTGTTGCCCTTCTCTGGACTCGTTCCAGCAAGTCAACCTCCTTCCTAAACTGAGGGGCCCAGAACTGGACACAGGACTCGAGGTGTGGCCTAACCAGTGCAGTGTACAGGGGTACAGGGTGTCAAGGAGTGATAGGACTAAGGGGGAATGGAGCAAAACTAGAAATGGGTAGGTTCAGACTGGATGTTAGGAAGAAGTTGTTCCCCATGAGGGTGGTGAGAGCCTGGCACAGGTTGCCCAGGGAGGTGGTGGAAGTCTCATGCCTGGAGGTGTTTGCAGCCAGGCTGGATGTGGCTGTGAGCAACCTGCTGCAGTGTGAGGTGTCCCTGCCCATGGCAGGGGGGTTGCAACTGGCTGATCCTTGAGGTCCCTTCCCACCCTGACAATTTTATGACTCTATGATCTATGTGCCTGCAAACTCCACTTTCAGATTCAGATTTAACCACAATTAGCAGTAAAAAAAATTACTAGCCACGAGGTGAACAGACTCACCTTGTGTGTGTCCAGCTTGGGAGTCTCATACACACTTATTGTCTCCTCATCCCAGTATGAAACCAGCCAGCAGGAACATGATCTGTTGAGAGCTGAGCCTTGGGTGAAAACTGGCCAGTCATACACAGCACACTTATTTTGTTCACCTGTAATGGTGATACCTTTCCTGAGGGCTGGGACACAGTGACATGATAGCATTAGGGAAAATTGTTCTCTGGATTAACTGCAGATTTCAGCTTTCACTGGAGACCTTAGGATGAAAATGCTGCTGGTAGAAAGCCAGAAAGAGACAAAGGCTATATTATAGCTGGAGGTACACATTTTCACCTAATAAAAGGGATGTGTAGCTACTCACTTTACTAGATTCTCATTTTACTTGCACTTCAGAGGCTTTAAACTCCCTGCTGCTAGGGGGAGGAACACATCTGGGAAGCCTCTGGCGTAGAAGGCTCAGGCAAATGAGGAGATTTTGATGTGTTATGGCAGTCACATTAAGAGCAATGCTGTTAGTAGGTCTATAGACAGCTTTGATGTTTCAGGGCTTTGGTTTTGTTTTGTGGGTCAGTGTATATCAGAGTTCAGCACTTCCCCTGAGATACACACTGCAAATGCAGGTTAGATGCCTCAGATAAAATCACAGCAACGTTCAGGTTGGAAAAGAACCTCAGCATCACCAAGTCCAACCCAGATACCCACTCTACAATGTTCACCCTTAAAACATAGCCCCAAGCACCACATCCAAACCACCTTTGAACACAGCCAGGCTTGGGGACTCCACCACCTCCCTGGGCAGCACATTCCAAGGCCTGGCCATTCTTGCCATCAAAAAATGTTTCCTAATGTCCAGTCTAAACCTACCCAGTGGCAGATTGAGGCCATTCCCTCTTGATCTATCCCTAATTCCCTGTGGAAGAGACCAGTAGCAGCCTTCCCACAACCTCCTTTCAGGTAATTGTAGAGAGCAATGAGGTCTCCCCTCAGCCTCATAGTATCATAGTAGCATAGTATCAGTCAGGGTTGGAAGGGACCACAAGGATCATCTAGTTCCAACCCCCCTGCCATGGGCAGGGACACCCCACACTACATCAGCCTGGCCAGAGCCTCATCCAGGCTAGGCTTAAACACCTCCAGGGATGGGGCCCCAACCACCTCCCTGCACAACCCATTCCAGGGCTTCACAACTCTCATGGGGAAGAACTTCCTCCTCACCTCCAGCCTGAATCTCCCCACCTCCAGCTTCATTCCATTCCCCCTAGTCCTATCACTGCTTGAGATCCTGAGAAGTCCCTCCCCAGCCTTCTTGTAGCCCCCTTCAAATACTGGAAGACCACAATGAGGTCACCTCGGAGCCTTCTCTTCTCCAGACTGAACAGCCCCAACTCCTTCAGTCTGTCCTCATAGGAGAGGTGCTCCAGCCCTCTGCTCATCCTCGTGGCCTCCTCTGTTTCACACTAACCATCCCCAGCTCCTTCAGTTGCTCTGCATCAGATTTATTCTCCAGGCCCTTCCCCAGCCTCCTTGCCCTAAAATGGGCAATGGCAGGAAGGAGAACAGTTTGCATCAGCAGAGGAGATTATGAGTTCAGCCTCAGGTAAAATGCCTGATGAAATTATATTTCCCATGGAATTCCTTTCCCTGTTCCAGGATAACACTGAGCTGTTTGCATTGCAGTCTGTGCTGCATGTGGAAAGTATGAAAGAGGAGTTCTTGCCACCTGCACCACAAAGCAGAAACTGCAATGCTTGCTCCTCAGAGCATGAACCTCTGTTGTTGTTGTTGTTAATGTAACTCATCGTGTCATGAACATGCTATTAAGAATATTAGCCTTTAATGCAGCTGATCTCTCAAGTAATCCCCCTTGCAGAAATGCATTTGCAACCATTTTAATCTTCTCTTCATTTAGAAACCCAGAGGTTTTGAGCAGCTCCTGCACAGGCTGGAGCCTCTGTGCCTAGGTTAAATATGCAGAGACACACTGAGCAAGAATGGCTCTGAGGAGGAGGAGGAGCTGAAATTGGTCAGGAATTTCTGCAAGGGATGACCTGTCTCTTCTTGAAACACAGAAGTTTAGACTCCTCTCAGCATAATAGCAACAGACAGCTGTGAAGGCAAGGATTAGCAAGGGGCTGAGGGAAAAGCACCATAAAGGCATCAGCAAGTTATAGCAGAGAGGAAGACAGGATTCACATCCTGATGTGCACATCTAAATCACACACAGAATCACCATGGTTGGAAGACACCTCAAAGATCATAGAATAGAATAGAATCATAGAATCAACCAGGTTGGAAAAGACCTCAGAGATCATCAAGTCCAACCTGTCACCCAAGACCTCATGACTACTAAACCATGGCACCAAGTGCCACATCCAATCCCCTCTTGAACACCTACAGGGACGGCGACTGCAACACCTCCCTGGGCAGCACGTTCCAGATCACAGATAGATCATCAAGTCCAACCTGGCACCACAGACCTCATGGCTAAACCATGGCACCAAGTGCCACATCCAATCCCCTCTTGAACACAAATGTAGATCTTTATGCCCCTGTTGTGGTCAGTGAAGACTGAGGCAATACAGCCAGGTGCTAATTAATTAGTCAAACAGTCACCACTCAGCCAGCTTCAGAGTGGACTAAGCCTGATCCCTTCAGCATTGTTTGTCACAGAATGACAGAATCACAGAATTTCAGGGGCTGGAAGGGACCTTGAGAGATAATCCAGTTCAAGCCTCCTGCCAGAGCAGCATCACCTAGAGCAGGAACACATCCATGTGGGTCTTCAATATCTCCAGAGAGGGAGAATCCACAACCCCCCTGGGCAGCCTGTTCCAGTGTTCTCTCACCCTCACAGGGAAAAAAATCTTCCTCCTGTTTCCATGGCACTTCCTCTGCCTCAGCTTCCACCACTGCCCCTTGTGCTGGCATTGGGCATCATCCAGCAGAGCCTGGCTCCAGCCTCTGTGCACTCACCCTGCACGTCTTTATCAACGTCAATGAGGTCACCCCTTAGTCTCCTCTTCTCCAAGCTGAGGAGCCCTCAGCTCCCTCAGGCTCTCCTGATAAGGAAGATGTTCCACTCCCTTCAGCATTTTTGTGGCTCTGTGTTGGACTTTTTCAAGCAGTTCCCTGAGGTCCTTCATGAATTGAGGGGCCCAGAACTGGACACAATTCTCCAGAAGTGGCCTCACCAGGGCAGAGTAGAGGGGGAGGAGAAGATCTCTTGACCTACTAACCACAGCCCTTCTAATCCACTCCAGGATGCCCTTGGCCTTCTTGGCTGCAAGGGCACATTGTTAATACCTCTTATAAAGACATTAACAAGGAGGGGGAGCCCTGAATATGCACAGGCTGCAGGCTGCCAGGAGAAAACTCCATCTGTGTCAAAAAAATGAAAAAATGCTTGAGATCTCTCTGACACTGAGGTACAGAATGACCTTGTGTGTCATGTATTGAACAGCCTTGCTCTGCCAACCACGATGCATGTATTGAGACTGATATCAGTAGTGCAACCTGGTCTATTCTATTCCATTCCATTCCATTCCATTCCATTCCATTCCATTCCATTCCATTCCATTCCATTGCTTTCTAGATGACAAACTATGTCCAGGTATTAGAATAGAATAGAATAGAATAGTATAGAAAGAATAGGATAGGATAGGATAGGATAGGATAGGATAGGATAGGATAGGATAGGATAGAATGCAATAGAATAGAATAGAATAGAATAGAATAGAATAGAATAGAATAGAATAGAATAGAATAGAATAGAATAGAATGCAATAGATAGAATAGTATAGAAAGAATAGGATAGGATAGAATAGAATAGGGCAGGATAGAATAGAATAGAAAAGAATAGAATAGAATGCAATAGAATGTAATAGAATGCATAGAATAGAATAGAATAGAATAGAATAGAATAGAATAGAATAGAATAGAATAGAATAGAATAGAATAGAATAGAATAAACCAGGTTGGAAAAGACTGCAGAGATCATCAAGTCCAACCTATCACCCAACACCATCTAATAAACCTTGTAATGTGCTGCCCAAGGAGGTGGTTGAGTCCCCAAGCCTGGATGTGTTTAGAGGTGGTTTGGATGTGGTGCTTGGGGCTATGGTTTAGGGCTGACCCTTGCAGAGTAGGGCTCTGGGTTGGACTTGGTGATCCTGAGGGTCTTTTCCAACCTGAATGTTTCTGTGTGACTTCTGTGATCCTCTCTTGTCTCTGTTTCCTAGTAAGGCAGAAATAAGTCAGCCTTTGACTGTCACCAGATATTTAGTGTGAAGAAAGTCTTTTGGTAGCATCCTTCAGCTGGCTGGGAACAGTTGAACACACTGAGGCTGAAGGTTCATAGTTTTATGGACATTCATTAGTCATGGTCTATGAAGTAGGTAAGGCATCTGGCCATGAAGCTATTATAGGACTCTGACCAAAGGCCTCCTGGGGTAACCCAGATGTTTTTTGTCCTTAATGTCAAGCCAGGCTAGCGATGATGCTAAGCAGATCACCTCTTACATGTCAGTGGCAGACAGAAGGATTGTGGTAGCCAAGTTTTAGGCATTTGCTTCCCCCTGCAGAGCTTTTGAAACTCTGGAGGTAGAGAGCCAAGAAGAGCCTGTGAATCATTTTGGCCATAAACATCTTCCAAAACATAGTAACCATTAGGAAAGAAAAGAAACCAACAAAGAAAGGAAAAGAAAAGGGAATTCTTGTTTAAATAAAAGCCCATGTAAAGCATATTTAATGTACTACTTTCTCAGCTTAACTTAGTCTTCATCTGGCCAAGGCTGCAGTGAATGAAAACCTGCCTTGCACTCCATAAAGAAACTGCTTATTAAGCTCCCCAAGCTCTAATGAACTAATGTATGCTACATTTGCTTTACCTACATTCAGCTGCTCCCAGCTTTGTTGCATGCATTTAGCAGGGGCAGATCCTGCCTGACCAACCTGATCTCCAGTTCTGGGCCCCTCAGTTTAGGAAAGATGTTGAGATGCTGGAAGGTGTCCAGAGAAGGTCTACAAAGCTGGGCAGAAGTCTGGAGCACAGCCCTGTGAGGAGAGGCTGAGGGAGCTGGAGTTGAGAAGAGGCCAGCAGCAGCCTCTCCACAGTGTCCTTTCAGGTAGTTGTAGACAGCAATGAGGTCTCTCCTCAGCCTCTTCTTTTCCTAACTACCCATCCCCAGCTCCCTCACTTGCTCTTCATCAGAATTACTCTCCAGGCCCTTCCCCAGCTTCCTTGCCCTCCACTGCACAGGCTCCAGCACCTCCACAGCTCTCTTGTATTGAGGTGTCCAAAACTGGACACAATACTTGAGGTGTGGCCTCACCAGAGGGGACAATCCCCTCCCTGCTCCTGCTGGACACAGCATCTCTGATCCCAGCCAGGATGCCTTTGGCTTTCTTGGCCACCTGGGCACACTGCTGGCTCCTCTTTAGCTGCTTGTCCTTTAGAAGCCTCAGGTCCCATTCTGCCAGACAGCTTTCCAGCCACACTGCCCTAAGCCTGTAGCTCACTACTCACAGGCAAAGCTGCTGTGGCGTACACCAAGGTTGTGCAAGCAGCATTTGCCTTCTTTGCCATGCCCCATAAGAATATCTCTGAAATACAGTGTGTGTAGGAATGACAGAAACTGCTTCTGGGTAGCTCCTTGGAGGCATCTATGTGATCTCCACAGAATCCTCAGGCAGAGGGGTCAGTCTCTTCTCTCAGGCAACCAGCACCAGATCAAGAGGACACAATCTCAAGCTGCACCATGGGAGGTTTAGGGTGGAGGTGAGGAGAAAGTTCTTCATGGAGAGACTTGTTAGCTGTTGGAATGTGCTGCCCAGGGAGGTGGTGGAGTCACCATCCCTGGAGGTGTTCAAGAGGGGATTGGATGTGGCACTTGGTGCCATGCTTTAGTCATGAGGTCTGTGGTGACAGGTTGGACTCAATGATCTTTGAGGTCTCTTTCAACCTTGGTGATTCTGTGATTCTGTGATACTGTTTTCCATACTTCTATAATCTTCCAGCAAATCTAACCAAATGCCCACTTCTATAGAGCAGCCCTGAAGAAATGGACTTGGGAGTACTGGGGAATGAGAAGCTCAACATGAGCCAGCAGTGAGCACTTTCAGCCCAGAAAGGCAACCAGAGCCTGGGCTGCAGCAAGAGAAGCACAGCCAGCAGGTTGAGGGGGGTGATTCTCCCCCTCTACTCCACTCTGGTGAGACCCCACCTGGAGTACTGTGTCCAGTTCTGGAGCCCCTGTTACAGGAAGGATCTGGACATGTCCTGAGAAGGGCCATGAGGATGATGAGAGGGTTGGAGCATCTGTCCTCTGGAGACAGACTGAGACAGTTGGGGCTGTTCAGTCTGGAGAAGAGAAGGCTCTGAGGAGACCTAATTGTGGCCTTCCAGTATCTGAAGGGGGCTAATAGAAAGCTGGGGAGGAACTTCTGAGGGTGTCAGGGAGTGATAGGACTGGGGGGAATGGAACAAAACTAGAAATGGGGAGATTCAGATTGGATGTTAGGAAGGAGTTCTTGCCCATGAGGGTGGTGAGAGCCTGGCACAGGTTGCCCAGGGAGGTGGTGGAAGCCTCATCCCTGGAGGTTTGTGCAGCCAGGCTGGATGTGGCTGTGAGCAACCTGCTGTAGTGTGAGGTGTCCCTGCCCATGGCAGGGGGGTTGGAACTGGCTGATCCTTGAGGTCCCTTCCAACCCTGACAATTCTGTGATTCTATAACCTTGCAGAAAATGCCCACTCTCCCCCAGGAGTATCCATGCTTCCTCCTTCATTGGCTCTCTTTTTTTGCTCTCTCACATAATGTGATCAGCTGCAGAGTTCAAGAGCACTTCTGGCACCGGATTTAAACCCTGGGTTACGTTCTTCCCCTGCAGGCTGTAAAAAAAGCTGAGACATAAATAGGTAAACTAAACAGCTTTTGTCACTGCTTCCATTATTGTAATCCCTGCTCTGGCTGCTCTTGTGAAACAATGAATCATCACCAGCTTATTGTAAGAGAACATGTTCCTTCAGCAGCACCAGGATGATTTTTCGTGGCAAGAGCCTATCCTTTCTGCATTGCTAATAGAATCTCCTCTGCATTTGTGTGATTACACTGGGGTGTGTGTGTGTGTGTGTTTTTTTCCTTTCCAGAAGGTTTAATGTTGCATCCTGCTGGCAGTAATGGTGATGGAAAGGCTGGAGACTTTTTCAGCCCCCCTGATTTTTATAGCATGTTTGTGACTGATGCCACCCCTGCTCTTGGGATTGCATGGATTTACCCACTGCTGCTTTTGGCAGCCATGGGTAAGGAGGAGATTGCACACACTGAGGGCTGCTCCCACAGGTGGAGTTTTTACACACAAAAATCACACAGCCATGTTTGTTTAGCTTGCATAATTTAGCTTAATATGAGCTCTCAGTGTGCATTTGCAGCCTGGAAAGCCAATCAGATCCTGGGCTGCACCAGGAGAAGTGTGGCCAGGAGGTCAAGGGAGGTGATTCTCCCCCTCTGCTCAGCTCTGCTGAGACCCCACCTGGAGTACTGCCTCCAGTTCTGGAGCCCCTATTACAAGAGGCATATGGAGGTGCTGGAAGGTGTCCAGAGAAGGGCGACGAGGATGAGCAGAGGGCTGGAGCACCTCTCCTATAAGGACAGACTGAAGGAGTTGGGGCTGTTCAGTCTGGAGAAGAGAAGGCTCTGAGGTGATCTAATTGTGGCCTTCCAGTATCTGAAGGGGACTACAAGAAGGCTGGGGAGGGACTTCTCAGGCTCTCAGGTAGTGATAGGACTAGGTGGGATGGAATGAAGCTGGAGGTGGGGAGATTCAGGCTGGATGTGAGGAGGAAGTTCTTCCCCATGAGAGTGGTGAAGCCCTGGAATGGGTTGTGCAGGGAGGTGGCTGGGGCCCCGTCCCTGAATGTGTTTATGCTCAGGCTGGATGAGGCTCTGGCCAGGGGTGTCCCTGCCCATGGCAGGGGGGTTGGAACTAGATGATCCTTGTGGTCCCTTCCAACTCTGACTGATTCTATGATAGAATCAGAGAATGGATGGGGTGCTTGGTGCCATGGTTTAGTTGATTAGATGATGTTGGGTGATAGGTTGGACTTGATGATCTCAAAGGTCTTTTCCAACCTGGTCTATTCTATTCTATTCTATTCTATTCTATTCTATTCTATTCTATTCTATTCTATTCTATTCTATTCTATTCTATTCTATTCTAATGTTAGGGGCTGGGAGGGATCTCCAAGGATCATCCAGTCCAACCCCCCTGCCAGAACAGGATCACCTAGACCAGATCACACAGGAACTCATCCATGTGTGTTTGGAATATCTCCAGAGAGGGAGACTACACACAAACCCTATGAGGAGAGGCTGAGGGAGCTGGGGCTGCTTAGCCTGGAGGAGACTCAGGGGTGACCTTATTGCTCTCTACAACTACCTGAAGGGAGGTTGTAGACAGGCAGAGGTTGGTCTCTTCTCCTAAGCAGCCAGCGCCAGAACAAGAGGACAAAGTCTCAAGCTGCACCAGGGGAGGTTTAGGCTAGAGGTTAGGAAGTTCTATACAGAGAGAGTGATTGCCCATTGGAATGTGCTGCCTGGGGAGGTGGTGGAGTCACCATCACTGGAGGTGTTCAGGAGGAGACTTGATGGGGTGCTTGGTGCCATAGTTTAGTTGTTTAGGTGGTGTTGGATTGGTTGAGGGGTTGGACACGATGATCTTGAAGGTCTCTTCCAACCTGGTCTATTCTATTCTATTCTATTCTATTCTATTCTATTCTATTCTATTCTATTCTATTCTATTCTATTCTATTCCTATTTCTATTCTATTCTATTCTATTCCTATTTCTATTCTATTCCATTCCATTCTCTTCTCTTTCATTCCATTCCATTCCATTCCATTCCATTCCATTCCATTCCATTCCATCCCATTCCATCCCATTCCATCCCCTTAATCAGTAGCCTGAACGCTTCCCGACTCACAGCGCAGTCATCATTTCCTCGATGCAGAACCCAGCTCCACTGTCTTAGCTGTCAGAAGGAGAAGTCAGTAAAGCTTGCCCTGCTCAGAACAGACATGAAGCATGAACAGAAGAACCATTCTCTGCTTGCTCAAGGAAAAGTCTCTTAACTATCTGGGGAGAAGGAAACACTGTGTGAGTAATAGAAGTCTAAACGAATTTCCTGGCTACTGTTTATTCAACAAATAGAAAAATAATAGGTTGTATTCTAGGCAGTAAAATGTGAGACAGCCTGACATATGGTGATGATGTTAAAGCCTGGACTCCTAATCCCAGAATTATGGTAGGGAAGCCCTGAAACTGGAGTGCCTTTCTTATTCGTCCAACTCCAATAATTTACTTCAGAAGTTTGTGCAGTGCAGTGATTGTTTGCATGAGCAGAAGCCTCCAGAGGCCCTTTGCTTTCCATGCTGCAGTCTCACAATGGCTTTTGCAGGCCTGGTCTGGAAATTTGCAACACCCTGTTCTTCCATGGTTTCATTGCTGACAGTTTGGTGTGTGCTGAGGAACAGCTGTAAGTGCCTAGCAATTTGCAGCGGGGCTGTGCGTGCCTCTTGCACCGAACCAAGGCTGTCTCTGTGCTTCCCTGCTCACTGTACATCTTTGTAAAAGGCTCTGTTGACAACTTTAGAGAGTGGTGCATCTGGAAAGCCTGGAGCAGTTGAAAAGCTGGATGGGCAGTGCTGCAGGTCTGTTCCAGGAGTCTCCTCTCCTCAAGTCTCCTTTCCTCCCCTCAAGTCTCCTCTCCTCGAGACCCCTCTCCTCAAGTCTCTTCTCTTCTCTTCTCTTCTCTTCTCTTCTCTTCTCTTCTCTTCTCTTCTCTTCTCTTCTCTTCTCTTCTCTTCTCTTCTCTTCTCTTCTCTTTTCTCTTCTCTTCTCTTCTCTTCTCCTCTCTTCTCCTCTCTTCTCCTCTCTTCTCCCCTCTGTCTCCTCTTCTCTTTGGAAGTATGCAGGGGGGGGGGGGGGGCATTGAGGCCTGGGATTTTGCCCTGGTCAGGGGAAGGTTTGTGGATGATATTGGCTAAGTGAGAATAGAAAGATTAGAATAGAATAGAATAGATTGGAAGAGAAGTCCAACCTATTACCCAACACCATCTAATCAACTAAACCATGGCACTAAGTGCCTCATCCAGTCTCTTCCTAAACACTTCCAGTGATGGTGACTCCACCACCTCCCTGGGCAGCACATTCCAGTCTCTCTTTCTGGGAAGAACATCTTCCTAACCTCCAGCCTAAACCTCTCCTGGCACAGCTTGAGACTGTTTCCTCTTGTTCTGGTGCTGCTTGCCTGGGAGAAGAGACCAACCCCCACCTGCCTACAACCTCACTTCAGGGAGCTGTAGACAGCAATAAGATCTCCTCTGAGCCTCCTCTTCTCCAGGCTAAGCAACCCCAGCTCCCTCAGCCTCTCCTCACAGGGCTGTGCTCCAGACCCCTCCCCAGCTTTGTTGCCCTTCTCTGGACACCTTCCAGCAACTCAACATCTTTCCTAACCTGAGGGGCCCAGAACTGGACACAGGACTCCAGGTGTGGCCTAACCAGTGCTGAGTACAGAGGCAGAATGACTTCCCTGCTCCTGCTGGCCACACTATTCCTGATGGAGGCCAGGATGCCATTGGCCTTCTTGGCCACCTGGGCACACTGCAGGCTCATGTTGAGCCTACTCTCAACCAGTACGCCCAGGTCCCTTTCTGCCTGGCTGCTCTCCAGCTACTCTGACCCTAACCTGTAGCTGTGCATGGAGTTGTTGTGGCCAATGTGTAGAATCCAGCACTTAGATGTGTTCAATCTCATGCCCTTGGACTCTGCCCATCTGCCCAGCCTGTCAAGGTCCCTCTGCAGAGCTCTCCTACCCTCTAACAGATCAACTCCTGCCCCCAGCTTGGTATCATCTGCAAATTTACTGATGATGGACTCAATCCCCTCGTCCAGATCAGCAATAGAGCTGTGTCAGGGTAGGTTTAGGTTAGATATTAGGAAGCACTTCCTCACAGAATGGCTGATTGGACACTGGGATGGTTTGCCCAGGGAGATGGTGGAGCCGCCATTCCTGGAGGTCTTTAAGACAAGCTTGGATGTGGCACTTGGTGGCCGTGGTTTGGCTGATGTGGTGGTGTTCGGTCCTACCATGGACTTGATGATCTCAGAGCTCTTTTCCAGTCTCAGGAATTCTATGATTCTGTGCTATGATAGAAAAGCTTAATGAATCCATATGAATTTCACAGTTCTTAAGTGCTTTCTTTCCTCTTTGCTTTGAAGGCACTTTGGACACTGTGCTTCTCAACGGCACCGTTGGCAACGGAGCTGAAACCTTTACAAATGAACAGAACTCAACTCTCAACTATTTTACCACAGGATTTGGGGTGGTGGGGTTTTGTTTTTTTGGCTGGATGACTTCTATTAACTGTCTGTTCAGCCCAGAGTTTAATTTGGCAGCACTCAAGTGTTCTCAGTGAAGTTAGCACAGCTGATGACTTTCACGTCCAGCCATCCACAAATATCTCAACATGTTGGAAGTCACGGAAATCTGCTGGAAACATGGACCCCACGGAATTCAGAGCTCCCCAGACAGCTGGAACAAAACACAAGCAGGGGTCCTGACCCTGCAAACGCCCAGTTCATTAGGTTTATGCAGGAGAATTAGTAGTTGAAGTCTCAGCCCTTTGGTTAAGCACTCAGTGCACCAGCAGCTGGCATGCTGTGACAGGCATTCCTTAACAGCCCATGACTTAATTCTCTCTACTGCTGTTTTATCCCCTTTGTGGTGATTTTCTTCTTTCTCCTGCTGTTTTGTTTATATCTGACTCCTATTTCTTCCAGCATTTTTAGGTGGGAACTCCTTGAGACCTGAGGAAGGCCTAATTTCACATATGCTGCCTAAACCCACACATAGAATCAACCAGGTTGGAAAAGACCAACCCCCACCGGGCTGCAACCTCCCTCCAGGTTGCTGCTCCCTGGGCAGCACATTCCAATGGCCAATTGCTGGGAAGAAATTTCTCCTCACCTCCAGCTTGAGACTGTGAACTTCTTCCTAACATCCAGCCTGAACCTGCCCTGGTGAGACTGTGTCCTCTTGTTCTGGTGCTGGTTGCCTGGGAGGAGAGACCAACCCCCACCAGGTTACAACCTCCCTTCAGGGAGTTGGAGACAGCAAGAAGGTCTCCCCTGAGCCTCTTCTCCTCCAGGCTAAGCAACCCCAGGTCCCTTTACCTCTCCTCACAGGGCTGTGCTCCAGACCATTCACTAGCCTCATTGCCCTTCATATTCAGCCTCAGCCCAGTTCTCCTTCCTGGGCATACCAAAACCTCAATGGTTAGGCCACACCTTGAGTCCTGTGTCCAGTTCTGGGCCCCTCAGTTTAGAAAAGATGTTGAGATGCTGGAACATGCCCAGCAAAACAGAATCTCTTTATGCTTTAATAGAATCTGAATAGCACTCAGCTTTTCCAGAGTGTCCCCATGACTTTTCTGAATCACCCAGAAGATTAGCAGAAAAGATTACTGCTGCTGCTTTCTCTTTGCTAATCCTTATGCCTGACATCTACATGTTCCTACAGCCTACTGCAGAGGGATATTGCTCAGGCTAGATTAAGTTTGGTCATTGGAAGTGAAAGGTTTAGCATTTTGGGAATACAAAATAAGGGGAAAAAAGAATGTTCTTGTTTTAGTGCTCTGATAACTAAAGGTGCAGTGATAAAGGAAGGGCCACGAGGATGAGGAGAGGGCTGGAGCTGCTCTCCTGTGAGAACAGACTGAGGGAGTTGGGGTTGTGCAGTATGGAGAAGAGAAGGCTCTGAGGAGACCTAATTGTGGCCTTCCAGGATCTGAAGGGGACTACAGGAAAGCTGGGGAGGGACTTTTGAGGGTGTCAGGGAGTGAGAGAACTGTGGGGAATGGAGCAAAACTAGAAGTGGGGAGATTCAGATTGGATGCTAAGGAAGAAGTTCTTCCCCATGAGGGTGCTGAGAGACTGGCAGAGGTTGCCCAGGGAGGTGGTGGAAGCCTCATGCCTGGAGGTGTTTGCAGCCAGGCTGGATGTGGCTGTGAGCAACCTGCTGTGGTGTGAGGTGTCCCTGCCCATGGCAGGGGGGTTGGAACTGGAGGAACCCTGACTGATACTATGATAGTATGATGCCAAGTGCCTCATCCAGTCTCTTTTTAGACACTTCCAGTAACTGTCTCCTGAAACTGCTGCTGATGTTCAAGTAGTTTGCAACTGTCTGTCCATTCTAGAACCATGAAGAATGTATCTTCTGTTAACTGAGCCAAACATTAATATCTGGGGGGTGGAACATGGATCTAATCTCCCTGATCTGGCTCACATGCTGAGCTTCTGCCCCAGGCAATTCACCATGCTGAAAGGGGCACAGCAGCCTCTGTTCTGCTGTTTAACCTCAGATTAGCATGGTATCCAGACAGAAATCTGCAGAGATATCATGCTTGGAAAACTGAATGCATTCAAAGAGAGTTCAGGGGGTTCAGAAAAAAAGCAAACAGCTGTCATCATCCTTCCCCTTTTGGTAAGTGCTCTCTGATTGCTGACATTGTATGGACTCCCACTGCAGCTCTGTGTTCACAGATCTAAGCTGGGAAAACAGAAAGATATGAGAAAGCCTACAGGCTGGGGTCAGAGTGGTTGGAGAGCAGCCAGGCAGAAAGGGACCTGGGGATAATGGTTGATATTAGGTGGAACAAGAGCCAGCAGTATGCCAAAGTGGCTAAGAAATCCAATGGCATCCTGGCCTGGATCAGGAACAGTGTGGCCAGCAGGAGCAGGGAAGTCATTCTGCCCTGGACTCAGCAGTGGTTAGGCCACACCTTGAGTCCTGTGATCAGTTCTGGGCTCCTCAGTTTAAGAAAGACATTGAGACACTTGAACGTGTCCAGAGAAGGGCAACAAGGCTGGGGAGGGGTCTGGAGCACAGCCCTGTGAGGAGAGGCTGAGGGAGCTGGGGTTGCTTAGCCTGCAGAAGAGGAGGCTCAGGGGAGACCTTCTTGCTGTCTCCAACTCCCTGAAGGGAGGTTGTAGCCAGGTGGAGGTTGGTCTCTTCTCCCAGGCACCCAGCACCAGAACAAGAGGACACAGTCTCAAGCTGCACCAGGGGAGGTTTAGGCTGGAGGTTAAGAGAAATTTCTTCCCAGCAAGAGAGATTGGCCATTGGGATGTGCTGCCCAGGGAGGTGTGGAGTCACCATCCCTGCAGGTGTTCAAGAAAGGCTTGGATGTGGCACTTGAAGCCATGGTTTAGTTAGTCATGAGGTGTTGGGTGACAGGTTGGACTCGATGACCTCTGAGGTCTTTTCCAACCTTATTGATTCTCTGATTCTGTGATGAATGTTTACTCCACAGCAGCTCTTTTTCTTAGGCTTTTGTGCTTAGTTACTCTTTTAGCTGCTTCTGGGCTGCCTTGGTACAGGTAGTTCCCACCTTCTAACAGTACAAAAAGATTCTACTACTTTGGGTAGTGACTTTGGTTTTTAACCCTCTATTTTTGTGTGTAGCTGTATGGTTGCCTGGCTGCTCTCTCATGATGTTCTGAACACAGTGTTGTTGCCTCTCTGTTCTCTTTTCAGGGGTTAGCTCAATCCAAAGGGTTTCTCTGCTTCTCAAGATGTAAGGACTCAACAAATCTGCAAATCCAGCAGGGCTGCACACCACCACCTAAGTAATCTGACAGAAGTTTGAAGAGTCTGCTATCTCACCAAGGCTTTTGGGTATGTCAAAGCATAAAACTGCTGCTTAGGTGTGCTAAGACCTAGGATGAAATATACCAGATGTTAAGTCTTTCAAGTCACTTGTTGCACTCATAAAAAGGGAAAAGCTACAGGACTGTATTTATATCTCTTTCTCTCCATCTCCACCTCTCTCCATCTCTATCCCTCTCTATCCATCTCTATCTCTCTACCTCCATCTCCCTATCTCTCCCTCATCTATGATCTCTCTCTATCATCTCTCTCTATATCATCCCTCTCTCTCATCTCTATCATCTCTATCTCTCATCTCTAGTTCTATTATCTCTGTCTATATCATTGCCCTCTCTCTCATCTCTCTCTCTATCATCTCTGTCTATATCATCTCTCTCTCTATCATCTCTGTCTATATCATCTCCCTCTCTCATCTCTCTATATCATCCCTCTCTTTCATCTCTATCATCTATATCTCTCATCTCTAGTTCTATCATCTCTGTCTATATCATTGCCCTCTCTCTCATCTCTCTATCATCTCTGTCTATATCATCTCTCATCTCTGTCTATATCATCTCTCTCTCTCATCTATCATCTCTGTCTATATCATCTCTCTCTCATCTCTGTCTATATCATCTCTCTCTCTCATCTCTCTATCATCTCTGTCTATATCATCTCTCTCTCATCTCTGTCTATATCATCTCTCTCTCTCTCATCTCTGTCTATATCATCTCTCTATCATCTCTGCCTATATCATGTCTCTCTCTCATCTCTATCTGTATCATCTCCCTCTCTCTTTCTCATCTCTATCCCTCCCTCTCTGTATCCTCTATCTGTCTCATCTCTCTCTCTCTGTATCATCTCTCTATCTATACAATGTGTCCAGCAGATCGAGGAAGGTTCTCCTCCCCCTCTCCTCTGCCCTGGTGAGGCCTTCCCTGGAATATTGCCTTCAGTTCTGGGCTCCCCAGCTCGAGAAGGACAGGGATCTACTTCTGAGAGGCAGAGGGATACAAGGATGATGAAGGGACTGGAGCACTGCCTGACGAAGAGAGGCTGAGAGCCCTGGGGCTGCTTGGTTTGGAGAGAGGAAGACTGCGAGGGGACCTAATAAATGTCTATAAGTTTCTGAGGGCTGGTTGTCAAGAGGGGACAGGCTGTGCTCAGTTGCACACTGGGATTGGACAAGGGGAAACAGATGTAATGGACAGCACAGGAGATTCCACCTCAACATGGGGAGGAACTTCTTCACTGGGAGGGTCACAGAGCACTGGAACAGGCTGCCCAGAGAGGTTGTGGAGTCTCCTTCCCTGGAGACTTTCCAGACCCATCTGGATGCATTCCTGTGTGACCTGTGCTGCATTCTGTCGTCCTGCTCTGGCAGGGGGGGTTGGACTTGAAGGTCTCCAGAGGTTCCTTCCAACCCCTAACATCCTGTGATCCTGTAATATCGACCTTAAAACAGCTGCTGTGTCAAAGCGTATTTTCTGTGTGTTTTAGGGAGTTTCAGCATCTGGAATCCTATGAAGAAAGACCTTAGGTTCATATGGAGCCCATCAATAGCTTATACTAAATTTACTGTGGCCTATATGTCAAGAGAAGGCATTGAAGTTGATGAGAAGTAGTATGCATGTATGGATTTCATGCAAGCTTTATGCAGGTTTGTCATGCAAGGTTATGGCAGGAACTCCTAATTAACTTCATGTGATTTGAAAGCCAGCTGATGAAGTAAACCAGCCAGCAGCCAGGCTTGTAAAAGACCTTTCCTGACTGACAGCCCCAAGGTTGGTACAAGATTTATATGCACAGTAACCCAAACTGGTAGCATTAGCATGGGGCTGTAAAACCTTCTTGGCACCCAGACTTGTCAGAGAGACGTTGGCAACCCAGCTGAAGGGACTGAACAAGATGTGCTGAAGAGCTGTGTGGCAGCTCAAAACCAGACATGGTGTTTCAAAGGGAAAAAGCTTTCAGTGAAAGCAAGTTGTTATTGCAAAACCTTTAAAGCTGTTTATAATTCCCTGACCTACAAAGTGACAATAATAAATGACACACAAAGGGTTTTTTTTTCCCTCTCTCTCTCTTATTTCTATAGTTTCTGGCAAACAAATGGCCCATAATGACTTTTCCAGGACTATGTCTTTAAAACAAAAGTCTTGTTAAAGAGTATTTACACTACAGCTGGACTTCCTCTGTGTAAATGTTGCACTGTTTAAACAGCCCTAATGCTCAGCTCTGTTGTGATTCCGACTGAGAATTAGAAAGGGGGGGGGAAATAAAACACCAAAACGTTAATGAAAGCCTGATATTTCAAGTGATACTGCTTGATGGTAGGCTGAACAGGAGCCAGCAGTGTGCCCAGCTGGCCAAGAAGGCCTGCAGCATCTTGGCCTGCATCAGGAATAGTGTGGCCAGGAGGAGCAGGGAGGCCATTCTGCCCTGGACTCAGCACTGGCTAGGCTACACCTTGAGTCCTGTGTCCAGTTCTGGGCCCCTCAGTTTAGGAAAGATGTTGAGTTGCTGGAAGGTGTCCAGAGAAGGGCAACAAAGCAGGGGAGGGGTCTGGAGCACAGCCCTGTGAGGAGAGGTTGAGGGAGCTGGGGTTGCTTAGCCTGGAAAAGAGGAGGCTCAGGGGAGACCTTCTTGCTGTCTCCAACTCCCTGAAGGGAGGTTGTAGGCAGGTGGGGGTTGGTCTCTTCTGCCAGGCAACCAGCACCAGAACAAGAGGACACAGTCTCCAGCTGCACCAGCTAGATGCAAGGAAGAAATTCTTCCTAGACAGAGTGACTGGCCATTGGAACATGTTGCCCAGGGTTGTGCCATGGTTCAGTTGATTAAACGGTGTTGGGTGATAGGTTGGACTTGATGATCTCAAAGGTCTTTTCAAACCTGGTTAGTGCTATTCTATTACAGTGCATGAGTACGTAAGCAGCAGCTGGGGGTCTTTAGTCTGGGAAAGAGGAGGCTGAGGAGAGACCTCATTGCTCTCTACAACCACCTGAAAGGAGGTTGTGTAGAGTCTGCTGCTGGTCTCTTCTCACAAGTAATTACTGATAGGACAAGAGGGAATGGCCTCAAGCTGTGACTGGGTAGGTTTAGACTGGACAGTAGCAAAAACTCTTTCCCAGCAAGAGTGGTCAGGGATTGGAATGTGCTGCCCAGGGAGGTGGTTGAGTCCCCAAGCCTGGATGTATTCAAAGGCAGTTTGGATATGATGCTTTGAGCTCTGGTTTAGGGGTGACCCTTGCAGAGCAGAGTAACCACATGGTTCCAGACTTTATGTCCAAGTGCCAGATGTTGGGAATTCTTCCCTTCCTTCTGCTTTCACCTATTTATTTCCTCACCTCTTCATACAATTATGCTTTTGAGAACTGATATAGAATCAGTTTGCTAATTTTAACTTGCAGGTTTCTCAGTCTGCTGTGTCCACAATTAATTAGGGCAACACCTAAAATTGCATTGTTTGTCACTAACAGGAAATGAGAGTGACCACCTCCCAAAGTATCACAGGCACCATCACTGGAGGTGTTCAGGAGGAGACTTGACAGAGTGCTTGGTTGCATGGTTTAGTTGATTAGGTGGTGTTGGATGATAGGCTGGACACCATGATCTTGAAGGCCTCTTCCAACCTGTTTTATTCTATTGTATTCTATCACTAAGGTTGGAAGAGACCTCAAAGATCATTGAGTCCAATCTATCACCACAGACCTCATGAATAAACCATGGCACCAAGTGCCACATCCAATCCCCTCTTGAACACCTTCAGGGATGATGACTCCACCACCTCCCTGGGCAGCACATTCCAATGACGAACGACTCGCTCGGTGAAGAACTTTCTCCTCACCTTGAGCCTAAACCTCCCCTGGCACAGCTTGAGACTGTGTCCCCTTGTTCTGGTGCTGGTTGCCTGGGAGAAGAGACCAACCCCTTCCTGGCTACAACCACCTTTCAGGTAGTTGTAGAGAACAATGAGGTCACCCCTGAGCCTCCCCTTCTCCAGGCTAAACAACCCCAGCTCCCTCAGCCTCTCCTCACAGGGCTGTGCTCAAGGCCTCTCCCCAGCCTTGTTGCCCTTCTCTGGACACATTCAAGTGTCTCAATGTCCTTCCTAAACTGAGGAGCCCAGAACTGGACACAGGATTCAAGGTGTGGCCTAACCAATGCAGAGCACAGGGCGCAATGACCTCCCTGCTCCTGCTGGCCACACTATTCCTAATGCAGGCCAGGATGCCATTGGCCTTATTGGACAATGGTCTAATAGCTCTTCAAAACACACAAATTCCACTTCAAGTGACATTTCAAGCATGAAAATGCCAAGCAACAGACCAGGGAAATAAGGATTTGGCTTTTATTTCAAATAGATCTGGCTCAAGGAGGAATCCTGGAGAGGACAATGCCAAAACACAAAGCTGCCTTTAACTCAGGTAACAGTGGAGGAGAGGAGTGGAGAGGAGGTTCTCTCCTTACAATTTCTAAGCAAGGGAGTAATTCTACATGGTTAAATAAACCTTATCCAAGTCTAACACTGCTTAATCTTCTATTAGAAGCATTAATGATGTGATTAAACAAATTTATCACTGTATACCAGAACAAGAGGACACAGTCCCAAGCTGCACCAGGGGAGGTGTAGACTGGATGTTAGGAAGAAGAGGGTGATTGCCCATTGGAATGTGCTGCTCAGG
The DNA here is from genome assembly GCF_014839835.1 of Dryobates pubescens. NCBI lineage: Eukaryota > Metazoa > Chordata > Aves > Piciformes > Picidae > Dryobates > Dryobates pubescens. The sequence continues at coordinate 4,144,716 of NC_071617.1, forward strand.
GAGTTGTGGAGTCACCATCACTAGAGGTGTTTAGGAGGAGACAACCTGGTTTATTCTATTCTATATATATGATATACATACACTGTAATCCATGCCCAATGTAAAACTCCTTCCCTTATGTTTATTACACAACAGAACAGAATTAACCAGGTTGGAAAAGACCTCAGAGATCATCAAGTCCAACCTGTCACCCAACCCTAACTAATCAACTAAACCATGGCACCAAGTGCCTCATCCAGGCTTTTCTTAAACACCTCCAGTGATGGTGACTCCACCACCTCCCTGGGCAGCACCTTCCAAAGGCCAATCTCTCTTGCTGGGAAGAACTTCTTCCTAACCTCCAGCCTAAACCTCCACTGGTGCAACTTGAGACTGTGGCCTCCTGTTTTAGTGATGGTTGCCTGGGAGAAGAGACCAACCCCCACCTGGCTACAACCTCCCTTCAGGTAGAAGGCCTCCCCTGAGCCTCCTCTTCTCCAGGCTAAGCAACCCCAGCTCCCTCAGCCTTCTCTCATAAAGCTCCAAACCACAAGGTGAAGTGTGGCTCAGTTGGTAGCACATAAGACCTTTAATGGGGAAGGTCGTGAGTTCAAGCCTGCAGTGGGCACTAGTGTCCTCCCTACTCTAGTCATGAGGTCTGTGGTGACAGGTTGGACTCGATGATCTTTGAGGTCTCTTCCAACCTTAGTGATACTGAATACTGAAATCTTCAAGTCTTCATGACAGATCTGCTCCAAATGCACTTCAGTTCTGCAGCATAGACAAAAATGGATGTTACAGTTGAAAAGGTGCAGCTATCCTTTCTGCACCTTTCTTTTTGTGTTTCTACTTTTGAACAGGGTACCATTGCAATTGAAAAAATATGGTGATTTGGCCTCCCATTTACCTCAGCTGCTGTGGTCTGCACCAGTCTGAAGTGGAGAAGTTTTGAAATGTCTTAGAGAAGCATTCCTCAAGAGGCATCAAGTTGGCTTTAGAGGCATCCAGTGGACTTCAGGCATCAGGGCAGAACTTCTGGGAGACTTTTGAAGTGCAATTGTGAAAGTCCTGTTAAGGAATGGGAACTGCTCTCCCACCACCACATCCCTTCATTGTCCTAAAGCAGCTTGTGCTCCCCTGCCATCAACCCCCCTTTCATCTTCCCTAAGCATCACCTGCACCCTCTACCCCATCCTCCCCCCTGCCTAAACAGCTCCTGCTCCACCACCACCATTGCTGCACCCATCCCAGAGCCAGGGGCAAGACCCTCACCAGCCAAGATACCACCCAGAGGAGCTCAGCCCCAGTGAGGAAGCCCAGCCAGCACCCAGGGATGATATTGGAGTGGTCATCAGTCAATGCCCTAACAACCGGGGGGCCACCAGGCCCCCCGGCCTTTGTTGTCACCACCACCAGCACCCAGTGATGTGCACCAGGGGCACTCACCAGGGATGAGAGGAGGATCCTCAGCCCAGAATGGGCTCAGCTTAGGGCTGCTGCCCTTCCTGGGGGGGATTAAAAAGGGGAGTGGGAGGGGAGGGCCAAGTGGCCACACCTGGGGTGGGAGGAGACTCCACCAGAGCCCAGGTGCTCTGGGTTTGAGGGGGAAAAGGAGGAAAATGGGGCAGGTGAGGGACTTTAAGGGTGTCAGGGAGTGGTAGGACTGGGGGAATGTAAAAAATAGGTAGAGATGAGTGGATTCATATTGGATGTTGGGAGGAAGTTCTTCCCCATGAGGGTGGTGAGACACTGGCACAGGTTGCCCAGGGAGGTGGCCTTCTACTATCTGAAGTGGGTTACAAGAAAGCTGGGGAGGAACTTTTGAGGGTGTCAGGGAGTGATAGGAGTGGGGGGAATGGAGCAAAACTAGAACTGGGTAGATTCAGATTGGATATTAGGAAGAAGTTCTTCCCCATGAGGATGGTGAGAGGATTGCCCAGGGAAGTGGTAGAAGCCTCACCCCTGGGAGTTTTTGGGGCCAGGCTGGATGTGGCTCTGGGTGGCCTGATCTGGTGAGAGGTGTCCCTGGCCATGACAGGGGGGTTGGAACTAGATCATCCTTGAGGTCCCTTCCAACCTTGACAATTCTATGATTCTATGTGTAGGAAAGGATTTTGGGACAGAGTTAAGGTTTCTAATTCTCTTCATTATTATTTCTGGACATTAGATTAGAAAGAAAGAAAGAAAGGCAGGGAGGAAAGCAGGGAGGGAGGAAGGCAGGGAGGAAGGCAGGGAGGGAGGAATGAAGGAAGGCAGGGAGGGAGGGAGGAAGGAAGGAAGGGAGGGAAGGAGGAAGGAAAGAAGGCAGGGAGGGAGGAATGAAGGAAGGCAGGGAGGGAGGAATGAAGGAAGGCAGGGAGGGAGGAATGAAGGAAGGCAGGGAGGGAGGAAGGAAGGAAGGGAGGGAGGGAGGAAGGAAGGAAGGGAGGGAAGGAGGAAGGAAAGAAGGCAGGGAGGGAGGAAGGAAGAAAGGAAGGAAGGCAGGGAGGGAGGAAGGATGGAAGGAAAGAAGGAAGGAATGAAGGAAGGTCAGATATGGTACATTTTTCAAAGACCCAGGCTGTTTTTGCTGAGAAATCCTCCTGCACTATAGTTTCTGTGTGTTTACTTTGTGAATTATTACATAATTGGAAGTGAAGTTTGCAAATTATTCGCTTGGCATGGTGCAGACATTAACATTCCCCAGTGCCAGGAGGAAAGCAGAGCAGGCACCACACGTGCAGCCCCAGAGAGGCCTCCACACGACTGCATCTGCTGATGGGAATCTGGCATATGGCCCTCCTGCACCTGCTGCTTTGCTGCTGCTCAGGGACAGGCTGCTGCTCTCACATCATCTGCTTCTGATCTCCTTTCAACATCAGAAGTCAGGGAAGTCATTCTGCCCCTGTGCTCAGCACTGGTTAAGACACACCTTGAGTCCTGTGTCCAGTCCTGGGCTCCTCAGTTTAAGAAGGATATTGAGACTCTTGAACATGTCCAGAGAAGGACAATGAGGATGGGGAGAGGTCTGGAGCACAGCCCTGTGAGGAGAGGCTGAGGGAGCTGGGGTTGCTTAGCCTGGAGAAGAGGAGGCTCAGAGGAGACCTTATTGCTGTCTGCAACAGAAAGGAGGTTGTAACCAGGTGGGGGTCAGTTTCTTCTCCCAGGCAATGAGCACCAGAACAAGAAGACACAGTCTCAAAGCTGTGCCAAGGGAAGTTTAGGGTCGAGGTGAGAATCTGGAGGTGCTGGAAGGTGTCTAGAGAAGGGCCACGAGGATGAGCAGAGGGCTGCAGCACCTCTCCTAGGAGGACAGACTGAGAGAGTTGGGGCTGTTCAGTCTGGAGGAGAGAAGGCTCTGAGGAGACCTAATTGTGGCCTTCCAGTATCTGAAGGGGGGTTCAAGAAAGCTGGGGAGGGACATTTTAGGGTGTCAGGGAGTGATAGGACTGGGGGGAATGGAACAAAACTAGAAGTGGGTAGGTTCAGACTGGATGTTAGGAAGAAGTTGTTCCCCATGAGGGTGGTGAGAGACTGGCACAGGTTGCCCAGGGAGGTGGTGGAAGCCTCCTGCCTGGAGGTGTTTGCAGCCAGGCTGGAGGTGGCTGTGAGCAACCTGCTGTAGTGTGAGGTGTCCCTGCCCCTGGCAGGGGGGTTGGAACTGGATGCTCCTTGAGGTCCTTTCCAACCCTAACAATTCTATGATTGTAAAGCACTGAATGCTTTCATCTAGCAGTGTAAAACACCCTGCATAGAATATGTTTCTCAGGGCATTTTTTTTTTCCTTCCTGTGTGATTAAAACTCCTCCCAAAATGCAGTGGGGAATTCCTTCCACCATGAGGCTGCTTGGAGGAAGGAAACCCTTCCTTGTAATACACACCACAGAAACTGTCATGCTGTGAGTAACTGCACATTCCATTGCATGCCATGAGAGCATTGTGGGGTTAGGAAAGACTCAGGATAAAGTCATTTTCCCCCTCAGCATTTGTTGAAAGCCAAAATTGCAGCAGATTCTCCGTGGGCACTTGAGAGGAGGAGAAAATAGCTTGCTGTTTGGCACATCCTGGATGATGGGTCTGCTCTGTTGAAACACAAAACCTGTGGTCTCCTCGCTGCTTGCTTAATAGGGAATCTCTAGTAGGTTTTTAAAAGCACAGAAGCCTCCTGGGAGCAGCCTGGGTTGCATTTATTTTAACTGCAGGATGCTTGCTTATGGCACTAGGTTGGAAACTAAGGAGAAATGAAATGGACTCTGGTGCACAGCTCTGCTCTCAGTATAATCAAACTGCTGTCAATAAAATAAACAGCAATAAAGTCAATAAAATAAACAGTAAAATAAACAATACAGGTGTGTATGCACCTTCTGTGTGCTCTGTATACACCAAAACTCATTATAGCATGGAATGGAATGGAATAGGATAGGATAGGATAGGATAGACTAGAATAGAATAGAATAGAATAGAATTAACCAAGTTGGGAAAGACATCAGAGATCATCAAGTCCAACCTATCACCCCACACCATCTAATCAACTAAACCACAGCACCAAGTGCCTCATCCAGGCTCCTCTTAAACACCTCGAGGGATGGTGACTCCACCACCTCCCTGGGCAGCACATTCCAATGGCCAATCTCTCTTGCTGGGAAGAATTTCTTCCCAACATCCAGCCTAAACCTCCCCTGGCACAGCTTGAGACTCTGTCCTCTTGTTCTGGTGCTGGTTGCCTGGGAGAAGAAACCAACCCCCACCTGGCTACAACTTCCCTTCAGGTAGCTGTAGAGAGCAAGAAGGTCTCCCCTGAGCCTCCTTTTCTGCAGGCTAAGCAACCCCAGCTCCCTCAGCCTCTCCTCACAGGGCTTGTTCAAGTGAGTGCCTGTAAGAGACTAAATCTTGTCTCTCTTGATGTGAATCAACAAAGATAAAACCATCTTTGCTCCCCACTCAGACCATAGCTGCCAAGGGAGGGGATGATGAGCAGACATCGCTGGATAAGGACTCTCTGGAAGGTGCAGAGAAGATCATCTCTACCCATCAGCTGCCCTGGAAAGGGAGGATGCTGAAAAGGACAAGGGACACAGACCTAAAAAACCTGTGACTGCAAAACTGTATAAAAGACCTGAGCAATGCCTGCTCAGGAGAAGAAAAAGACCTAAGAAATGCCTGCTCAGGAGAAGAAAAACTGAGAAGAAAATACCAGGAGAGAAAAGGACAGACACAGGAGAAAAGACATCACCATGGAGCCTGGAAGCAGCAGACCAGGAGGAGCCCTCTCTCTGTGTCTTAAGTTCTGCCTGCTGCAACTCATGGATCTGAAGAGGCTGCTCAGAGAAGGACTTGGACTTTGGGATCTCTTCCTGCACTCCTCTAGCAGAGGACAGCACAGCTGACAGGGATGACCTCTCCTCCATGCCGAAGCGGCAGCAGCCTTCCTCCACAGACCCAAACAGTCTCGGGGGTCAGGGGTGTGGTAATAGAATTCCTTTCCTCTTCTCTCTCTTCTCCCTCTCTTTATTTTTTCCCTCCCTCTATTTTTTCCCTCCCTCTATTCCCCTCCTCTCTATTTTTCCCTCCCTCTATTTCCCCCCCCTATTTTCCCCATCTCTCTCTATTTTTCCCTCTCTCTCTCTGTTTTTTCCCTCCCTCTATTCCCCCCCTCTATTTTTCCCTTCCTCTATTTTTCCCTCTCTCTCTCTATTGTCCCTCTCTATTTTTCCCTCTCTGTCTCTATTTTTCCCTCTCTCTCTATTTTTCCCTCTCTCTCTATTTTTCCCTCTCTCTATTCCCCCCCCTATTTTTCCCATCTCTCTCTATTTCCCCCCCCTCTATTTTTCCCTCTATTTCCCCTCTCTCTATTTTCTCCTCTCTCTCTATTTTCCCCTCTCTCTCTATTCCCCACCCTCTCTATTTTCCCCCCTTCCTCTCTATGTTTTCCTCTCTCTCTATTCCCCCCCTTTCCCCCCTCTCTCTATTTTTCCCTCTATTTCCCCCCTCTCTCTTCCCCCCTATCTATTTTTCTCCCCTCTCTCTATTTTTTCTCTCTCTCTCTCCCTCCTTCTGCTCCATCCACTTTATTCTGTTAATACACAGCCTTGCTGTTGACATTTTGGCCTCATTTGTGCCTCTAATTTCAGAACACAGGAATATTCAAGAGGACTGAGTCTCTCTCCCTCTCCAGACCGAGACAGTGCCTGGAAGTCCCAAACTCTTCCATGAAACAAATCTAATGTGCTTCACAGAAATCAGAGGTGTGATGATGGACATTTAACCACCATGACCAATAAACCAGCGCTTGGCAACGCAGAAACAGCAAATGTCTGGCATTAAAGCATGCAAGAAATGAGCACAGAACTCTGGGGTTGTGAAACTCCATCTCTCCTCCCATGCAAAAGTTTGGTCTCTCCCCTGCTTTCAGAGCTTCTCAATCTCCAAGGTGTCAATTCCAGATAAGCAGTGCCTTGTGGATGGGAACAGCTCTGTGTACTGCCATGAGAGTATTCCCTCTTGCTGCCTCTTTTTCCCTCTTATGCATGCACACACATGCACAAGGGTCAGTCTTACAGGAGCTTAGAGGTTGCAGTGTCCCTTTAGGCAGAGCCAAGTCTGGGTAAATCATACAGCTTTCTTTAATTGATTTAATAATAATAATAATAACAACAACAACAATGTCAACAACAACAACAACAATAATAATAATGATGATAATGATGATAATAATAATAATAATAAACAACCAGGTTGGAAGAGACCTTCAAGATCATCACGTCCAACCCCTCAACCAATCCAACACCACCTAAACAACTAACCCATGGCACCAAGCACCCCATCAAGTCTCCTCCTGAACACCTCCAGTGATGGCGACTCCACCACCTCCCCAGGCAGCGCATTCCAATGGGCAATCACTCTCTCTGTATAGAACTTCTTCCTAACATCTAACCTAAACCTCCCCTGGTGCAGCTTGAGACTGTGTCCTCTTGTTCTGGTGCTGGCTGCCTGGGAGAAGAGACCAACCTCTGCCTGTCTATAACCTCCCTTCAGGTAGTTGTAGAGAGCAGTAAGGTCACCCCTGAGTCTCCTCTTCTCCAGGCTAAGCAACCCCAGCTCCCTCAGCCTCTCCTCACAGGGCTGTGCTCCAAGCCCCTCACCAACTTTGTTGCCCTTCTCTGGACTCGTTCCAGCAAGTCAACCTCCTTCCTAAACTGAGGGGCCCAGAACTGGACACAGTACTCGAGGTGTGGCCTAACCAGTGCAGTGTACAGGGGCAGAATGACCTCCCTGCTCCTGCTGGCCACACTGTTCCTGATGTAGGCCAGAATGCCATTGGCCCTCTTGGCTGCCTGGGCACACTGCAGGCTCATGTTCAGCCTACCATCAACCAGTACCCCCATCCCTCTGTGCCTGGCTGCTCTCAGCCACTCTGACCCCAGCCTGTAGCACTGCATGGGGTTGCTGTGGCCAATGTGCAGAACCTGGCACTTGGATGTGTTCCATCTCATGCCCTTGGACTCTGCCCATCTGACCAACTAATCCTGTCTAGGCTTTACTTCTCACTTCCCACCTCTGCAGGAAAGAGGTGCCATGCTTAATGTCACCAGCCAGTCCTTTGGCATTTTAAAGGATGCTAAAATCTCTCTGCAGATATGCTGCAGGCTTTAAAGCAGTTATTGGGGAAGACACACAAGGCTTTTTTTGTGCTCAGGCAGTCATACCCTTCTCTCTGGCTGGCCCAAAGGCCAGCCCTGTGGAGAGGAACGTCAGGCAAGAAAGTCTGAAAACAGCTAGGAGGAACACAGCATTCCAAGCCTGGCTATCCAAAAATACCTCTGAAGCAGCTTAGCATGAGTGAGAGCTAAAAGAATGAGCAAAGAAGAGAGTGACTGTCTGCTTTCCCCCCTCCTCCCCCAGATAATGAGGAGAACCATAACCAGTGTTTATTTGTTTTCTCAAGGAGAGATCCCACACAGTATCTGCAGGCCAGAGGCCCTCATAAAGTGACCCACATAAATCACTCTCCTCCCCATTCCCTGTCTCTGAGCCCTGCCCAGTGCGACAGACAGCTCCTCTTTTCCTCCTGTACGGGCCTCTGAGCCTTGCCTCTGCTGGAGCTGTTTGTCTGCAGTGACTCATCCCAGGATGTGCACCAGGAAAAAGCAGGCTAAACCGTCTCTCCTGCAAGGAGGGAGGAGAAAGAAGTGACCCACATGTTCCCAAAGCCTGCATGTGTCCTGCTCTCCCTGAAAGGCAGGAATGACTGCAAGGTTGGATTTCTGGACCACAGGATTTCAAACACCAGGGATGTTTCCAGTGAGCACTGTGGATGTTTGGCTCAGGACCCCATTCAGATTCTGCATTTCAGTCTGCAGAGTGGGGAAATCTGTCTCCACAGCGTATGTCAGCAACCTCAGTGACCTTCTCAGTGCTGGAGCAAGAGGGAATCTGCTGCTCTCGCTTCATCTCACTGCTTGCACCCACAGCTCTCATTAGCCCTGAGTCACCGGTCCACCAGAGGGGCTCAGGGGAGGTGTAACAGGCACCATGAGCTCCTGGGGCTTCAAGGGATGCATAATTTTCTTGGAGCAGATTCTCTTTCTTGTTTTTGGTCTCTCCTCTCCCTCTCCTTGAGTCTCTTCTCCCCCTTCTCTCCCTCCCATGTCCCTCTCCTCTCCCTCTCTCTCTCCCTATCCTCTTCCTATCCCTCTCCCTCTCCCTCTCCTCTCTCTCCTCTGTCTCACCTCTCCTCTTAGAATCATAGAATTGTTAGGGTTGGAAGGGAACTCAAGGATGATCTAGTTCCAACCCCCCTGCCATGGGCAGGGACACCTCACACTACAGCAGGTTGCTCACAGCCACATCCAGCCTGGCTGCAAACACCTCCAGGGATGAGGCTTCCACCACCCCCCGGGGCAACCTCTGCCAGTCTCTCACCACCCTCATGGGGAACAACTTCTTCCTAACATCCAATCTGAATCTACCCATTTCTAGTTTTGTTCCATTCCCCCCAGTTCTTTGTTCCAGTCCCCCCTGACACCCTCAGAAGTCCCTCCCCAGCTTTCTTGTAGCCTCCTTCAGATACTGGAAGGCCACAATTAGGGCTCCTCAGAGCCTTCTCTTCTCCAACCTGCACAGCCCCAACTCCCTCAGTCTGTCCTCCCAGCAGAGCAGCTCCAGCCCTCTGCTCGTCCTCATGGACACCTTCCAGCACCTCCAGATCCTTCCTGTAACATAGGCTCCAGAACTGGACACTGTACTCCAGGTGTGGTCTCACCAGAGTGGAATAGAGGGGGAGAATCACCTCAACTACAAAGAGCACCAACAAAGCAGGAAACTTTCACCTTTGGTCTTATTTCTCCAATTCCATCTCTTCACGCAGAAAATCTTTACTTATCTAAGCTAAGCCTGAGGTCTTCTCATGATAACCATAGCAGACATCAGATAAACCAAAAGTACATCAAAATAAACCCCTCATACACTGCTTTCATCTGTCTGTACTGTACCTGCTTCTCAGTTTAGGATTCAGTCTTCTGGATGAGAAGAAGATGTTTGTGAAGGATGTGTGAGGGATAATTTTCCTTCTGCAATGCCCTAATGTGGAAGCTTAAACTTATTTAGAATAGGATAGGATAGGATAGGATAGGATAGGATAGGATAGGATAGGATAGGATAGGATAGGGTAGGATAGGATTGAATAGAATAGAATAGAATTAACCAGGTTGGAAAAGACCTTGGAGATCATCAAGTCCAACCTATCTCCCAGCACTATCTAATCAACTAAACCATGGCACCAAGTGCCTCATCCTGACTATTCCTAAAAACTTCCAGTGATGGTGACTCCACCACCTCCCTGGGCAGCACATCCCAATGGCCAGTCTCTCTTGCTGGGAAGAATTTCTTCCTAACATCCAGCCTGAAACTGCCCTGGTGAGACTGTGTCCTCTTGTTCTGGTGCTGGTTGCCTGGCAGAAGAGACCAACCCCCACCTGGCTACAACCTCCCTTCAGGGAGTTGCAGACAGCAAGGTCTCCCCTGAGCCTCCTCTTCTCCAGGCTAAGCAATCCCAGCTCCCTCAGCCTCTCCTCACAGGGCTGTGCTCCAGACCCCTCCCCAGCTTTGTTGCCTTTCTCTGGACACCTTCCAGCATCTCAACATCTTTCCTTTAATCTGTAGGTGACAGAGTAGTGACAGAGTAGTGGTCCCTGATGGGAGAATTTGCCTGCAAGCCATTCAGAGGCTGCAAGAAAAATGCAAGTTTGTGTACCAGTAGCTTATCTACCACAGCTAGGAGCAAATAAGAGATGAACAACAAAACTATTCAGTAGGGATGAAAAGGACTTGGATGTTGGAAGGGAATCCAGTTTGCCAGGGCATTTGGAAGCTTGGTGAGATAACACCAGTTAATGACACATGACTGGCTACCCACTGGGGAGCCCTGCTCATCTTGTACAGCCAAAGAGTTAAAATGCCTGCTGGCTGGGATGATCCTGGCTGTAGTTTTACTTTTGAAAGCATCAGGAGGCAGAATGAAAAGCAGTTATTTTGCCTTCAAACCACTGACATGTTGTTAAGACAGAGGTTTTGAAACCCTGAAGCAAAGTGAAGCTGACTTAAAGGCTGATGAGACCATTTCATCTCATACAATCATAGAGTAGCTTGAGTTGGCAGAGACCTTAAAGGTCACTGAGTTCAAACACCCTGCCATGGGAAAGGACACCTCCTGCTATGCCAGGTTGCTCAAAATCTCATCCAGTCTGGTCTTAAACACTTCCAGGGATGAGGTGCCCACAAGAGGACACAGTCTCAAGCTGTGCCAGGGGAAGTTTAGGCTGGAGGTGAGGAGAAAGTTCTTCCCAGAAAGAATAATTGGCCATTGGAATGGGCTGCCCAGGGAGGTGGTGGAGGCCCCATCCCTGGAGGTGTTCCAAAAAGGATTGAATGAGCCATGGTTTAGTTGTCAGGAGGTGTTAGGTATTAGGTAATAGGTTGGACTTGATGACCTCTGAGGTCTTTTCCAACCTGGTTGATTCTATGATTCTCTGGGCAACCTGTTTCAGTGACTCACAGTAAAGAATAGAATAGAATAGAATAGAATAGAACAGATTAGAATAGAATAGAATAGAATAGAATAGAATAGAATAGAATAGAATAGAATAGAATAGAATAGAATAGGAGTAGAGTAGAGAAGAGTAGAATTGACTTGAATTGAATCGAATCGAATCGAATTGAATTCATAAGGTTGAAAAAGACCTTTGAGATCATGAAGTCCAACCTATCACCCAGCATCATCTAATCAGCTAAACCATGGCACTAAGTGCCTCATCTAAGCTGTTTTTGAACACTTCCAGTGATGGTGACTCCACCATCTCCCTGGGCAGCACATTCCAATGCCCAGTCTCTCTTTCTGGGAAGAACTTTCTCCTCACCTCCAGCCTAAACTTCCCCTGGCGCAGCTTGAGACTGTGTCCCCTTGTTCTGGTGCTGGTTGCCTGGGAAAAGAGACCAACCCCCTCCTGGGTACAACCTCCCTTCAGGGAGTTGTAGACAGCAAGAAGGTCTCCTCTGAGCCTCCTCTTCTCCAGGCTAAGCAACCCCAGCTCCTGCTTCAAAATATCTGATCTGAATCTACCCTGCTCTAGTTTAAAATGTTATTCTCTTGTTCATGCCCTGACAGCAAAGGTGCAGAGCATCCTCTGCTTTTCATCTGGAGAGAGACAACAGCAGCACACAGCCTGGAGACAACCTCCCCTGCTGCACGCATCCTTGACTGAACACAGATATGCCACTGTAGGACATGTTGGAAGAAGAAATGGAGTGCACATAGTGACTTTCAGACCAGGGCTGACCTGATATACTCAGCTGTGGAAATTATAAAGTCATTCAGTAGGAGCTGCCAATTGCAGTATAGAAAACTCTGGAGCTCCTCCACTTTTACAGTGAGGGAACTGTGTGCAGGCTTGGCAGGCAGCTCTGCTTTCATATGCAGGAAGAAGGGAGCTGGGTCTGAAGATAGTCACTGTCTGGAGACTGAAAATTGCTAATCACCGCACATAGCAGAGCTGATGGAAGGGGGTGTGGGGGGTGGTGTTGGTTTGGGGGGGTTGTTTGGTTGGTTGGTTTGGCTTTGTTGTTGTTTTGTGGCAGCTCCAAACGACAATAAATGTGCAGAAGGCTTTTCCCCACTCCTCTCTGTAGTGCTGTTCATTTCACAGTCACAGACTTCAGAGTATTTCCTTCCTTAATCTCCCATCTCTCCCTCAGCATCCTCCTCCTGGTGACCCAAGACCCCTTCAACTTTCATGGAATGAACTGAAAAGGAAGTGTGTGGTTTGCTGAACACACTGAGGAGTTCTATGTGTGAGTCAGGATCACTGTTCCTTAGGAGTAGCTAGCACAGTCTGCCAGCTTTTAGTTTATAGAACTATAAAATCCAGCTCATGTGCATCACCATAGCTGCCTCCCATCTAGGCAGGCCTGTTAATGTCTGTGGATCTGTACTGTTTAAAGCCATTATCTCCTCACACTGAAATTTCACACAAATTCCAAGGACCAGTGTTCATGTCTGGTGCCAGGGGAAGTGTGTTCTGCACTGTGTTTGAAGCCTTGTAAATCTGTTCCAGAATTAACAGTTGTCTCAGGAAAAACATCTGACAAGAGTCTGAGTGTGATTCGGTGGGGAGTCTGTAGCTGGCTGGCAGTACAGAGCAGTGCCATAAAGCACTAATGCATGGTTGTGTAGTGGATCCCCAAGCACAGTCTGTGCTTCACCTGGGGAATGGAATGGAATGGAATGGAATGGAATGGAATAGAATAGAATAGAATAGAATAGAATAGAATAGAATAGAATAGAATAGAATAGAATAGAATAGAAAGAGGGGAAGGGAAGGTTTGGGAAGGGAAGGGAATGTTTGGGAAGGTTTGGGAAGGGAAGGTTTGGGAAGGGAAGGTTTGGGAAGGTTTGGGAAGGGTAGGTTTGGGAAGGGAAGGGAAGGTTTGGGAAGGTTTGGGAAGGTTTGGGAAGGTTTGGGAAGGGTAGGTTTGGGAAGGTTTGGGAAGGTTTGGGAAGGGAAGGTTTGGGAAGGGAAGGTTTGGGAAGATAAGAGAAGAGGAGACTCGAGGAGAGGAGAGGAGACTCAAGGAGAGGAGACTCGAGGAGACTAGAAGAGAAGAGAAGAGAAGAGAAGAGAAGAGAAAGAAGAGAAGAGAAGAGAAGAGAAGAGAAGAGAAGAGAAGAGAAGAGAAGAGAAGAGAAGAGAAGAGAAGAGAAGAGAAGAGAAGAGAAGAGAAGAGAAGAGAAGAGAAGAGAAGAGAAGAGAAGAGAAGAGAAGAGAAGAGAAGAGAAGAGAAGAGAAGAGAAGAGAAGAGAAGAGAAATTAACCAGGTTAACCAGATCATCAAGTCCAACCTATCACCCAACACCATCTAATCAATTAAACCATGGGCACCAAGTGCCCCATCCAGGCCCTTCTTGAGGTCCCTTCCAGCTGTGAAAATTCTATGATTCTAGAAGTCTAAATAGTTAACATTCATGATTTAAGGAAAATAGTGTGAAAAATAAAACCCAACCAACTATTACACAATTAGACACTAATTTCTCTGAAATACTGATCTCTGTTCAGGACTCTGCTGTTCCTACCCTGCTGTTTGAGTCTGGCAGATTTCACCTTCAATAAATATTTCTGTTCCTACCTGGTGTTCTGGACCAGCCCCAGTTTCAATGAAAAGAGCAACTTCTTCTCCATCACCTCCTCATTTGTGCAAGGCTCCCTGGAAAAAGGACCCTGGATGAGTTTGGCATCATTTCTCCAATCCTTAGTTCTGCAGCACTACATATTTACATGTTAGTTCAAGAAGGTTTGGGGCTTTTTCATTCATGAGCAGCCCGTGAAGAAAGGAAGAGCTGCTCTGAACCTTTCTGTTGTACATTTCCTCTTCAAAACAAAGAGTAAACAAACAAACAAACAAAGAAACAAACCCAAAACAAGCCCAAAGAAACAATGAAACAAAACAGAGAATAAATGTCATACAGAGCAACTGAAGGAGCTGGGGATGGTTAGTTTGGAAAAGAGGAGGCTGAGGGAAGAATAGAATAGAATAGAATAGAATAGAATAGAATAGAATAGAATAGAATAGAATAGAATAGAATAGAATAGAATAAACCAGGTTGGAAGAGACCTTCGAGATCATCGTGTCCAACCTATCATCCAACACCACCTAATCAACTAAACCATGCAACCAAGCATCCTGTCAAGCCTCGCCCTGAACACCCCCAGTGACGGTGACCCCACCACCTCCCCAGGCAGCCCATTCCAGTGGGCAATCACTCTCTCTGTGTAAAACTTCCTCCTAACCTCCAGCCTAAACCTCCCCTGACGCAGCCTGAGACTGTGTCCTCTTGTTCTGCTACTGGTTGCCTGGGAGAAGAGACCAACCTCCGCCTCACTACAACCCCCCTTCAGGTAGTTGTAGAGAGCAATAAGGTCACCCCTGAGTCTCCTCCTCTCCAGACTAAGCAACCCCAGCTCCCTCAATCTCTCCTCACAGGGCTTGTGCTCTAAGCCCCTCAGCAACCTTGTTGCTCTTTTCTGGACATGCTCCAGCAAGTCAACCTCCTTCCTAAACTGAGGGGCCCAGAACTGGAGAAGACCTCATTGCTGTCTACAACTACCTGAAAGGAGGTTGTGGAGAGGCTGCTGCTGGTCTCTTCTCACAGGGAATTAGTGACAGAACAAGAGGGAATGGCCTCAAGCTGCCACTGGGTAGGTTTAGACTGGGCATTAGGAAATGTTTTTACATGGCAAGAGTGGTCAGGCTTTGGAATGTGCTGCCCAGGGAGGTGGTTGAGTCCCCAAGCCTCGCTGTGTTTCCAGGTGGTTTGGACATGGTGCTCGGGGCTATGGTTTAGGGGTGACCCTTGTAGAGTAAGGTTCTGGGTTGGACTTGGTGATGCTGAGGGTCTTTTCCAACCTGAATGGTTCTGTGATTCTGTGAAAAACAAACCTAACCAAACCAAACCAAACCAAACCAAACGAAATGAAATCAAACCAAACCAAACCAAACCAAACCAGTAGAAGTGCTAAGAAAATTCCAGTAATTTTCCTCCAGGTGTCATGAACTCAGATAACCTTTTGGAAGATTCCCCTTTTAAGGACTAACTTTATCTGGCTTCTTCCTAGATGACAGAATGTGGATGCACTGTTTTGAATGTTTTATGCAAACCAGAACAGCATTGTGTGAGAAAGCTGACTATGGGCAGTTGGGACTTTCAGAGCTGTGAAAGGAATGGCACGTTTGTGTTGGTGTGAAAACAATCAAACAAATCCACTACTTGTAACAACAAAGAAGCCAAAATAAAGCAAAACTCCAAAAAACAATGAAAAACCACCAAACAAACAAAACTCTAGTCTGAACATGAGCCAGCAGTGTGGCCAAGAAGGCCAATGGCATCCTGGCCTGGATCAGGAACAGTGTGGCCAGCAGGAGCAGGGAGGTCATTGTGCCCTGTGCTCAGCACTGGTTAGGTTACACCTTGAATCCTGTGTGCAGTTCTGGGCCCCTCAGTTTAGGAAAGATGTTGAGTTGCTGGAAGGTGTCCAGAGAAGGGCAACATTGGTGGGAGCACAACCTTGTGAGGAGAGGCTGAAGGAGCTGGGGTTGTTTAGCCTGGAGAAGAGGAGGCTCAGGGAAGACCTTCTTGCTGTCTACAACTCCCTGAAGGGAGGTTGTAGACAGGTGGGGGTTGGTCTCTTCTCCCAGGCAACCAGCACCAGAACAAGAGGACACAGTCTCAAGCTGTGTCAGGCGAAGTTCAGGCTTGAGGTGAGGAGAAAGTTCTTCCCAGAAAGAGAGATTGGCCATTGGAATGTGTTGCCCAGGGAGGTGGTGGGGTCAGTGTCCCTGGAGGTGCTTAAGCAAAGCCTGGATGAGGCACTTAGTGCCATGGTGTGGTTGATTACTTAGGGTTGGGTGATGGGTTGGACTTCATGATCTTGCAGATCTCTTCCAACCTGGGTGGTTGTGTCTGTAGCTGAGTGCATGCTGTCCAGGCTGTTTGCAGGTGCTGTATCACCACATTATCAAGACACAGTTCTGTCTTATCATTAATTTAGACATAATCACAGAATGTGCCCCAACCACTGTAAGTTTAATTTGTGAGTTGTTTTCCTGTGCTTGTTCTGATACTTCATATGCTTTTACAGTTCCCCTTTACATCATGGGAAACCTTCATCAAATGTGAATGCAATTAGCATTAGGAGCATAAACAAGTTCTGAATTGAAGTCAAAGGTCTCATTTGCCTAAGCAGTTGCTAGGGGAAGAGATTATTTTAAGCTCTGAAACATTTTCCAGTTTCCTGGGCCTGTAGCTTTCACCAAGTATGTAAATGCTAAACGAGTACAAATGAATTCTTTGATGGCCTCCCTTAGCAAAGAGTCCATCTGTTAAAGCTCATGGAAAAAGAGCAGTGGGCTTCATGTAAACTATTAACAATAAAGGCTTCTCCCCATTTGATGCGATGCTTGTTTCCAGCCATCTGCCCAGCTTGTATCAGTGCTTGGGATTGCTGCAACCCAGCTGCAGGACCCTGCACTTGGTCTTGTTGAACCTCATGAGACTGGCTTGTGGCTACCTCTCCAGCCTGTCCAGGTCCCTCTGGATGGATCCCTTCCCTCCAGCTATCTGCTGCCCCACACAGCTTGGTGTCATCGGCAAACTTGCTGAGGCTGCACTCAGTGCCACTGTCCATGGCACCCACAAAGATGTTGAACAAGCCTGGTGCCAGGGCTGATCCCTGAGGGACTCTGCTTGTCACTGGCCTCTACTGGGACATGGACCCATGGACAGCCACTCTTTGAGAGCAGCCATCAAGCCAGTTTCTTATCCCTTGAGTTGTCCATCATTACTCTACTGTGCCTTTCTATTCATGAGGTATATACACAGAATGTGGAGATACAGCAAAAAAAAATATTCTACCTGCACTTTTTTCATCTTTACTTTGCTATTCTTAGTTTTTTCAGCTTAAGGAAAAGTTGTCATTTAACAAGTGTAATTTCTAGCTTTCATAGAATACATAGAATACATAGAATAAACCAGGTTGGAAGAGACTTTCAAGATCACTGCATCCAACCCATCAACCAATCCAGCACCACCTAAACAACTAACCCACGGCACCAAGCACCCCATCAAGTCTCCTCCTGAACACCTCCAGTGATGGTGACTCCACCACCTCCCCAGGCAGCCCATTCCAATGTGCAATCACTCTTTCTGTATAGAACTTTTTCCTAACATCCAGCCTGAACCTCCCCTGGCGCAGCCTGGGACTGTGTCCTCTTGTTCTGGTACTGGCCGCCTGGGAGAAGAGACCAACATCCTTCTGTCTATAGCCTCCCTTCAGGTAGTTGTAGAGAGTAATAAGGTCACCCCTGAGTCTCCTCTTCTCCACGCTAAGCAACTTTCATTGTATCATAGTATCATAGTATCAGTCAGGGTTGGAAGGGACCACAAGGATCATATAGTTCCAGCCCCCCTGCCATGGGCAGGGACACCCCACACTACATCAGCCTGGCCAGAGCCTCATCCAGCCTGGCTGCAAACACCTCCAGGGACAGGGCCTCAACCACCTCCCTGGACAACCCATTCCAGGGCTTCACCACTCTCATGGGGAAGAACTTCCTCCTCACCTCCAGCCTGAATCTCCCCACCTCCAGCTTCATTCCATTCCCCCTAGTCCTATCACTGCCTGAGATCCTGAGAAATCCCTCCCCAGCCTTCTGGGGAATTTAGAAATGCATTTCAAACTGTTTAAAAGACTTCTTTGGATTAGGAAAACCAAAGAGCATTTAGTCAGGTTATATTTAGACAGAGGCAAAAAAATTGCCAATATTTATTGGAATTTATGAGAAGCCAAGATGCCAGCATTTATTTTTACAACTGCATGTGTGTATATATATCATCACAACAGCTTCTGTGGGGTGCTTTCCAGCTTTATATTTGCACACAGAAGCAGGATAATGAAGAATCAGCCCAGCCTAAATGAGTAATTATCCCCATTGTATCTCGGGCTGTGAACAAAATTAGAGCAGAAGCGATTCTCTTCTAAGATTAGACAAAGTCAGGAGTGGAGAAATTGTATAGCAAATACAATGTACTGCAGGACATGAGCCTCAAAGAGTTACAGACTGAAAGAATGGGTTTGGTTGGAACAGACCTTTAAGATCCCAAACAGAGAGGGACCTGGGGGTGCTGATTGACAGCCGCCTAAACATGAGCCAGCAGTGTGCCCAGGTGGCCAAGAAGGCCAATGGCATCCTGGCCTGCATTAGGAACAGTGTGGCCAGCAGGAGCAGGGAGGTCATAGTGCCCCTGGACTCTGCAGTGGTTAGACCATACCTTGAGTCCTGCGTCCAGTTCTGGGCTCCTCAGTTTAAGAAGGACATCGAGACACTTGAATGTGTCCAGAGAAGGGCAACAAGGCTGGGGAGAGGCCTTGAGCACAGCCCTGTGAGGAGAGGCTGAGGGAGCTGGGGTTGCTTAGCCTGGAGAAGAGAAGGATCAGGGGAGACCTCATTGTTCTCTACAACTACCTGAAAGGTGGTTGTAGCCAGGAAGGGGTTGGTCTCTTCTCCCAGGCAACCAGCACCAGAACAAGAGAACACAGTCTCAAGTTGTGCCAGGGGAGGTTTAGACTTGAGGTGAGGAGAAAGTTCTTCACTGAGCGAGTCGTTTGTCATTGGGATGTGCTGCCCAGGGAGGTGGTGGAGTCACCGTCCCTGGAGGTGTTCAAGAGGGGATTGGATGTGGCACTTGGTGCCATGGTCTAGTTGTGAGGTCTGTGGAGACAGGTTGGACTCGATGATCCTTGGGGTCTCTTCCAACCTTAGTTATACTGTGATACTGTGATGCTGTGATACTGTGATACTGTGATACTGTGATCATTCACTATGGGCTCAGCACTGCCAAGTTGCCACTAAACTGTGTCCTGAAGCACCATGTAGAAGAGAGTCATAGAATTCATAGTATCATAGTATCAGTCAGGGTTGGAAGGGACCACAAGGATCATCCAGTTGCATCCCCCTGCCATGGGCAGGGACACCCCACACTAGATCAGCCTGGCCAGGGATGAGGCTTCCACCATCTCCCTGGGCAACCTGTGCCAGTCTCTCACCACCCTCATGGGGAAGAACTTCTTCCTAACATCCAAGCTGAATCTACCCATTTCTGGTTTTGCTCCATTCCCCCCAGTCCTATCACTCCCTGACACCCTCAAAAGTCCCTCCCCAGCTTTCTTGTAGCCCCCTTCAGATACTGGAAGGCCACAATTAGGTCTCCTTGGAGCCTTCTTTTCTCCAGACTGAACAGCCCCAACCCTGTCAGTCTGTCTCCATATCAGAGGTGTTCCAGCCCTCTGCTCATCCTCATGACCCTTCTCTGGACACATTCAAATAGTCCAGATCTGTCTTGTAATATGGCCTCCAGAAGTGGATGCAGTACTCCCTGTAATCTGATGGAAATACCTCTCTGGAGATATTAAAAACCCTCCTGGATGCATTCCTGTGTGATCTGCTCTAGGTGATCCTGCTCTGACAGGGGGGTTGGACTGGATGAGCTTTCAAGGTCCCTTCCAGCCCCTAACATTCTGTGATTCTCTGATTCTGTAATCCCAGCTTAATGGCTGCCTTTTATCTCATGACTAACAACTTGGTCATTCCCTATTACTGAACCATCCCTTTCATACTCTTGGAATCCTGGGATTACATTAGCAGGTTTCCACTTCTTTCAAATGCCTCTACTTGAGCCTGCTAAGGATGAGATTTGGGGTGACTCCAAGCAAGCTCTTCCTGCAATGGCAATCACAAAAGCAGCATGAGCAGATAGTCTGAGGAAGAGGTTGCTATGGATTTTTTCTTACAGTTTTTGTTTTATCTGAGACTAAGGCAAAAGAAGTCATTTTAGCAGCCTTAGATGAGTTCATAGAGGATGTATATTCAAGCAAGCATGGAGGGTGACTGGTTAATGCTATGATCAAACTTCCCCTTTCCAGTTTCAAAGTTGATTTAAGGTGTGGTAACTTTATTTGCCTGAATGTTTTAAGGCAATGAAATGACTCATTGCTGAAATGATAGGAAGCAAATCACAGTTCTGGAGTGGGAAAAAGCTTTGAGGATAACAGAAACTAGTTGTGAGAAGTATTAATTAAGTCACAGGCTGTTAGGGGTTGGAAGGCACCTCAGGAGATCATCGATTCCAGCCCCCCCTGCCAGAGCAGGACCAGAGAATCCAGCACAGGTCGCACAGGAACGCATCCAGATGGGGCTTGAAAGTCTCCAGAGAAGGAGACTCCACAACCTCTCTGGGCAGCCTGTTCCCAGTGCTCTGTGACCCTCACAGTAAAGAAGTTCCTCCTCATGTTGACTTGGAGCCTCCAGTGCTGTAGTTTATATCCATTGCCCCTTGTCCTGTCCCAGGGAGCAAATGAGCAGAGCCTGTCCCCTCCCTCCTGACCCCCAGCCCTCAGACATTTATAAACATTTATTAAATCCCCTCTCAGTCTTCTCCCACTCCAAGGAAACATTTTCTAATGCTTTTCAAGTACAATTGGACATGTCCCAGACACTGAAGTTTCCCCTTCTGGCCTTAGAGATTCTTCTACTGTCTAACTCATCTCATTATTAGGACGCACCCTCAGCAAGTTTGCTGATGACACCAAGCTGTGTGGTGCAGCAGACAGCTGGAGGGAAGGGATCCATCCAGAGGGACCTTGACAGGCTGGAGAGGTGGGCACAAGCCAACCTCAGGAGGTTCAACAAGAACAAGTGCAGGGTCCTGCACAAATCCAGGCTGGGCAGTGACTGGCTGGAAAGCAGCCCTGAGGAGTGAGACTTGGGGGTGCTGGTGCAGGAGAAGCTCAACAGGAGCTCTCAGTGTGCACTTGCAGCCCGGAAAGCCAATCAGATCCTGGGATGCATCAGGAGAAGTGTGGCCAGCAGGGCAAGGGAGGTGATTCTCCCCCTCTACTCAGCTCTGCTGAGACCCCACCTGGAGTACAGCCTCCAGTTCTGGAGCCCCTATTCCAAGAGGGATATGGAGGTGCTGGAAGGTGTCCAGAGAAGGGCCACGAGGATGAGCAGAGGGCTGGAGCTGCTCTGCTATGAGGACAGACTGAAGGAGTTGGGGTTGTGCAGTCTAGAGAAGAGAAGGCTCTGAGGTGACCTAATTGTGGCCTTCCAGGATCTGAAGGGGGCTACAAGAAGGCTGGGGAGGGACTTCTCAGGCTCTCAGGTAGTGATAGGACTAGGGGGAATGGAATGAAGCTGGAGGTGGGGAGATTCAGGCTGGAGGTGAGGAGGAAGTTCTTCCCCATGAGAGTGGTGAAGCCCTGGAATGGGTTGTCCAGGGAGGTGGTTGGGGCCCCATCCCTGGAGGTGTTTAAGCCCAGGCTGGCTGAGGCTCTGGCCAGCCTGATCTAGTGTGGGGTGTCCTTGGCCATGGCAGGGGGGTTGGAACTATATGATCCTTGTGGTCCCTTCCTACCCTGAGTGATACTGTGATACTACACTATGATACTATGTTTTAGCAGTCTAACCTCCCTGTCTTCTTTTCATCCCATTTCTCCTATTGAACACTGTGCCCAGCCCCATTTGCAAGGAACCTTTCAGCATGCAGTGGTTTGGAGTGGTTAAACCTGAGAAGAGCCATAAATACCCCCCAGAAAAATCTATCTCACTGCTTTCTCATTTTCTAAGGTGTTTTTGCTCCCAACACTTAACTGCAGAGGACATTTAGGCAGAGACACATTTGAAGCTCTGGGCTGGCAGTGAGCAGAGACAGATGAAGAGTTCATTGCCCAACCCTTCATGCTGGCAGAAATCCAGCAAGCCATGCTACAGGGGTTGCTGTGGATCCTCAAGAGCCCTCATCCCTAGCTAATTACATGCCAATCAATGCACCACCACTGCTGGCACACTCAAGAGCTCATGATTTATGCCAGAGTAAAACTGTTTTAAAAGACAATTTGTCAACAGTTGTTTTTTTTTTTTTTGCTTTCATCCTTTAATTGCTCTTCCTTTTGTTAGTGTTGTTTTCATCCCTCCATTCTCTCTCAGAAATGGGTGGTGACAGCAGCCACATAATTAGCTTCTGAGAGCATCAGTTACAAAGAAAGTTCTGTTCTGCTGTTAATGTAAACAAGTTTCCAATGCATAATAACTTCATGTATATCAATATCACAGTACCACAGTGCATTACAGGTTGTAAAGGACCTCCAGACATCACCCAGTCCAACCCCCCTGCCAAAACAGCATCACCCAGGGGAGTCTGCACAGGAATGCATCCAGGTGGGGTTGGAAAGTCTCCAGGAGACTCCACAACCTCTCTGGGCAGCCTGCTCCAGGGCTCTGTCACCCTCACTGGAAAGAAGTTTCTCCTCATGTTGAGATGAAACCTTCTGCGTTCAAGCTTGAACCTGTTGTTCCTTGTCTTACTGTGTACCAGATCATGGCCCCCTGCACTTGACCCCCAGCCCTCAGCTATTGATAGACATTGATCAGATCCCCTCTCAGCCTTCTCCTCTCCAGACTAAACAGCCCCAGGGTTCTCAGTCTCTCTTCACAGGGGAGATGCTCAAGTCCCCTAAGCATCCTTGTGGCTCTCCCTTGGACCCTCTCCAACAGGTCTCTGTCTCTCTCAAACTGGGGAGCCAGTACTGGTAGATTCAGATTGGATGTTAGGAAGAAGTTGTTCCCCATGAGGGTGGTGAGAGACTGGCACAGGTTGCCCAGGGAGGTGGTAGAAGCCTCATCCCTGGAGGATTTTCAGGCCAGGCTGGCTGTGGCTGTGAGCAACCTGCTGTAGTGTGAGGTGTCCCTGCCCATGGCAGGGGGCTTGGAACTGAATGAATCTTGAGGTCCCTTCCAACCCTGACAATTCTATGACTCTATAATTCTTTAGCAGTGCTTCCCAGAACATTCTAGTCAACTTTGCCGCACATGAACTTCACTCTCTATGAAGGAAGCTGGATTCTGGAAGCCATCTTCACCATTTTTATCTCCCAAGTACTATAAAAAAAGGAGATATAACTTGAATAATAATGATAATAATATGCTACAAGAAAAGGATGTATTTCATTCCAGCATATATATTATTAAATTACTTTTTGCTCCTAATTGCACTGAAAATTCAAAGTACCAATTCCCCCAGTCTCACAAATTCTTGCCTCTGCCCCCCAGGCCAATCATTCACACAGATATGTTTGACAGACAAATGCTGTGAGGGATCATTCAAGCCTCCAAGTATAGAATACATAGAATACATAGAATAAACCAGGTTGGAAGAGACCTTCAAGATCATCACATCCAACCCATCAATCAATCCAACACCACCCAAGCAACTAACCCATGGTACCAAGCACCCCATCAAGTCTCCTCCTGAACACCTCCAGTGATGGTGACTCCACCACCTCCCCAGGCAGCCCATTCCAATGGGCAATCACTCTCTCTGTGTAGAACTTCTTCCTAACCTCCAGCCTAAACCTCCCCTGGCACAGCCTGAGACTGTGTCCTCTTGTTCTGGTGCTGGCTGCCTGGGAGAAGAGACCAACCTCTGCCTGTCTACAACCTCCCTTCAGGTAGTTGTAGAGAGCAATAAGGTCACCCCTGAGCCTCCTCTTCTCCAGGCTAAGCAACCCCAGCTCCCTCAGCCTCTCCTCGTAGGGCTTATGTTCCAAACCCCTCACCAACTTTGTTGCTCTTCTCTGGACTCGTTCCAGCAAGTCAACCTCCTTCCTAAACTGAGGGGCCCAGAACTGGACACAGTACTCGAGGTGCGGCCTAACCAGTGCAGTGTACAGGGGCAGAATGACCTCCCTGCTCCTGCTGGCCACACTGTTCCTGATGCAGGCCAGGATGCCATTGGCCCTCTTGGCTGCCTGGGCACACTGCAGGCTCATGTTCAGTCTACCATCAACCAGCACCCCCAGGTCCCTCTCAGCCTGACTGCTCTCCAGCCACTCTGACCCCAGCCTGCAGCTCTGCATGGGGTTGTTGTGGCCAATGTGCAGAACCCGGCACTTGGATGTGGTCAATCTCATGCCCTTGGACTCTGCCCATCTGCCCAGCCTGTCCAGGTCCCTCTGCAGCATATGACAGCTTAAACCCCCAGAAGCCATGGTAAAGAAACTTGGCCTTGATGTTCATCAAGGAACATGTGGTAAGAACTTAAAGGAAGATCATAGGAAATAAGAGACCTTAGAGGAATTTTACTCAGCTACTTTCCCCCCTTTTCTAATTTCTGAGCCACAGGCTCTGCTTTGGGCATAATTCCTAGGAAAATGAGACTACTGTAATATTCATAACCGCCTGCAACAGATGTGGAACACACTTTTCCTCCTCTCCCATTCCTACAGAGGGAGAGTGCGTGCTTCTCCTGCAGCATGCTGGCTGAGGGAACACTCAGATCCCTGGCACAGCCCCTTTGTCAGGAAACTCTCACGAGGAAGCATCACAAAAGGGCATCTCTTCTTCCTGTGCAACTTGAAGGACTTAAACATGAAGCAGGAACTGGTCTCAAACAGTCCTGAATGAAGGGGGGAAATTATTTAAGCTGGTAGTGTTTGAAAGTGAAAAGCAGGATCTGAAGGTAAAAATAGCTGTCAGCTTTAGACTAATAGCACTGATTTCTGCTTTAAAGGATCCCAGTAATGAGAGGTTGGAAGGGACCTCCAGAGATCATCCAGTTCAACCCCAGGATAGCCTCCAGAGGCATGCATCTAATTAACTGTCCTCTGGAATCCTTCCAGAGAAGGAGACTCCACAACCTCTCTGGACAGCCTGTTTCAGTGCTCTCTCACCCTCACTGGAAAGAAGTTTCTCTTCATGTTGAGATGAAACCTTCGGTGTTCAAGTTTGTATCCATTGTTCCTTCTCTTATTACTGTGCACCACTAGAAAGAGCTTGGCCCCTTCCACTAGACACCCACCCCTCATCTATTGATAGACATTGATCAGATCCCCTCTCAGCCTTCTCTTCTCCAGGCTAAACAGCCCCAGGGCTCTCAGTCTCTCTTCACAGGGGAGATGCTCAAGTCCCCTAAGCATCCTTGTGGCTCTCTATTGGATTCCCTCCAGCAGGTCTCTGTCTCTCTTGACCTGGGTAGCCCCAATCTGGACACAGGATTGCAGGTGTTGTCTGAGCAGGGCAGAGCAGAGAATGAGTATGTCAGAATAAGCCTTGCAGATTTGTTTCAGTGGAGAGGTTTTTGACATCTGACTCATTGTTTTTTTTCCTCCAACACAATGCTGAGAGCTACCAACTATTCCCTAGAAATGTGAGCTCCTTCAACAAACTCCTACCAGTCTCTCACTGCAAGTGTAACAGCTTGCAAGAGCCTACAATAATCAGAAAGTCCAAACCAAACAAACTGAAATGCATAATATATGCAGGATCAGTGCCTAAAGTGGAAAACAATTGCAGAGTAATATTGACCATATGATCAAAGAATGTTATGCTGTTCTGGAATGCCATTCCAAGCCCTCTAGCATAAGGCCCATGGAAGAATGCAGAGGGCTCCATGCTGGTAAGTTACAAAGAGAGAGGTTCCTCACAGAGGGTACCAACATTTATTGATTCTATGATTCTGTCAGCAGCAGAACAAGAGGACACAGACTCAAGCTGCACCACGGGAAGTTTAGACTCGAGGTGAGGAGAAAGTTCTTCACTGAAAGAGTAAATGGCCTTTGGAATGTGCTGCCTGGGGAGGTGGTGGAGTCACCTTCCCTGGAGGTGTTCCAAAAAGGATTGAATGAGCCATGGTTTAGTTGTCAGGAGGTGTTAGGTATTAGGTAATAGGTTGGACTTGATGACCTCTGAGGTCTTTTCCAACCTGGTTGATTCTATGATTCTCTGGGCAAGCTGTTTCAGTGACTCACAGTAAAGAATAGAAGAATAGAATAGAATAGAATAGAATAGAATAGAATAGAATAGAATAGAATAGAATAGAATAGAATAGAATAGAATAGGAGTAGAGTAGAGAAGAGTAGAGTAGAATTGACTTGACTTGACTTGAATTTATAAGGTTGAAAAAGACCTTTGAGATCATGAAGTCCAACCTATCACCCAGCATCATCTAATCCAGAGAAAAGCAACAAAGTTGGTGAGGGGTTTGGAACATAAGCCCTACGAGGAGAGGCTGAGGGAGCTGGGGTTGCTTAGCCTGGAGAAGAGGAGACTCAGGGGTGACCTTATTACTCTCTACAACTACCTGAAGGGAGGTTGTAGACAGACGGATGTTGGTCTCTTCTCCCAGGCAAGCAGTACCAGAACAAGAGGACACAGTCTCAGGCTGCGCCAGGGGAGGTTCAGGCTGGATGTTAGAAAAAAGTTCTATACAGAAAGAGTGATTGCACATTGGAATGGGCTGCCTGGGGAGGTGGTGGAGTCACCATCACTGGAGGTTTTTAGGAGAAGACTTGACGGGGTGCTTGGTGCTGTGGGTTAGTTGTTTGGGCGGTGTTGGATTGGTTGATGGGTTGGACGCGATGATCTTGAAGGTCTCTTCCAACCTGGTTTATTCTATGTATGTATGTATTCTAATCAGCTAAACCATGGCACTAAGTGCCTCATCTAAGCTCTTTAGGCTGGAGGTGAGAAGAAAGTTCATCACAGAGAGAGTTGTAAGCATTGAAATGTGCTGCCCAGGGAGGTGGTGGAGTCACCATCCCTGGAGGTGTTCAAGAGGGGATTGGATGTGGCTCTTTGTGCCATGGTTTAGTAGTCATGAGGTGTTGGGTGACAGGTTGGACTCGATGATCTCTGAGGTCTCTTCCAACCTTATTGATTCTATGATCCTATTTCTTTGGTTTCTAAATCCCAGCATCAAATATTGAAAAGTAAGCAGTGAGGACAACAACATGGGTTGCAATGTAGGTAGACACATGGATTCATAGAATTGTCAGGGTTGGAAGGGAACTCAAGGATCATCCAGTTCCAACCCCCCTGCCATAAGGGGGGACACTTGACAATAGATCAGGTGGCTGCGAGCTACATCCAGCCTGGCCTTAACAAACTCCAGGGATAAGGCAAGGATGGGTGATAGAATAGAATAGAATAGAATAGAATAGAATAGAATAGAATAGAATAGAATAGAATAGAATAGAATAGAATTAACCATGTTGGAAAAGACCTTTGAGATCATAAAGTCCAACCTATCACCCAACACCATCTGATCATCCAAAACATGGCACCAAGCTTCTCCTCCTAAACACTTCCAGTGATGATGACTCCACCATCTCCCTGGGCAGCACATTCCAATGGCCAATCTCTCCTTCTGGGAAGGATTTCTTCCTAACCTCCATTCTAATCCTCCCCTGGCACAGCTTGAGGGTATGTCCTCTTGTTCAGGGTGCTGGTTGCCTGAGAGAAGAGACCAGCCCCCACCTGGCTACAACCTCCCTTCAGGGCAAGGTCTGCCCTGAGTCTCCTCTTCTCCAGGCTAAGCAACCCCAGCTCCCTCAGCCTCTCCTCACAGGGCTGTGCTCCAAACCCCTCCCCAGCTTTGTTGCCCTTCTCTGGACACCTTCCAGCATCTCAACATCTTTCCTAAACTGAGGAGCCCAGAACTGGACACAGGACTCAAGGTGTGGCCTAACCAGTGCTGAGCACAGGGCACAATGACCTCCCTGCTCCTGCTGGCCACACTGTTCCTGATGCAGCCCAGGATGCCATTGGCCTTCTTGGCCAGCTGGGCACACTGCTGGATCATGTTCAACCTACTCTCAACCAGTATCCCCAGGTCCCTTTCTGCCTGGCTGCTCTCCAGCCACTGTGACCCCAGCCTGCAGCACTGCTTGGGGTTGCTGTGGCCAATGTGTAGAACCCAGTACTTAGATGTGTTCAATCTCATGCCCTTGGACTCTGCCCATCTGCCCAGCCTGTCGAGGTCCCTCTGCAGAATTCGCCTACCCTCTAACAGATCAACTCCTGCCCCCAGCTTGGTGTCATCTGAAAATTTACTGCTGATGGACTCAATCTGCTCATGTAGATCATCAATAAAGCTATTGAAGAGGATGGGGCCCAGCACTGATCCCTGGGGCACACCACTAGTGCCTGGCTGCCAGCTGGATGTGGCACCATTCACCACCACTCTCTGGGCTCAGCCCTCCAGCCAGTTCCCATCCCAGCTCAGAGTGCTGCTGTCCAAGCCACAGGTTGGATAGGTTGGACTTGATGACATCAAAGGTGTTTTCCAACCTGGTTAATTCTGTATTCTGACTTAACATTCAGCAAAAATCATGGTAGTGCTGAGTGTTAGGCGAAGTAAAGGCCTGGCATGTTTTGTAGCTGTGTTTGTAGAGCTTATTGAACAGATCCTTTTATCTGGGCCTTTTAATCTTAAGATGCTGCATCTTGTGCTTCCTATCAGACACTTCATAGAAGAACTGGTTTCATGGGGGAGAGATGACATTTCTATTCTGTTTCAAGTTAAATGGCATCTTTGTCTTCTGAGAGGAGCTCTGCTTTTGAAGTTTCACTTTCCCTGCTTGCTTTGGTGATTTTCAATTATCTTTTGCTTATTTTACCAGCTAGCCTTTTGTTTCTAGGTTTAAGATGAAGAGGAACAGATTATTTCTCTGTTAGCCATCAATGTAATAAAACTTAAGCATAGAATATGGTCTCCATAAAACTATGAATACAGTTTAAGTGCTCACAGCAAGAGCTGTTGGTCAGGTGCCCCATAAAATCATGGACTCATAGAATCAATAAGGTTGGAAAAGAGCTCAGAGATCATCAAGTCCAAACTAGCAGCCAACAACTCATGACAACTAAACCATGGCTTCAGGCACCATGTCCAATCCTTTTATGAACACCTCCAGGGACAGTGACTCCACCACCTCCCTGGGCAGCACATTCCAAGGGCAAATCTCTCTGTCTGGGAAGAACTTTCTCCTCACCTCCAGCCTAAACTGGTGCAGTTTGAGACTGTGTCCTCCTGTTCTGGTGCTGGCTGCCTGAGAGAAGAGATCAACCCCCTCCTGGCTGCAACCTCCCTTCAGGGAGTTGGAGACAGCAAGAAGGTCTCCCCTGAGCCTCCTCTTCTCCAGGCTAAGCAACCCCAGCTCCCTCAGCCTCTCCTCACAGGGCTGTGCTCCACACCTCTCCCCAGCCTTGTTGGCCTTCCTCTGGACACATTTGAGCAACTCAACGTCTTTCATGAACTGAGGGCTCCAGAGCTGGACACAGTACTCAAGGTGTGGCCTAACCAGTGCTGAGTACAGGACTGGGGCAGTGGATGGCTGAAGTGGTGAAAGAGATCCTTAGAGTGAGATGTTAACAGCAATGGAGATACATGAGCAGTGAAAATGTCCTTGAAAGGAGAAATGAAGAACAAACTTCCAGTCAATGCAATCAATCACTCATATGTGTTTGTCAGGGACACTTTCCACTTCAATTCATTCCTGCAAGCTGGCAGTGAGGTCATGATCCACTAGCAGTCCCATTAGGCAGAAGTTTCAGTTCCCCACTGTCTCAGAAGTTATTCCTCGTGGATTCATGATTAGAAGTTTGCTTCCTTTTCCCTTCGCTGTCTTCTTGCTGCCAAGATATTAAGTCTGGGAAAAGCTGAAGGAAATCTGGAATAAAGGACAGCCTTCTGTGATGAAAGGACTGGTTTGGTGGATTATTAAAAGGGCAAGGAAGAAACCAGAGGAATGTGGAAGTCTTCACTTAATGAAAAATTATTATGGGATATGCATTTTAGGTAAAGGGAGCAGTGGCAGAAGACCTTAATGAAGCTGATTATCTCAGTTCACTTAATGTTTCCCAAGGAACAAGTGACAGGACAAGAGGATATGGCCTCAAGTTTCCCCAGGAAAGGATTTGCTTCGACATGGGGAACAATTCTTTCCCCAAAAGGTTTGTCAAGGCCTGGCCTCAGCTCCCTGGGGCATTGGTGGGGTCCCCAGCTCTGGAAGGGTTACAAAGCTGGTGGGCTGCATCAAGAGAAGCATAGCCAGAAGGTCAAGGGAGGTGATTCTCCCTCTCTACTGCACTCTGGTGGGAACCAACCTGGAACACTGCATCCAGCTCTGGAGCCTCTATTACAGGAAGGATCTGGAGGTGTTGGAAGGTGTCCAGAGAAGGGCCTCAAGGATGAGCAGAGGGCTGGAGCTGCTCTGCTGTGAGGACAGACTGAGGGAGTTGGGGCTGTGCAGTCTGGAGAAAAGCAGGCTCTGAGGTGACCTAATTGTGGCCTTCCAGTATCTGAAGGGGGCTCCAAGAAGGCTGGGGAGGGACTTTTGAGGGTGTCAGGGAGTGATAGGACTGGAGGGAGTGGAGCAAAAATAGATCAGATGTTAGGAAGAAGTTCTTCCCCATGAGGGTGGTGAGAGACTGGCACAGGTTGCCCAGGGAGGTGGTGGAAGCCTCATGCCTGGAGGTTTTTGCAGCCAGGCTGGATGTGGCTGTGAGCAACCTGCTGTAGTGTGAGGAGTCCCTGCCCATGGCAGGGGGGTTGGAACTGGCTGAGCCTTGAGGTCCCTTCCAACCCTGACAATTCTATGCTTCTACTATACATGGTGCTTCAGAACACAGTTCAGTGGTGACTTGGCAGTGCTGAGCCCATGATGAATGATCTTAAAGGTCTGTTCCAACCAAACCCATTCTTTCATTCTGCAATTCTTTGAGGCTCATGTCCTGCAGCACATTGTGTTTTCTGCACATTTTCTCCACTTCTAAACTTCTAACAGCTGGAGGCCTGATAGGAACCAGGGCAATAATGGAGGTGCCAGTGGGTGGTTTTGAGATGCTAAAAATCCTTGCCTCTCTATTTTGTTTTCACCTTCATACCACTTACTTTGATCCCTGAGAGACTGAAGGTTATTACATCTTCTGATGCAATAAGCATAGCCTGGGTCATGACACACTAGGTAATTTTCTAGTTTATTTCCACTGTCTCCTTCCAAATTATCTCTTTGCTCACAACTAGGTCCTTTTCCCACCATGGATCTATGATTTGAGAAGGAATTTCTTGTTGGAGTCAGTCTTTCCCTACTGAATACTTGTGAATTCCATATAGAATAGAATAGAATAGAATAGAAGGGAATAGAATAGAATAGAAAAGAACAGAACAGAACAGAAGTGGAATTGAATTGAATTGAATTGAATTGAATTGAATTGAATTGAATTGAATTGAATTGAATTAATTAACCAGGTTGGAAAAGGCCTTTGAAATCCTCAAATCCAACTTATCACCCAACACCATTTAATCATCTAAACCATGGCACCCAGCACCCCACCCAGGCTCTTCTTAAACACCTCCAGAGATAGTGACTCCACCACCTCCCTGGGCAGCACATTCCAATGGCCAATCTCTCTGTCTGGGAAGACCTTTCTCCTCACCTCCAGCCTAAACCTCCTCTGGCACAGCTTGAGACTGTGTCCTCTTGTTCTGGTGCTGGTTGCCTGGGAGAAGAGACCAACCCTCACCTGGCTACAACCTCCCTTCAGGGAGTATTCTATAAGATATTCCCAAATAGCTTCTCTTCCAAACTGGTTTATTCTATGTATTCTATGTAAATATGTTTTTAAAGTCTGCATATAAGTGACCAGAGAGTTAGTAGAAAACATGAATTGGATTTTTCCTTTAAAAATGGTCCAATCCTTACTGGGCTCCTCGATTTAAGAAGGACATTGAGAGACTTGAATGTGTCCAGAGAAGGGCAAGAAGGCTGGGGAGAGGTCTGAAGCAGAGCCCTGTGAGGAGAGGCTGAGGGAGCTGGGGTTGTTTAGCCTGGAGAAGAGGAGGCTCAGGGGAGACCTTCTTGCTCTCTACAACTGCCTGAAGGGAGGTTGTAGCCAGGTGGGGGTTGGTCTCTTCTCCCAGGCAACCAGCACCAGAACAAGAGGACACATACATACATACATAGAATACATACATACACACATAGAATAAACCAGGTTGGAAGAGACCTTCAAGATCATCACGTCCAACCCATCAACCAATCCAACACCACCTAAACAACTAACCCATGGCACCAAGCACCCCATCAAGTCTCCTCCTGAAAACCTCCAGTGATGGCGACTCCACCACCTCCCCAGGCAGCCCATTCCAATGGGCAATCACTCTCTCTGTGTAAAACTTCCTCCTAACATCCAACCTGAACCTCCCCTGGTGCAGCCTGAGACTGTGTCCTCTTGTCCTGGTACACAGTCTCAAGCTGTGGCAGGGGAAGTTCAGGCTTGAGGTGAGGAGAAAGTTCTTCCCAGCAAGAGAGATTGGCCATTGGAATGTGCTGCCCAGGGAGGTGGTGGAGTGACCATCCCTGGAGGTGTTCAAAAAAGGCTTGGATGTGGCACTTGGAGCCATGGTTTAGTTGTCAGGAGGTGTTAGGTATTAGGTAACAGGTTTGACTTGATGATCTCTGAGGGCTTTTCCAACCTGGCTGATTGTATGATTCTATGAAAGTTAAAAAGCCTGGATTTTGGTTTTGGTGGGTTTTTTGTGTTGTTTGGTTTGTTGAGGGGGTTGTTTGTTTGTTTATGTTTGGGTTTGGTTTGGTTTTTAATATTTGGTCTTTAGGAACTGATGAAGAAAATAAAAAACCTTGTTCCACCTGGGCCAGAACAATCCTCACTATCAATACAGACTGGGGGAGGAGGGGATAGAAAGCAGCCCTCTGGGAAAGGATTTGGGGGTGCTGATGGATGAGAAGCTGGGCATGAGCAGGCAGTGTGAGCTTGCAGCACAGAAGGCAAATCACATCCTGGACTGCATTAAAAGATGCATTGCCAGCAGAGCCAGAGAAGTGATTCTGCCACTTTGCTCTGCTCTGCTGAGACCTCACCTGGAGCACTGTGGGCAGGTCTGGAGCCCTCAATATAGGAAGTACATGGAGCTGATGGAGAGGGTCCAGAGGAGGACCACAAAAATGATCAGGGGGTTGGAGCAGCTCTGCTACAAGGACAGGCTGAGGGAGCTGGGGGTGTTCAGGAGGCTTCAGGGAGACCTAACAGCAGCCTGCCAGTACCTGAAGGGGGCTACAAGAAGGATGGAGAGAGACTGTTTGCAAAGGCCTGCAGTGACAGGACAAGGGGCAATGGCTTCAAACTAGAGAAGGGCAGATTTAAATTGAATATCAAGATGTTCTTCACTATGAGGGTGGTGGAACACTGGAACAGGTTGCCCAGTGGGGTGGTTGAAGCTCCTTCCCTGTTCTGTATTCAAAGTGAGGCTCAATGAGGCTCTGGGCAACCTGATCTAGTTGGGGATGTCCTTGCTGACTGTGGGGAGATCAGACTGGATGAGTTTTGGAGGTCCCTTCTGTGGGACTATTCTATGATTGTAAGGAAATCTGAGGTTCATTATCCTTACAGACACACACAAGATGTGCAGAATAACTCTTGGTTACTCATTCTTCTGTCTCAGTGAAAATAACTGTCAGATGTTCATGAGGCCTAATTCACTTGATGAAAAGCATGGGTTTCATGTGTTAATTTCAGTTTCACAGCCACACTTTACAAAGGGGAAATTGTCTTGGTTGAGAACTAGGGTGCAGCACACCCTCACTTCTAGGTTTTAAAGCAGTGTCTGCCTGAATCACTTTGTGGGTTTCCAGTTTCAGCAGGATCCATTTAGCAAAACTACTGTGGTTGAGATTCCATTTGATATTTCAAACATGTTCTGGACTGACTCTGCAACATAATTCAATTTATCTTGGTTTGGAGCTTGGTTCCTGCTTTCTTTTCACTCAGACAACCTCTTCAGTTTTGAAATGGCTTATTGTGCCTGAAGCTCAAAAAATGATTCTCAAATTTTGGATGGTCTTACAGGTTTCTGTCAAATAAGTGATGATTCATGGATGTGATCTTCAGCAGAGACATTTAACTATAGGCAAAACTTGGAGACTGTAACTTAGTGTGGGTGCAGGAGTGGAAGCTGAGTTGGGTGAACCTTATAGAGTAGGGTTGTAGGTTAGACTTGGTGACCCTGAGGGTCTTTTCCAACCTGGCTGGATGTGTGATCCTGTATCAGCTGCAAGAGAAGAATCATGGAGTCATAGAACTCTCAGGGTAGGAAGGGACCTTAAGGATCATCCAGGTCCAACACCCCTGCCATGGGCAGGGGCACCTCACACCACAGCAGGTTGCTCACAGCCACATCCAGCCTGGCTGCAAACACCTCCAGGCATGAGGCTTCCACCACCTCCCTGGGCAACCTCTGCCAGTGTCTCACCACCCTCATGGGGAAGAACTTCTTCCTAACATCCAAGCTGAATCTACTCATTTCTACTTTTTTTTTCCATTCCCCCCAGTCCTATCACTCCCTGACACCCTCAAAAGTCTCTCCCCAGCTTTCTTGTAGCCCCCTTCAGATACAGGAAGGCCACAATTAGTTCTCCTGGGAGCCTTCTTTTCTCCAGACTGAACAGCCCCAACTCTCTCAGTCTGTCTCTATAGCAGAGGTGCTCCAGCCCTCTGCTCATCCTCGTGGCCCTTCTCTGGACAAGTTCAAGAGTCTCAATGTCCTTCTTAAACTGAGGGGCCCAGAACTGGACACAGGACTCAAGGTGTGGCCTAACCAGTGCTGAGTACAGGGCACAATGATTTCCCTGCTCCTTCTGGCCACACTATGCCTGATGCAGGCCAGGATGGCTTTGGCCTTATTTTTAGCAGTGGTTATAGAAAGGAAGGATTTTTTTCTTCTCCAGTGTGGGTGTTGGGTTTTTTTTTCCCTCTCTTTTTTTCTTTTTATTAGGTTGTTTTGGTGGGTTTTTTTTCAAGTGGGAACCACCCTTTGAAAACTCTTTCTTTTCAGTGATGCTCTTGCTCAGCTGAGCCTGGTCCAGCAAGCAAACAGATGTCGCTTTCTTGTGAAAGGGTGATGGAATTGGTAGCAGCAGCTCCACACCAGGGTGTGCTCCCACTGAATCTTTTCAGGAGGAGGGACAGAAATATTCTGCAATTACAAAAAAAGACCCCACCCACAGAAGTGGAACACACCAACCATGACTCTCCTTGGACTCCTCTCATCACTGACTGAAAGCTCAAGAACTTTATTGTTCCAGTGTAAAAGCTGTGCTCAGTTGTAACTAAGAATTAGATTTTCTTTCCAGGGAATTCAGTCCAGGGGCTGGATGAACTTTCCTAAGAGGCTGAGAAAGTAACAGAGAGAAGTTTATTTCATTGGTTCTGCAGATGTCTGCATAGTTTAGAATAGAATGGAATGGAATGGAATAGAATTCCTCTTCTCTTCTCTCCTCTCCCCTCCTCTCCCCTCCCCTCCCCTCCCCTCCTCTCCCCTCCCCTCCCCTCCTCTCCTCTCCTCTCCCCTCCCCTCCTCTCCTCTCCTCTCCTCTCCTCTCCTCTCCTCTCCTCTCCTCTCCTCTCCTCTCCTCTCCTCTCCTCTCCTCTCCTCTCCTCGAGTCTCCTCTCCTCTCCTCTCCTCTCCTCTCCTCTCCTCTCCTCTCCTCTCCTCTCCTCTCCTCTCCTCTCCTCTCCTCTCCTCTCCTCTCCTCTCCTCTCCTCTCCTCTCCTCTCCTCTCCTCTCCTCTCCTCTCCTCTCCTCTCCTCTCCTCTCCTCTCCTCTCCTCTCCTCTCCTCTCCTCTCCTCGAGTCTCCTCTCCTCTCCTCGAGTCTCCTCTCCTCGAGTCTCCTCGAGTCTCCTCTCCTCGAGTCTCCTCTCCTCGAGTCTCCTCTCCTCGAGTCTCCTCTCCTCGAGTCTCCTCTCCTCTCCTCTCCTCGAGTCTCCTCTCCTCGAGTCTCCTCTCCTCTCCTCGAGTCTCCTCGCCTCTCCTCTCCTCGCCTCTCCTCTCCTCGCCTCTCCTCTCCTCGAGTCTCCTCTCCTCGAGTCTCCTCTCCTCTCCTCTCCTCGAGTCTCCTCTCCTCGAGTCTCCTCTCCTCGAGTCTCCTCTCCTCTCCTCTCCTCGAGTCTCCTCTCCTCGAGTCTCCTCTCCTCGAGTCTCCTCTCCTCTCCTCTCCTCGAGTCTCCTCTCCTCGAGTCTCCTCTCCTCGAGTCTCCTCTCCTCTCCTCTCCTCGAGTCTCCTCTCCTCTCCTCTCCTCTCCTCGAGTCTCCTCTCCTCGAGTCTCCTCTCCTCTCCTCGAGTCTCCTCGAGTCTCCTCTCCTCTCCTCTCCTCGAGTCTCCTCTCCTCTCCTCGAGTCTCCTCTCCTCTCCTCTCCTCTCCAGTTTGCCACTATAAAAGAGTAGAAGGCCACTGAGCAACTGCAGGTCAGAGTTGGAAAAACCATTTCTTACAGAGTGCCTGAGCAGGGCAGCAAACTTTAAATTGCAGTGACCAAGTGTGTCCTTTGGGACAAATATTTCTTCAGGAGCATAAAATATTTCTCCACCATGAGCAGTGAAAGTACTCTTGCTCAGTTTAAAAGCCAGCAATAACAACCTTTGCTACTCTTTCTGTTTTTCTGGATGCCTTTACTCATTAAGCTGTTTATGAACAGTTGAAATGAAGGCTCATGCCTGCCCTAAGCAAATTTGAGACTCATGCATTTGCATAGCTTCTTTTCACAGGACCACAGGATGTTAGGGGTTGGAATGGACCTCTGAAGATCATCAAGTCCAACCCCACTGCCAGAGCAGGACCACAGAATCCAGCACAGGTCACACAGGAATGCCTCCAGATAAGTCTTGAAAGTCGCCAGAGGAGACTCCACAACCTCTCTGGGCAGCAAGTCTACATCTTTCTTGCATTGAGGAGCCCAGAACTGGACACAGGACTCAAGGTGTGGCCTAACCAGTGCTGAGTCCAGAGCAAAATGACTTCCCTGCTCCTGCTGGCCACACTATTCCTGATAGATGCCAGTACATAAAGAGTGTTTGGAAATGCCCACTGGCTATATTTCCATGCTAAAAGGCAGCTTTCTCCACAACTGCCATCAGCATTGGACACAATGAATTTAAAAGGCTGCCTCTTGTGTGACCAATTGCATCAAGCTTTTCCAACACCAAAAAAAAACATGCCCTTTGTTAACAGCAGCTTCTTTACTCCACTGAAAGTCAAGTGAGCAGTGACACATATTTAATAGGCTTTAGAATGGAGTAGAGTAGAGTAGAGTAGAATAGAGTAGAGTAGAAGAGCATAGAGTAGAATAGCATAGAATAGAGTAGAATAGCATAGAATAGAGTAGAATGGAATGGAATGGAATGGAATGGAATGGAATGGAATGGAATGGAATAGAGTGGAATGGAATGGAATGGAATGGAATGGAATGGAATGGAATGGAATGGAATGGAATGGAATGGGATAGAGTGGAATGGAATAGAGTGGAATGGAATGGAATGGAATAGAGTGGAATGGAATAGAGTGGAATGGAATGGAATAGAATAGAATAGCATAGAATAGACCAGGTTGGAAGAGACCTTCAAGATCATCCCATCCAACTTATCATCCAACACCACCTAATCAACTAAACCATGGCACCAAGCACCCTAACAAGTCTTCTCCTAAACACCTCCAGTGATGGTGACTCCACCACCTCCCCAAGCAGCCCATTCCAATGGGCAATCACTCTCTCTCTATAGAATTTCTTCCTAACATCCAGTCTGAACCTCCTCTGGCACAGCTTGAGACTGTGTCCTCT
Organism: Dryobates pubescens; assembly: GCF_014839835.1. Classification (NCBI taxonomy): domain Eukaryota; kingdom Metazoa; phylum Chordata; class Aves; order Piciformes; family Picidae; genus Dryobates; species Dryobates pubescens. The sequence continues at coordinate 4,182,245 of NC_071617.1, forward strand.
TGTTCTGGTACTGGCTGCCTGGGAGAAGAGACCAACCCCAGCCTGTCTACAGCCTCCCTTCAGGTAGTTGTAGAGAGCAAGAAGGTCTCCCCTGAGCCTCCTCTTCTCTTTGCTGTGTGAGCAGCTATTACTCCCAGACCTTAATTCTTTGGTTCTAAAGCTTTGGAGGCATTTTTGGAACACGGCTAAAGGAGAAAAGCGAGGAGAAAGCAGAGCACCGCAGCCTTGGGCGTGCTGGGCTCAGTGGTCTGAAATCCAGTGAGCTCATTTTTTTTAGCCTTGTTTCAATTCCAAGATAATTCAATCTAAAAACAAAAATAACTTCAGCACTGTATTTGCAGCCCTCTCAACAAAAAAAACCCAACCACCTACAAACCCCAAACCAAACAACGTATTATCTGTAAAAATAACCCCAAAAGTAACTTCCAAACATTGGCAAACACATTCCATCCAGGAGACAGGAATCAAGAGGCTGTTTGCAAGACAGCAAAGATTATTTTTCACTGCCTTCATGGCAAGTTGATGTGTTTTCTAAGCTACCAAACCCCCACCCTCTTCAGCACTCAGAAGAAACATCTTGTCTCAAACACATGGTTTGGTTTCCATTACTGAAATATCATATTTTGGCTGAGCCAAAGCCTTCTGCAGGCCCCTTGAACAACTTCCCTGGCCAGCAGGAGCAGGGAAGGCATTCTGCCCCTGGACTCAGCACTGGTTAGGCCACACCTTGAGGACTGTGTCCAGTTCTGTGCCCCTCAATTCAAGAAAGATGTTGAGATGCTGGAAGGTGTCCAGAGAAGGGCAACAAAGCTGGGGAGGGGTATGGAGCACAGCCCTGTGAGGAGAGGCTGAGGGAGCTGGGGTTGCTTAGCCTGGAGAAGAGGAGGCTCAGGGGAGACCTTATTGCAGTCTGTAATTCCCTGAAGGGAGGTTGTAGCCAGGTGGGGGTTGTTCCCTTCTCCCAGGCACCCAGCACCAGAACAAGAGGACACAGTCTCAAGCTGCACCAGAGGAGGTTCAGGCTGGATGTTAGGAAGAAATTCTTTCCAGAAAGAGAGATTTGCCATTGGGGTGTGCTGCCCAGGGAACAGTCACCATCCCTGCAGGTGTTCAAAAAAGGCTTGGATGTGGCACTTGGAGCCATGGTTTAGTTGTCAGGAAGTGTTAGGTATTAGGTAATAGGTTGGACTTGATGATCCCTGAGGTCTTTCCCAACGTGGCTGATTGTATGATTCTATGGTAGTATCTCCAGCTGGAGAGGGTTTCTGTGGGCCAGCTCATATGAGGCTGATCTACAGAGTCAGACATTAACCTGCAATGTCACTGTGATTGCTCTTGCTGGCTCTGTGTCTACTAGGAAATCAAGGAAATGCTCCTGAGGCCAGCTGGTAAAACCCAGCACTATACCACACAAACCATGCAAACTACAGAAGCCTTTCTTACCAATAGGAGAGCAACATCCAAACTTCATTTTGGGAACATTCATGGATCATTGGAAACTTTGGTAATGTAACCCAGAGGAGAGTTATGCTACAGAAAATACCAAAATTATGCTTAGAGACCTTCTTGTGGCCTTCCAATATCTGAAGGGGGCTCTAAGAAAGCTGGGGAGGGACTTCTGAGGGTGTCAGGGAGTGATAGGACTGGGGGGGATGGAGCAAAACTAGAAGTGGGTAGATTCAGATTGGATGTTTGGAAGAAGTTGTTCCCCATGAGGGTGGTGAGAGACTGGCACAGGTTGCCCAGGGAGGTGGTGGAAGCCTCATCCCTGGAGGTTTTTCAGGCCAGGCTGGATGTGGCTGTGAGCAACCTGCTGTAGTGTGAGGTGTCCCTGCCCATGGCAGGAGGGGTTGGCACTGGCTGATCCTTGAGGTCACTTCCAACCCTGACAGAATTCTGGCAGAGGCACCTCAAAGTAGAGAAAGTTGTACTGAACACTACAGTTTTAGCTAAAACCTAAAATGCTTTTGTGCATTGAGAGTTTTGCATGAGAAGAGAAGAGAAGAGAAGAGAAGAGAAGAGAAGAGAAGAGAAGAGAAGAGAAGAGAAGAGAAGAGAAGAGAAGAGAAGAGAAGAGAAGAGAAGAGAAGAGAAGAGAAGAGAAGAGAAGAGAAGAGAAGAGAAGAGAAGAGAAGAGAAGAGAAGAGAAGAGAAGAGAAGAGAAGATTAAGCAGGTTGGAAAAGACCTTAAAGATCATTGAGTCCAATCCATCACCCACACCATCTAATCAACTAAACCATGGCACTAAGTGCCTCATGCAGTGTCCTCTTAAAAACCTGCGGTGGATCCAAAGCAAGGGGGCCAAAAGGAAGATAGAATACTGGATGTTTACCCACCAGCTTCAAATCTGAGAGTATAGCAACCTGCTCCAGTGGAGGCACAGAGAGAGTCTCCAGTCCTCTTCAAGTCTCACTGCATACACTTTTGCATTTGTGAGATACTCTATTTCCTGCACCAGGGGAAATTTAGGCTGGAGGTGAGGAGAAAGTTCTTCACTGAGAAAGTTGTTAGCCATTGGAATGTGCTGCCCAGGGAGGTGGTGGAGTCACCATCCCTGGAGGTGTTCAAGAGGGGATTGGATATGACACTTGAAGCCATGGTTTAGTTGTCATGAGGTGACTTGATGGTCTCTGAGGTCTTTTCCAACCTTATTGAGTCTATGATTCCCTTTTACCCTTTTTTCCATTGCTTTCTGTCAGAAGAAAGCACTTAAGATGCCTCTCACTTCCAGACTCCTTTCACTTGATATTAGAGTTCTTTCCCCCTCCAATTTTCTCTGATCAGTGGTTCCTGCAATGGAAGAGCAAGACAGACTCTGGCCCCATTCCTAGATTTCTTGCAGTGCTCATTACCTTCCCTGCTCAAGTGTCTGCCACGAACCTAATCCTTTCCCCAGATACTTCCTCTGCCCCCACTTTTCAGAAGCATTTCTGGAGGCTCTCTCTGTTTTCCTCAAGCATAATTCTTGCATGCTGAAATCACAAGTGCAACACAATGATCCTGTCTTTCAGCTGGGGAATTCAAAAACCCTTCCAAAACTACATGTAAATATCAGAGGTCTTGTTCTGAAATGTGCTTTGGTTCCACCCTCTGCTTTTTTGGCCACAGGTGAAGAAAAATAGTCTCATTTTAAGCCTTAGTTTGTCTTGGGTCAGAGTTTACATGAAATTGCCTTATCACTTGTTCCAATGCCTTTGGCATTGTTTCTGGCAGTAGTGCCTCATCCATAGCTCACCACACATCTACCTCAAGGGGCAGTGAAAACAACCTCTCTCTTCTTTTTGAATATCTAGCAGGGCTAAGATCTGTCAGCTCTGAAAGCAGATGGTGTCCTCAATCCAACTGTTTCCCCTCTTGTGAAAAGTTTCTCCAGAAATCTGACATTGCCCCTGGACATCCCCTGTGTGGTGTCCTTCCCCTTTTCTTCTAGAATCATAGAATAGAATCATAGAATCAACAAGGTTGGAAAAGACCTCAAAGATCATCGAGTCCAACCTGTCACCCAACACTTCAGGATTACTAAACCATGGCTTCAAGTGCAATGTCCAATCCCCTCTTCAACACCTCCAGAGACAGTGACTCCACCACCTCCCTGGGCAGCACATCCCAATGGCTAACAACTCTCTACTTTCTACTATCCCTTTGTTCTCCTTTCTCAGCCCAGAGAGTGGTGGTGAATGGTGCCACATCCAGCTGGTGGCCAGGCACTAGTGGTGTCCCCCAGGGATCAGTGCTGGGCCCCATCCTGTTCAATATCTTTATTGATGATCTGGAAGAGAGGATTGAGTCCATCAGCAGTAAGTTTGCAGATGACACAACAAGCTGGGGGCAAGAGTTGATCTGTGAGAGGGTAGGAGAGATCTGCAGAGGGACCTTGGCAAGCTGGACAGATGGGCAGAGTCCAAGGGCAGGAGATTGAACACATCTAAGTCCCAGGTTCTGCACATTGGCCACAACAACCCCATGCAGTGCTACAGGCTGGGGGCAGAGTGGCTGGAGAGCAGCCAGGCAGAAAGGGACCTGGGGGTACTGGTTGAGAGTAGGCTGAACATGAGCCAGCAGTGTGCCCAGCTGGCCAAGAAGGCCAATGGCATCCTGGCCTGCATCAGGAATAGGGTGGCCAACAGGAGCAGGGAGGTCATTGTGCCCTGTGCTCAGCACTGGTTAGGCCACACCTTGAGTCCTGTGTCCAGTTCTGGGCTCCTCAGATTAGGAAAGATGTTAAGATGCTGGAAGGTGTCCAGAGAAGGGCAACAAAGCTGGGGAGGGGTCTGGAGCACAGCCCTGTGAGGAGAGGCTGAGGGAGCTGGGGTTGCTTAGCCTGGAGAAGAGGAGGCTCAGAGGAGATCTTATTGCTCTCTACAACTCCCTGAAGTGAGGTTGTAGGCAGGTGGGGGTTGGTCTCTTCTCCCAGGCAAGCAGCACCAGAACAAGAGGACACAGTCTCAAGCTGTGCCACGGGGTTGCTTAGCCTGGAGAAGAGGAGGCTCAGGGGAGACCTTCTTGCTCTCTACAACTACCTGAAGAGAGGTTGTGGCCAGGTGAGGGTTGATGTCTAAAAGTGAGTGATGAGTGCTTCTTCCAGCCTCCAAGGAGAAGAAAACTTTGAAAGCAAGATGCAACTGTGGGATGGTTGCTACTGACTCTGGGCAGTGGTGGGGCTGTGCCTTTATGGGTTTGATGGGTGGACCATTCAGTGGATACAGAACTGCCTTGAGGGCCACACCTAAAGGGTGGCTGTCAGTAGGTCCAGAGAAGGGCCACGAGGATGATCAGAGGGCTGGAGCTGCTCTGCTATGAGGACAGACTGAGGGAGTTGGGGCTGCTGAGACTGGAGAAGAGAAGGCTCTGAGGAGACCTAATTATGGCCTTGCAGTATCTGAAGGGGGCTACAAGAAAGCTGGGGAGGGACTTCTGAGAGTGTCAGGGAGTGATAGGACTGGGGGGGATGGAACAAAACCAGAATTGGGTAGATTCAGATTGGATGTTAGGAAGAAGTTCTTCTCTATGAGGGTGGTGAGAGCCTGGCACAGGTTGCCCAGGGAGGTGGTGGAAGCCTCATCCCTGGAGGTGTTTGCAGCCAGGCTGGATGTGGCTGTGAGCAACCTGCTGCAGTGTGAGGTGTCCCTGCCCATGGCTGGGGGGTTGGAACTGGCTGATCCTTGAGGTGCCTTCCAACCCTGACAGTTCTGTGATTGCTCCTCACTCCGTGCTGCTGCTCTGCATTGTTTCACGCTGCCTTTTGGAAAGAATGCACTCTCAGCTCCATGGAAAACAAAAGCCTGCAGCAGGTCAGGGAGAGCCTGATGGATTCCCTTTTTTTTGTTCCTCTGTTCTGCTAATCCAGTTGGTGATTCACTCTGACTACTTGCTTAAGCTTACCTTCATTGTGCCATTTATCCTCAGCTCCAGACAGGGAACGGATATCATCGTTGCTGTGCCAGGCTACCGTGCTAACGGCAGACATTGGGCATGTCAATGTGCCCTCTAAACAATATGGTTTTAAGGACTAATACCCTCCCCTGCAATAAAACTTACACCCTTGGAAACAGGGCTTGGCCATGTTTTCACTGCTGTGTAATGCAACACAGTTGATACAACTGTATGCACAGCATCCAGGGAACCCTCGGGGGCAATCAGCACAGTAAAACCATGCCTTGCCTTGTCCTGTGTTACAGCATACAGAATTAACCAGGTTGGAAAAGACCTCTGAGATCATCAAGTCCAACCTATCACCCAACACCATCTAATCAGCTAAACCATGGTACCAAGTGCCTCAGCCAGGCTCTTCTTAAACACCTCCAGTGATGGTGACTCCACCACCTCCCTGGGCAGCACATTCCCATGGCCAATCTCTCTTTCTGGGAAGAATTTCTTCTTAGCAAACAGCCTAAACCTGCCCTGGTTAAGGCACCAAGGATGGTTAGTGTTCTGCTTCACCACTTAGACACACATGGGTCTATTGGGACCAAATGAGATGCACACAAGGCTACTGAAGAAGCCAGAGGAAGTGATCACCAAGCCACTTACCATCCTTTATCAACAATCCAGGCTGACTAGGGAGGTCTCAGTTGATTGGAAATTAGCAAGTGTGATCTGAGGATCTGCAGACTCATAAGACTGACCTGGGTGCCAGGAAATGTTATGGAGTGGACTGGTCTGAGTGGGCACACAAATACACACTTTTGGTTCAGATACAGAATACAGGATTCACCAGGTTGGAAAAGACCTTTGAGATCATCAAGTCCAACCTATCACCCAACACCATCTAATCAACTCAACCATTGCACCAAGTGCCTCATCCAGGCTCTTTTTAAACACTTCCAGGGATGGTGACTATTGTCACTATCATCTTTTTTCCTCTGGAATATACCTGCCATTTATTGGCTGGCTCTGAGCAACCTGATCTAGTGAGAGGTGGCCCTGCCTATGGCAGGGGGGTTGCAACTAGATGATCCTTGAGAGCCCTTCCAACCCTAACAACTCCATGATTCTACCGTGAGGTTCTACAATGGCTTTATCAGCCCCAAAATAGAATAGAATAGAGTAGAATAGAATAGAATACAATACAATACAATAGACCAGGTTGGAAGAGACCTTCAAGATCATCGCATCCAACCCATCAACCAATCCAACACCACCTAAACAACTAACCCACGGCACCAAGCACCCCATCAAGTCTCCTCCTGAACACCTCCAATGATGGCAACTCCACCACCTCCCCAGGCAGCCCATTCCAATGGGCAATCACTCTCTCTGTATAGAACTTTCTCCTCACCTCCAGCCTAAACCTCCCCTGTCACAGCCTGAGATTGTGTCTTCTTGTTCTGGCACTGGCTGCCTGGCAGAAGAGACCAACCTCTGCCTGTCTATAACCTCCCTTCAGGTAGTTGTAGAGAGCAATAAGGTCGCCCCTGAGTCTCCTCCTCTCCAGGCTAAGCAACCCCAGCTCCCTCAGTCTCTCCTCACAGGGCTGTGTTCCAAACCCCTCACCAACTTTGTTTCCCTTCTCTGGACACACTCCAGCAAGTCAACCTCCTTCCTAAACTGAGGAGCCCAGAACTGGACACAGGACTCAAGGTGTGGCCTAACCAGTGCAGTGTACAGGGGCAGAATGACCTCCCTGCTCCTGCTGGCCACACTGTTCCTGATGCAAGCCAGGATGCCATTGGCCTGACCTGTGCTCCCCTAACCTGTGCTCTCTAGCAAGCTGATGGCAGACCTGAAAATTGGGCAGGACTAAAGAACTAGACTGCTGCTGTTATTTGCTTATTCAGTGTATCAGAGGACAAGGTAAAAACACCCAGGCACATCCAGGCACACAACTTAAGGGTCTCATTAATCTGAGGAGATGCCCTCCCTCTGACAGGCTGCACTGCAGCCTGAGCTAGGCAGTGCAAAAGCCCTTTTCTTGTCTGAGCAATGTGAGAGACAAAACTCCAAGTGCTTAGTTAAAACCCTACTGCTGCCCACTGGGCTAAGTATTGTGGATTTGTGATGTAAAAACATTGAGAGCCTTTTTCCACCAACCAGTAGTGTGTTTCAAATTAGAGAGCTGTGCCAGGCCTCTGCTTTTCCTCTGGTGGAGGCAGTCCTTGGTGGTGAGAAGCCTCCCAAAATGACTTAAAGCCTCCTTGGCAAACATTTGCATTTGCTGGGCCCACAAACTTCAAACTTCATCACCATGATGGGCAACTGATTCTAAAATCTGTTTCCTTCATTACCTGCCTCTGCAGAAGCTGCTGAAAGTCTCAGTGTCAAAATATGTTCATGAAACCAAACAGTTCCTTGGCAAACACTTCTTTCTATCTTGCCCTCCTTGAAACTGAAAACCAGGCAAGTGAAAACCCTCCAGATGCCCAGGCAGTAAACAATGTGATTAAAATCTGCTTCTCCCATTAGACCTCCACTCTTCTTAATTGTGTCAGTTCTGATTGCAGAGCAGAGTGACACAGTGAAAGACTTAAATAATTCACTTGGATGTAAGCATGGACTACACAGGCAGATTACTTGACTGTTTCATGGACTCCACAGGCAGATTACTTGACTGTTTCAGCACACTGAATGACAAACCAAAGTAAGAACTCCAGCCTGCCTCCCCTCCAAATGGCATTGAGGAAATGGTAGTATCATCCAGGTTGTCAAAGGTGTTCACAGAATAGAATCATAGAATCAATAAGGTAGGAAAAGACCTCAGAGATCATCAAGTCCAACCTGTCACCCAACACCTCATGACTACTAAACCATGGCTCCAAGTGCCACATCCAATCCCTTTGTGAACACCTCAGGGATGGTGACTCCACCACCTCCCTGGGCAGCACATCCCAATGGCCAATCTCTGTTTCTGGGAAGAATTTCTTCCTAACATCCAGCCTGAACCTCCTCTGGTGCAGCTTGAGACTGTGTCCTCTTGTTCTGGTGCTGGTTGCCTGGGAGAAGAGACCAACCCCCACCTGGCTGCAACCTCCCTTCAGGGAGTTATAGACAGCAAGAAGGTCTCCTCTGAGCCTCCTCTTCTCCAGGCTAAGCAACCCCAGCTCCCTCAGCCTCTCCTCACAGGGCTGTGCTCCAAACCCCTCCCCAGCTTTGTTGCCCTTCTCTGGACACGTTCAAGTATCTCAATATCTTTCTTAAATTGAGGGGCCCAGAACTGGACACAGGACTCAAGACCCAGTGTTGACCCAGAGATTTGCAGATTTCAAGTGGGAGCATTGCTCTTTGACTCATGTTATATCCATGCCACTGGACAGGTGTAAGAAAGGCCAGGAATGACTTCTGACTGGGTAATTCACAGGACCACAGGATCACAGGATTTTACAGCTTGGAAGAGACCTTTGGAGATCATCAAGTCCAGCCCCTGAAGGGAGGTTGTAGCCAGGTGGGGGTTGGTCTCTTCTCCCAGGCAGCCACCAACAGAACAAGAGGACACAGTCTCAAGCTGTGTCAGGGGAGGTTCAGGCTGGATGTTAGGAAGAAGTTCTTCCCAGACAGAGAAATTGGCCATTGGAATGTGCTGCCCTGAGAGGTGGTGGAGTCACCATCACTGGAGGTGTTCAGGGAGAGACTTGATGGGTTGCTTTGTGCCATGGTTTAGTTGATTAGATGAATAGAATAGAATAGAATAGAATAGAATAGAATAGAATAGAATAGAATAGAATAGAATAGAATAGACCAGGTTGGAAGAGACCAATCGTGTCCAACTTGTCATCCAACACCACCTAATCAACTAACCCATGACACCAAGAACCCTATCAAGTCTCCTCCTGAACACCTCCAATGATGATGACTCCACCACCTCCCCAGGCAGCCCATCCCAATGGGCAATCACTCTCTCTGTGTAAAACTTCCTCCTAACCTCCAGCCTAAACCTCCCCTAGCACAGCTTGAGACTGTGTCCTCTTTTTCTGGTGCTGGTTGCCTGGGAGAAGAGGCCAACCTCTGCCTAGCTACATCCTCTCTTAAAGTAGGTGTTGGGTATTAGGCATTAGGGCTTCAAATAACAGAATAACAGGATTAACCAGGTTTGAAAAGGGCCTTGAGATCATCCAATAGGTTGGACTTGATGATCTCTGAGGTCTTTTCCAACCTGGCTGGTTCTGTGATTCTGTGGTTCTATGATTCTGTGGTTCTATGAATTCCTTATTCTAATATCCCCACGCAACAAGAGATTTCCTTCCCCTTGAGAGACAAAATGTGTTCAAGCCTGCATGTATCCTCCTGCTTTTGCCTCCCCTGATGTAGATAAGCATAGTCTGTGAATAAGTTCTTTCTCTGAACCCTGTGGCTCTTGGCAGCAGCTGGATCTTCCTACACGTTGCGTCAACAGCTACCTCAGACAAAGGCAGCGCTTGGGATTGTTTTGCTGGCTGAAAAGGCTTCAGGCAGCAGACACAAATAATTCTCTTTATTTAGCTGATGAAAGAAGTGCAGAAAAATCAGATCAGGTACAAGTTTAAAAGGGAAAAAAAAGAGAAAAGCAGATTAAGTAACTCAGCAAACAAGGAAGAGAAGGTTTGCACTTTACTCGGGGTGTGCTCACATGTGGATTGATTTCCCCAGACATACATTTTAACCATACAGAGCCCTGGAACACATCTAAGCCTTTTTCCACATGCAAATACAATCAACTGTTAGCTCTTAGTTACACTTTAAGCTGAAAGACAAATCCCTGCCTGGCTGTGAGCCCCAAGTGGCTGCTCCAGCATCCAGTCTGGCAAACGCACAGCACTTACCCAGGTTCCACAGATTATTCTGGGGGAGGGTTGCCATTGTTACTAAATGGATCCAAGGCTTCTGAGGGGCTGGAGGCAATTCTTGCTCATCCTTCAGTAAATGTGATCATGAGCTGCCGCTGCACTGATAGCCCTCAATCCTCAATCTGGTTATTGCTTATTGTTCCTGTAGAAGAACAGTGAGCAGTTCATATGTGGATAGATGAAGGGCTTTGCTTGCCTTATGCTCAGAATAAAGCTGACAGCTGGCCTAAGAAAGATGTTGTTGCTGTTATGCCATCTCCACCATGTATTATCTCTCTTTAATTTGCTAAGTGCTTCATCATTTCCCTCCTACTGTGCCCACCGTTGGGTTCACAGTTTACTACTGTTCACCATTTCCTCTGTTGATTTCTGATTAGTTTTCCACCACCCCCCCCCCACCATTTAGAGCTATAAGTAATTGCTTCTTGGCCACAGACATGTTTCTGACTTTGCTTCTGCTTCTTAAGAGATTAAACTATTGTTAAGCTGAAAGTTTCCAGTTTACTGCCATGATTGTTTTTCCCAGCATCTTAAGGTGCAGGGACAGCACTGCCTATGTTTTTTTAGCCTTTCTTTTGAAATCAAAGTAGATTCCAGTCTCAAGCTGTGCCAGGGGAGGTTTAGGCTGGATGTTAGGAAGAAGCTCTTCCCAGAAAGAGAGATTGGCCATTGGAATGTGCTGCCCAGGGAGGTGGTGGAGTCACCATCACTGGAGGTGTTTAAGAAGAGCCTGAATGAGGCACTCAGTGCCATGGTTTAGTTGATTAGATGGTGTTGGGTGATAGGTTGGACTTGATGATCTCAAAGGTCTTTTCCAACCTGGTTAATTCTATATTCTATATTCCAGCAACTGGATCACACACCAGGTTTTAGATTTTGAGCACAAGTCAGTCTCATTCAAGTCAATATGAGTCAAATACAACTCAGAAGACTGGGCAGGAACAGAAGACAAGCAGGAACAAGTGACAGGACAAGAGGATATGGCCTCAAGTTTCCCCAGGGGAGGTTCGGGTTGGACATGGGGAAAAATTCTTCCCCCACAAGGGTTGTCAAGGCCTGGGCTAGGCTGCTTGTGGCAGTGGTAGGGTTCCTATCGCTGGAAGGGTTTCAAAGCTGGTGGGCTGCATCCAGAGAAGCATAGCCAGCAGGTCAAGGGAGGTGATTCTCCCCTTCTGCTCTGCTCTGGTGAGACCCCACCTGGAGCACTGTGTCCAGTGCTGGAGCCTCTATTGCAGGAAGGATCTGGAGGTGCTGGAACGTATCCAGAGAAGGGCCACAAGGATGATCAGAGGGCTGGAGCACCTCTGCTATGAGGACAGACTGAGGGAGTTGGGGCTGCTCAGTCTGGAGAAGAGAAGGCACTGAGGAGACCTTATTATGGCATTCCAGAATCTAAATGGGGCTACGAGAAAGCTGGGGAGGGACTTTTGAGGGTGTCAGGGAGTGATAGGACTGGGGGGGATGGAACAAAACTAGAAATGGGTAGATTGAGATTGGACGTTAGGAAGAAGTCCTTCCCCATGAGGGTGGTGAGAGCCTGGCACAGGTTGCCCAGGGAGGTGGTGGAAGCCTCATCCCTGGAGGTTTTTGCAGCCAGGCTGGATGTGGCTGTGAGCAACTTGTAGTGTGAGGTGTCCCTGCACATACCAGGGGGGTTGGTACTAGGTGATCCTTGAAGTTCCTCCCAACCCTGGCAATTCTACTGCCTTCTTGGCAGTAAGCTTACTTGGCAGTGACTGGAAATATTCTTTTCAATTTCTGAAAAATGACAGGAGAAAAAATAATTAAAAGCAATCAATGAATCAAAGTAACCCAAGCTCAAAACATTTAGTTATGTACCTCTTTAAAAAGACATTTGCACTCTTTATCCCTGAGGTACTACTTCATACCTGAGTTCATAACTACTTCATACCTTGTTAGGTGGCACTGTTGATCTCTATGTGGGTAGGGAGGCTCTACAGAGGGACTTGGAGAGATTGTATCTGTGGCCAATGTTAATGGGATGGCATTTAACAAGTCCAAGTGCCAGGTCCTGCACTTGGGGCACAACAACCCCAAGCAATGCTACAGGCTTGGGGCAGGGTGGCTGGAAAGCTGTCTGGCAGAAAGGGACCTGGGGGTGCTCATGGACAAGCAGCTGAAGAGGAGCCAGCAGTGCCCAGGTGGCCAAAAGAGCCAAAGGCATCCTGGCTGGGATTAGAAATGCTGTGTCCAGCAGGAGCAGGGAGGGGATTGACCCCTGGGACTCAGCTCTACTGAGGCCACACCTTGAGGATTGTGTCCAGTTTTGGGCACCTCAGTGCAAGAGAGATGTGGAGGTGCTGGAGCCAGGGCAGAGGAAGGCAAGGAGAATAAATGTGGGGCCTGGAGAATAAATGTGATGAAAAGCAACTGAAGGAGCTGGGAATGGTTAGTGTGAAACAGAGGAGGCTGAGGGAGACCTCATTGCTGTCTACAACTACCTGAAAGGACATTGTGGAGAGGCTGCTGCTGGTCTCTTCTCACAGTGATAGAACAAGAGGGAACAGCCTCAAAGTGCAATCGGGTAGGTTTAGACTGGGCATCAGGAAAACCTTTTCATGGCAAGAGTGGTCAGGGATTGGAATGAGATCTGGTCATGAGATCTGTGATGACAGGTTGGACTTGATGATCTTTGAGGTCTTTTCCAACCTTGGTGATACTGTGATACTGTGAATGTGCTGCTCAGGGAGGTGGCTGAGTCCCCAAGCCTGGATGTGTTTCAGAGTGGTTTGGCTGTGGTGCTTGGGGCTATGGTTTAGGGGTGAGCCTTGTAGAGTAGGGTTCTGGGTTGGACTTGGTGATCCTGAGGGTCTTTTCCAACCTGAATGTTTCTGTGATTCTGTGATAGCAGTGGTGGTTTTGTCTGCCAGAGGCTGAGAGCTATGGGCTACATCTTCCAGCTTGCAAACTGGAGCTGACTGATCAGAGTTATGCACTCACACATCTAGAGCAGTAGCCTGAGCAGGCTAATACACATAAGATACATCCTCATGTCACTTTGCATGTGCTTCACATGCTGCAATTCCCTTTCCAACTCCTGCTGTGAAGATGACTGTTAGACACCATTGATGTGGCTGATAATTGACTGGGAACATAACAATATCATGTTGCCTGCTGAGCAGACATCTGATAGCAACTATTTTTACCTATAGGAGAACCAGATGTCCCAACAGCACGTCATGAATGATGCAAACTTTCCTTTCCCTCTTTAGACCCCTGGAAAATGCGGGAGGGGAATCACGTCAGTGCTGAAGTCACAGTCTCACAGTATCACCAAGGTTGGAAGAGACCTCGAGGATCATCGAGTCTAACCTGTCTCCACAGACCTCATGACTAGACCATGGCACCAAGTGCCACGTCCAATCTCCCCTTGAACACCTCCAGGGATGGTGACTCCACCACCTCCCTGGGCAGCACATCCCAATGACAAACGACTCGCTCAGTGAAGAACTTTCTCCTCACCTCCAGCCTAAACTTCCCTTGGCACAGCTTGAGACTGTGTCCTCTTGTTCTGGTGCTGGTTGCCTGGGAGAAGAGACCAACCCCTTCCTGGCTACAACCACCTTTCAGGTAGTTGTAGAGGGCAATGAGGTCACCCCTGATCCTTCTCTTCTCCAGGCTAAACAATCCCAGCTCCCTCAGCCTCTCCTCACAGGGCTGTGCTCAAGGCCTCTCCCCAGCCTTGTTGCCCTTCTCTGGACACGTTCAAGTGTCTCGATGTCCTTCCTAAACTGAGGGGCCCAGAACTGGACACAGTACTCAAGGTGTGGCCTAACCAATGCAGAGCACAGGGGCACAATGACTTCCTGCTCCTGCTGGCCACACTGTTCCTAATGCAGACCAGGATGCCATTGGCCCTCTTGGCCACCTGGGCACACTGCTGGCTCATGTTTAGGCAGGTGTCAATCAGCACCCCCAGGTCCCTCTCTGTTTGGGAGCTCTCCAGCCACTCTGACCCCAGCCTGTAGCTCTGCATGGGGTTGTTGTGGCCAAAGTGCAGCACCTGGCACTTGGACTTGTTAAATGCCATCCCACTGGACTCTGCCCATCTGTCCAGTTGGTCGAGGTCCCTCTGCAGAGCCTTTCTACCCTCTAACTGACCAACATCTGCTCCCAACTTGGTGTCATCTGCAAACTTGCTGATGACTGACTCAACCCCCTCATCCAGATCATCAATGAAGATGTTAAAGAGGATGGGGCCCAGCACTGATCCCTGGGGGACGCCACTGGTGCCTGGCCACCAGTTGGATGTGGCACCATTCACCACCACTCTCTGGGTTCAGCCCTCCAGCCAGTTCCTAACCCAGCACAGAGTGTTGCTGTCCAAGCCACGAGCTGACAGCTTAGCCAGCAGTTTGCTGTGGGGAACGGTGTCAAAGGTCTTGCTGAGGTCCAGGTAGACCACATCCACAGGCCTCCCCACATCCACCAGATGGGTCACCTCATCATAGAAGGAGATCAGGTTGGTGAGGCAGGACCTGCCCTTCCTAAATCCATGCAGCAGCCCTGCCACATTAGCATTTGCAACAGGGCAGCAGCAGCAGCAGCATGGTGGGGTTCTTGCAATGATTATTGTGGGTTTTTTTCACAGTTGTTTAATGCATGTTGTCAGTGCAGCAGACCTCTTGGGCATATTCATTTCCCAGCTAAAGAGTCTGCACAGCTTCAGGTTCAGCAAGCTGTCGACACTCCCAGCGCTTGAGCCTTGTGCCTTTGGGTGGCGCCCGTGAGGAAGCACAGCCGGCTCCGGGAGCTCCACGCTTCTGGGCAAGCCACACTGTTTCTGTTGGAAGTGGTTTCAGCAGCTGCCAGCAAAGGGGAGTCCCTAGGCACAGGAAAGCTGCCATCCCCTTTCAGCAGTGTATTGCAGAACCACAAAAGCAACCAGGTTGGAAGATTCCTTCGAGATCATCAAGTCCATCCTATCACCCAACCCTAACTAATCATCCAGACCACGGAGCCAAGTGCCTCATCCAGGCTGGTCTTAAACACCTCCGGGCATGTCGACCCCACCACCTCCCTGGGCAGCACATTCCAAAGGCCAATCACTCTTTCTGGGAAGAATTTCTTCCTAACATCCAGCCTAAACTTCCCCTCGTGCAGCTTGAGACTGAGAAACTAAATGATATTCATTTTTACCTTCAGCATAAACTTTACATGCAAGAGGAGCAATCAAATATCACAATTAGCCAGAGTGCTCTGAAAATTTGCTTCTAAGATGCCACCATAATTTTTCAGACTCCTGTTCTTTCTAATACCAAGCCTAAAACTTCCCCCTGCACAGCCTGAGACTGTGTCCCCTGAGCCTCCTCTTCTCCAGGCTAAACATCCCCAGCTCCCTCAGCCTCTTCTCACAGGGCTGTGCTCCAGACCCCTCCCCAGCTTTGTTGCCCTTCTCTGGACACATTCCAGCAACTCAACCTCTTTCTTGAATTGAGGAGCCCAGAACTGGACACAGGACTCAAGGTGTGGCCTAACCAGTGCTGGGTACAGGGGCAGAATGACTTCCCTGCTCCTGCTGGCCACACTATTTCTGATGCAGGCCAGGATGCCATTGGCCTTCTTGGCCACCTGAGCTCCTGTTCAGCCTACTATCAACCAGTACCCCCAGGTTCCTTTCTGCCTGGCCGCTCTCCAGCCAGGCAGAGAGGAGCACCTCTCTCTGCTCCACTTAGAAAACAGCTGCATTATTCCCAGAAGCCAACTTGGGATGTAAACTGTTATCCACTTTGGAGCTATCCTTGCATGTAGCATAAAGCCACAGGGGCAGGCAATCATAGAAACCAGGATGAATGCCTCTGTCAACTGACAGCCTTCACTGGGTACTCTGTGTTTCAGGGTCAACACACCACACAGCCATGTTTACCCAGTGATATCCTGGCAGCACACTGTGGCCTTTTACAAATGCATCTTAAAAAGAGAATTCACTCAGAGAAAATTTGTTCAAAGGTCTATTGGTAAAGTGAAGTAATTCCAAGTAAATCCCTTTGTGCAAATTGGCTTCTCTCCTACTTCAGATCTCCCATTTTTAATGTGTGTATCAACCTCTGGTTGAGCCTTGTATGTGCTGAACATACAAACCCTGCATCTGAGTCTTCCATTGCAGTATCTGGGCTGCTTTAACAGAATTTCCCTCAACTGATCACACCACCTGGAGTCCTGTGTCCAGTTCTGGAGCCCCTATTACAGGAAGGATCTGGAGGGGCTGGAATCTGTCCAGAGAAGGGCCATGAGGATAAGCAGAGGGCTGGAGCTCCTCTCCTATGAAGGCAGACTGAGGGAGTTGGGGCTGTTCAGTCTGGAGAAGAGAAGGCTCCAAGGAGACCTAATTGTGGCCTTCCAGTATCTGAAGGGGGCTACAAGAAAGCTGGGGAGGGACTTTTGAGGGTGTCAGGGAGTGATAGGACTGGGGGGAATGGAGCAAAACTAGAAATGGGGAGATTCAGATTGGATGTTAGGAAGAAGTTGTTCCCCATGAGGGTGGTGAGAGCCTAGCACAGGTTGCCCAGGGAGGTGGTGGAAGCCTCATCCCTGGTGGTTTTTGCAGCCAGGCTGGATGTGGCTGTGAGCAACCTGCTGTAGTGAGAGGTGTCCCTGCCCATGGCAGGGGTATTGGAACTGGCTGATCCTTGAGGTGACTTCCAGCCCCAACAATTCTCTGATTCTCTGATTCTGTCTTTTACCTTTGCAACACAAAAAGCTGCAGGGATGAGCGCTCTGAGGAGCGTCTGTTGACCAGCTGTGCTCAAAGGGTTTGATAACATGTTATAAAACTCCAGCAGACAGAGCAGCAGCTGTTCTCTATCAATTGCATCTATTTGGTCCAGAGAAAGGGAGAGGGTTTTTTAATAAGAAGGAAAATAGAGCAGCAAATAATACCACACCACAACCCCCCCCAAAAATGGAATTACTATATGCAATATATACAGAAAAATAAGCTTTCAAATAACCATAATATCCTTTGGGGACCCAAGAGGCAGCTGTATGCTGAGTGGCTTTACCAGTTAGAGTTCCTGCAAAGAGCAAAACTGCCAGGAAGTGTCTTCTCTGAGGCTGAGAATGGCAGAGGAATGCAACGCTGAAGATAACAGAACGCTCTGCGTTCCACGCCGGTGCCCCACAAAATCCCCTCCATCAGGATGCTTATTTGGAGTTTTGTTTCATGCATTTTAATGTGAGAAGCGTGGCCTTCTAGACAAACAAGAATGCAGGCATATCCTCTGCATAACATTGGCATTTGCAAGCAGCCTCAGCTTCTCTCTTCTGAAAGAAAAACAAGGAAGGAAGTGATTACTGCGGGATTTGTACAACTGCGGAGCCCAGCTGATAATGCTGATAATAATAGAACTCCCTCTGTGTAGCCTTGTTCTCACTAGAAGAACTCAAAGAGCTTCTTTGTTTGCTTGTTTGCTTTACAGAAGATGTTTGTGCCATTAGTCCCGTTTTCCAGATGGTCAAACTGAGGCATGGAGGAGTGAAACCTTGGAGGCATGGCCGGGAAAGCAATTCAAGCCTCCTCTCCCCTGAAGTTTTATCTCTAGGCACTGCACCATTTTGTCCTTTCATGCAGCACAAGGGGATGTCCTAATGGAAAATACACAACATAGCATTTCCTCCTCTTGTGGATTAAGCACATGAAACCAGTTGCATTAGGGACTCATTTTTGGAGCATAAACTGTGTGGTGGTTTAGGTGCCCAGGAACAGGAGTGACAGAAAAAGAAAAGCAAAGAAAAGCATAGAAAAGGAAAAGAAAAGGGGGAAAAAAATAAAAACAAGAAAGAAAAGAAGCTAAATAAAAATAAAATAGAAGAAAAGAGAAAAGAACAGAGAAGAAACAAAAAGAGAAGAAACAAAAAGAGAAGAGCAGAGAAGACAAGAGAAGAGCAGAGGAGAGCAGAGGAAGAAAGAGAAGGGAAGGGAAGGGAAGGGAAGGGAAGGGAAGGGAAGGGAAGGGAAGGGAAGGGAAGGGAAGGGAAGGGAAGGGAAGGGAAGGGAAGGGAAGGGAAGGGAAGGGAAGGGAAGGGAAGGGAAGGGAAGGGAAGGGAAGGGAAGGGAAGGGAAGGGAAGGGAAGGGAAGGGAAGGGAAGGGAAGGGAAGGGAAGGGAAGGGAAGGGAAGGGAAGGGAAGGGAAGGGAAGGGAAGGGAAGGGAAGGGAAGGGAAGGGAAGGGAAGGGAAGGGAAGGGAAGGGAAGGGAAGGGAAGGGAAGGGAAGGGAAGGGAAGGGAAGGGAAAGTCTAACCCTACCCAGTTGCACTTTGAGGTTGTTCCCTTTTGTTCTATCACTAATTACCTGTGAGAAGAGACCAGCAACAGCCTCTCTACAACCTCCTTTGAGCTGGATGTGGAGAGCAATGAGGTTTCCCCTCAGCCTCCTGCTTTTCAAACTAAATAATTTAGATTAGAAAGGTTCAGGACTGAGACCACAGTAATCTTCCAACAAAACAAAATGCATCACCATAGACGCTTGAGACAACATTTTAGTCTCCTTTGTTTAGTCAGGATTAAAAGTGATTGCATCTGGACTGCTCAGTGGATAAGGCATCGAGTTCCTTTCACATCTTCCATCACATACCAGGGCAGATCATAATGTAGCTTATTAATGAGGTTATTAGTGTTTATTTATTAATGAGTGTTGGCTTGTTCAAGCAGTTGGTTTGAACCACTCTAATAGCTCTGCTACTCCAGCTGCTGTCAGACTTCAAATAGAAACTGTAAGTGAAATGTTGCATAAGTTCAGGGAGAGTATTTCCCCATTTCTAGAGGTTGCTCCCAGTGATTTTGTTAGTAAACATCTTAAGCTGCTCTTTTTGTCATCCAAAAGATTCCAGACATAGTGCAAAACACCACAAAGAAAACCCAACAACAACAACAAAAGAAACAAAACCCCCAAACTACACCCCCCACCCCCCAAAAAACCAAATAGAATAGAATAGAATAGAATAGAATTAACCAGGTTGAAAAAGACCTTTGAGATCAAGTACAATCTATCACCCAACACCATCTAATCAATGAAACCATGGCACCAAGTGCCTCATCCAGGCTCTTCCTAAACACCTCCAGGGATGATGACTCCAACACCTCCCTGGGCAGCACATTCCAATGGCCAATCTCTCTTGCTGGGAAGAATTTCTTCTTAACCTCCAGCCTAAACCTTCCCTGGCACAGCTTGAGACTGTGTCCTCTTGTTCTGGTGTTGGTTGCCTGAGAGAAGAGACCAACCCCCACCTGGCTACAACCTCTCTTCAGGTAGCTGTAAAGAGCAATAAGGTCTCCCCTGAGCCTCCTCTTCTGCAGGCTAAGCAACCCCAGCTCCCTCAGCCTCTCCTCACAGGGCTGTGCTCCAGACCCCTCCCCAGCTTTGTTGCCCTTCTCTGGACACCTTCCAGCATCTCAACATCTTTCCTAAACTGAGGGGCCCAGAACTGGACACAGGACTCAAGATGTGGCCTAATCAGTGCAGAATACAGGGCACAATGACTTCCCTGCTCCTGCTGGCCACACTGTTCCTGATGCAGGCCAGGATGCCATTGGCCTTCTTGGCCACCTGGGCACACTGCTGGATCATGTTCAGCCTACTATCAACCAGCACCCCCAGGTCCCTTTCTGCCTGGCCGCTCTCCAGCCACTCTGACCCCAGCCTGTAGCTCTGCATGGGGTTGTTGTGGCCAATGTGCAGAAGCTGGCACTTCGATGGGTTCAATCTCCTGCCCTTGGACACTGTCCATCTGTCCAGCCTGGCAAGGTCCCTCTGCAGAGCTCTCCTACCCTTGAACAAACAAACAAACCAACCTAGACTTTTCCTCGAATTTTCCTCCATTTCTGTGAATGGAGACTTAGGGTTTACAAAAGAGCAACTTTGTGTACACTTTCTTGCATTTTGCTCACTCAGGGCTTGCAATCAGCTTTATACTAAGTCTTTGTTCCCTTAGGATACAGTCTACGCACTCCAAGAAAGACCAAAATGCTTAGGACACAGTTTGGACAAAATAGGGGAGAAAAGGAGTGGAGCCAGAGAGGAATTAGGAACAGGAATCTGAGAACTTGTTTCATTGCATGTCTTGCTGCTGTTGATTTCAAAAGTAAATGGGAGAAAGGTGTCTGGATCCCCCATATCTCTCTCACATTCAGAGGTATTTGACCTGCCCCCCAACCTCCTCACACCCCTAAAAAACCCCAAAGCTTTACTCACAGCACATCAACCACAATCAATAGATGGGTTGGTGCCACCTTGAAGATAGCCATGGTGCATATTAGGAACACTGACTCAGGCACTCAGAGGGTCCAGAGGAAGGCCATGAAAATAATTAGGGGGTTTGAGCACCTCTGCTATGAGGCCAGGGTGAGGGAGCTGGGGGTGTTCAGCCTGGGGAAGAGGAGGCTCCAGGAAGACCTAATAGCGGCCTGCCAGTACCTGGAGGGGGTTACAAGAAGGCCTGGAGTGACTTCAAACTAGAGAAGAGCAGAGTTGGATTGGATGTTAGGAACAAGCTCTTTACTGTGAGGGTGGTGGAACCTTGGAACAGGTTGCCTAGGGAGGTGGTTGAGGGCCCTTCCCTGGAGATCTTCAGTGTGAGGCTCGACAAAGCCCTGGTCAACCTGATCTAGTTGGGGATGTCCCTGCTGACTGCAGAGGGGGTTGGACTGGATGACTTTTGGAGGTCCCTTCTGTCCTAGACCATTCTGTGATTCCCACAGGGTGAAAGTGCTGAGAGGGCCCATGCTGTGAGGAACATCAGATGCTAGTGAAGCCAGGCTTGCTGTGTTGCTCTTGGGACACAATTACTCTGATTTGTTTACACAGTGCTGAAAAAAGCAATTGCAAATGAATGAAAAGTGAAGCATATTTAACAGCAAAAAATACCAGTAACAAAATGTTCCCTGCACATGGATATCCTCCTCTGGAAGGTCACTCAGACAACCCCATTTCAAGCTGTACTAGTTTTTCAAGCCAGTGAGATCAAAACACCATGTGCTGAAAGGTGATACTATCTTGTAACCTGGTTGTTCAGTGCTGGTTAAGCTATTATGCAACCCTAACCTTTCCCCAACACAACGTGCTGGGTCTGCTGCCTTGTTTGCAGGGAATGTAGCCATGAGCAGCCCAACAGGGAGCACAGGAGCCTGCAGTAATCTGTGTTAGCCCAGCAGGAGTTTGTCCCGCTTGGTGAGTTTTGGGTGTGGAGGTTGCTGCTGCTGCTGCAGTCTGACCTTCCTCCCCTCCGCTGGCAGGAACGGATGAGTGCTACCACAGTGCTCATAGACTCATGGAACAGAACAGAAGAGAATAGAATTAACCAGGTTGGAAAAGACCTCAGAGATCATCAAGTCCAACCTATCACCCAACACCATCTAATCAACTAAACCATGGCACCAAGTGCCTCATCCAGTCTCTTCTTAAACACCTCCAGCGATGGTGACTCCACCACCTCCCTGGGCAGCACATTCCAATGGCCAATCTCTCCTTCTGTGAAGAACTTTCTCCTCACCTCCAGCCTAAACCTCCCCTGGCAGAGCTTGAGACTGTGTCCTCTAAAGTAGAATCAAGTCCAAAACAAGCATAAAGCATAGAAGCATTAAGGTTGGGAAAAGACCTCAGATCACCAAGTCTAACCATCAAACTAACACAGCCATGCCCACTAAACCCAGAGTGTCATGTCTACTCAGTTTTTGAACACCTCCAGGGAGAGTGACTCCACCACCTTCCTGAGCAGCCTGATGCAATGCTTGATATCTCTTTCAGTAAAGATATTATTCCTAAGTTCCAACCTAAACCTTCCCTGGTGCAACTTGAGGCCATTTCCTCTCATCCTGTCATGAGTTACCTGGGACAACAGACCAACACCCACCTCACTACCACCTCCTGTCAGGGAGTTGTGGAGAGCAAGAAGCACTTCCTTCAGCCTCCTTTCCTTCAGACTAAACAGCCCCAGAAGTGGCCTCAGTTTTGTCCACATGCTCTTGTGACCTCTGACAAGGGAACCATGACCCCACTGCATGCTAAACTCATTCCTGCCCATTTCTCCCTGCCTCTGTACTGTCAGTGTCCCCTTTGCTTCCTTCCAAATCCTGTAGCTTGTGCTCTACCAGGAAAACCTCCAATAAACTCCTAACTGCTCATCTGGCATACTCTGTTCTTCACCCTTTCTTTATTCTGGTTGGGTTTGGTTTGATTTGTTTGGTTTGGTTTGACTTAGTTTGGTTTGGCTGGATTTAGATTGGTTTGGTTGGATTTGTTACAGTTTCATTGAGCATGGATTGGTTTGGATTGGTTTGGTTTGATTTGGATAGATTTGTTTGGATTTTGTTTGGTTTGGATTGGTTTGGTTTGGATGCTGTTTGGGCTGGGTTGGGTTTGGTTTGGTTGGATTTGCTTTGGTTTCGTTGCGTATGGATTGGTTTGGATTGGTTTGGTTTGGTTGGATGCTGTTTGTTTGGGCTGGGTTGGGTTTGGTTGGGTTGGGTTGGATTTGGATTGGTTTGTTTGGATTTTGTTTGGGTTGGGTTGGGTTGGGTTGGATGCTGTTTATTTGGTCTGGGATGGGTTTGGTTGGGTTGGATTTGTTTTGGTTTCATTGAGTTTGTATTGGTTTGGTTTGTTTGGATGCTGTTTGTTTGGGCTGGGTTGGGTTTGGTTTGGTTGGGTTGGATTTGGATTAGTTTGGTTTGGTTTGGTTGGATTTGGATGGGTTTGGTTTGGATTGGTTTGTTTGGATTTTGTTTGGGTTGGGCTGGGTTGGTTTGGGTTGGGTTGGATGCTGTTTATTTGTTCTGGGATACGTTTGGTTGGGTTGGATTTGTTTTGGTTTCATTGAGTTTGTATTGGTTTGGTTTGTTTGGGCTGAGTTGGGTTTGTTTGGGTTTGATTTGGATTAGTTTGGTTTGGTTTGGTTGGATTTGGATGGGTTTGGTTTGGATTGGTTTGGATTTTGTTTGGGTTGGGTTGGGTTGGGTTGGATGCTGTTTATTTGGTCTGGGATGGGTTTGGTTGGGTGGGATTTGTTTTGGTTTCATTGAGTTTGTATTGGCTTGGTTTGTTTGGATGCTGTTTGTTTGGGCTGGGTTGGGTTTGGTTTAGTTGGGTTGTATTTGGGTTGGTTTGATGTGGTTTGTTTGGATTTGGATGGGTTTGGTTTGGATTGGTTTGTTTGGATTTTGTTTGGGTTGGGTTGGGTTGGGTTGGGTTAGATGCTATTTATTTGGTCTGGGATGGGTTAGGTTGGGTGGGATTTGTTTTGGTTTCATTGAGTTTGTATTGGTTTGGTTTGGTTGGATGCTGTTTGGGCTGGGTTGGGTTTGGTTTGGTTTGGTTGGATTTGCTTTGGTTTGATGTGGTTTGGTTAGATTTGGATGGGTTTGGTTTAGTTTGGATTGGTTTGTTTGGATTTTGTTTGGGTTGGGCTGGGTTGGTTTGGGTTGGGTTGGATGCTGTTTATTTGTTCTGGGATGGGTTTGGTTGGGTTGGATTTGTTTTGGTTTCATTGAGTTTGTATTGGTTTGGTTTGTTTGGATGCTGATTGTTTGGGCTGGGTTGGGTTTGGTTTGGTTGGATTTAGATTGGTTTGTTTGGATTTTGCTTGGTTTGGCCAGAAAAGGGCAACAAGGCTGGGGAGGGGTCTGGAGCACAGCCCTGTGAGGAGAGGCTGAGGGAGCTGGGGTTGCTTAGTCTGGAGAAGAGGAGGCTCAGGGGAGATCTTATTGCTGTCTACAGCTACCTGAAGGGAGGTTGTAGCCAAGACGGGGTTGGTCTCTTCTCCCAGGCAAGCAGCACCAGAACAAGAGGACACAGTCTCAAGCTGTGCCAGGGGAAGTTTAGGCCACAGGTGAGGAGAAAGTTCTTCCCAGAAAGAGTAATTTGCCACTGGAATGTGCTGCCCAGGGAGGTGGTGGAGTCACCATCACTGGAGGTATTTAGGTGTTAGGAAGAGCCTGGATGAGGCACTTGGTGCCATGGTTTAGTTGATGGGATGGTGTTAGGTGATAGGTTGGACTTGATCTCGAAGGTCTTTTCCAACCTGGTTAATTCTGTATTCTGTCATTAAATGAGTCAATCCTGAGAAGAATTTGCTGCATTTTTCTGTGCAGCACTCAGAAACTGTGGCATGAGTGAGCACTCTGTCTCAGAGCAGACACCTCAACCTGGTAAAGCACCAGGGTTCTGGATAGCAGAGCATCCTGTGCATTGTAATTCTGCTTTGTATCACCTACTGACCTTTGCAATACTACATTGGGGGAGAATGGTATTCATCTTTCACTACAAAAACAAAAGAGTACATCCTGCACATCACTGTAAGTGGAGGTAAGAGAAAGAAAACCACACCAAAACCCAGAGAAAGGAACAGGGAGGTGGTGGAAGCCTCATCCCTGGAGGTTTTAAAGGCCAGGCTGGATGTGGCTCTGAGCAACCTGTTGTAGTATGAGGTGTCCCTGCAGGGGGGTGTTGGAACTGGATGATCCTTGAGGTCCCTCCCAACCCTGACAATTCTGAGATTCTATGTTTTTGTCTGGTAATTCTCCCCACCATGAACTTTGCTACCATGCTCATATTTATTATAAATCTGGGGGGCTTTTTTATTCTTCCAATCAGCTTAGTAAGATCAGTTACACCTACATAAAGGCCAGACCTGTAGCTTATGTTAGCCAATAACAGTCATGGAAGCTGCAAGACAAATTCAGTGAAGCTCCCAGGTCCCCTGAGAGCTGAATGAGCTTTATTGGAAGAGTTTAATACAGTCCAAAGGCTGAGGCAGTTCAAATTTGTAGCCAGAGGGAAAACTAAAAAAGCTAAACACTCCATAAGCTGATCTTTATAGCATTAGCTCTAAAGCATTGATTATATTTTCTGCTCCTCACTGGCTTCAGCTTTAGAATTTAAAGAGATATTTTCAAGCCATCTGTTTAAAGTCAGAGCCTTTACCGGAAATCCTGTTTAGGTTGAATGCAGCTCTGAAAGATCTGTGGCAAAAGCTGCTGCTGCTGAGCTCATGAACTCAAGACATGCAGCTAAGGCTTCTGACTGTAAAATGTCATGCATTGCTCAGTAATTCGACCTGACAGATGTGAAGACTGCTAACAGACAAGAAAAGGCTGTGGATCATAGAACTGTAGAATTGTTAGAGTTGGAAGAGACCTCAAGGATCATCTAGTTCAAACCCTTCTGCCATGGGCAGGGACAACTCACAATACATCAGAGCCACATCCAGCCTCATCCAGGGCTGAGGCTTCTATCACCTCCCTAGGCAACCTGTGCCAGTGTCTCACCACCCTCACGGGGAAAACCTTCTTCCTAACATCCAATCTGAATCTATCCATTTCTAGTTTTGCTGCATTCCCCCCAGTCCTACCACTCCCTGCCATCCTAAAAAGTCCCTCCCCAGCTTTCTTGTAGCCCCCTTCAGATAATGCACAAGCCCTATGAGGAGAGGCTGAGGGAGCTGGGGTTGTTTAGCCTGGAGAAGAGAAGGCTCAGGGGTGACCTCATTGCCCTCTACAACTACCTGAAAGGTGGTTGTAGCCAGGAAGGGGTTGGTCTCTTCTCCCAGGCAACCAGCAGCAGAACAAGAGGACACAGTCTCAAGCTGTGCCAGGGGAGGTTTAGACTCGAAATGAGGAAAAAGTTCTTCACTGAGCGAGTCGTTCGTCATTGGAATGTGCTGCCCAGGGAGGTGGTGGAGTCACCGTCCCTGGAGGTGTTCAAGAGGGGATTGGATGTGGCACTTGGTGCCATGGTCTAGTCATGAGGTCTGTGGAGACAGATTGGACTATGTGATCCTTGGGGTCTTTTCCAACCTTAGTTATACTGTGATACTGTGATAATGGAAGGTCACAATTAGGACTCCTCAGAGCCTTCTCTTCTCCAGACTGAGTAGCTCCAGCTCTCTCAGTCTGTCTTCTTAGAGGAGAGGAGCTTCAGCCATCTGATCATCTTTGTGGCCCTTCTCTGGACTCATTCCAGTGTATATAGACATATGGCCCCATGCTCTTTAGCATCTTTATTGATGATCTGGACGAGGACATTGAGTCCATCATCAGTAAATTTGCTGATGACACCAAGCTGGGGGCAGGAGTTGATCTGCTGGAGGGTAGAGAGGCTCTGCAGAGGGACCTCGACAGGCTGGGCAGATGGGCAGAGTCCAAGGGCAGGAGATTGAACACATCCAAGTGCCGGGTTCTGCACATTGGCCACAGCAACCCCATGCAGAGCTACAGGCTGGGGTCAGAGTGGCTGGAGAGCAGCCAGGCAGAGAGGGACCTGGGGGTGCTGGTGGACAGTAGGCTTCACATGAGCCAGCAGTGTGTCCAGGTGGCCAAGAAGGCCAATGGCATCCTGGCCTGCATCAAGAACAGTGTGGCCAGCAGGAGCTGGGAGGTCATTGTGCCCCTGGACTCAGCACTGGTTAGGCCACACCTTGAGGACTGTGTCCAGTTCTGGGCCCCTCAGTTTAGGAAAGAAGTTGAGCTGCTGGAAAGTGTCCAGAGAAGGGCAACAAAGCTGGGGAGAGGTCTGGAACACAGCCCTGTAAGGAGAGGCTGAGGGAGCTGGGGTTGCTTAGACTGGAGAAGAGGAGGCTCAGAGGAGACCTTCTTGCTGTCTCCAACTACCTGAAGGGAGGTTGTAGCCAGGTGGGGGTTGGTCTCTTCTCCTAGGCAACCAGCACCAGAACAAGAGGACACAGTCTCAAGCTGTGCCAGGGGAGGTTTAGGCTGGAGGTGAGGAGAAAGTTCTTCACTGAGAGAGTTTTTAGCCATTGGAATGTGCTGCCCAAGGTGGTGGTGGAGTCACTATCCCTGGAGGTGCTCAAGAGGGGATTGGACGTGGCACTTGGTGCCATGGTTTAGAGATCTTGGATGATAGGTCGAACTTGATGATCTCTCAGGTCTTTTCCAACTTTATTGACTCTATGAAGGCCTTGTCCCACCTGTTTTTGATTTGCTGCTTGTTGGACCTCGACAAGCAGGTTTAGAAGAGATGATTTTTGACGAGATTTCAGAAGAGATGATTTGTGAAAGTCAAGAAACACTCCTGGAACACTCTTCTCTCCAGGGCCATATCCCTTGGGATTCCTCCAAGCAGCTCCTTGAAGAGGCCTGTCTGCTCTGCTAACACCCAGGATTATGATCCTGCTTTTTGTTCTGCTTGCTCCTAGACCAGGAATAACAATTGAGGAGGGAAGAGAAGAGAAGCAGAAGAGAAGATGAAATGAAGACTCCCATTGTTCTTTTACTGGCATTTCTTTTCATACTCCTCCCTTCTTGCCCTTCCTTGTTTTCTGTCTTCTTCAAGCTCTTTACACACTTTTAATGAAGCAAAACTCTGTTTGGAAGGGAACTTGCCAGACTTCTGAATCTGCTTGGAAAATGAAGTCCTGCCTGCATCAGTTGAAGTGGTACAGAACATTTGAAGACCAATTCATCTAGGCACAGGAGTTTTATTTGCTGGATGACAACAGAAACATTTTCTCATCCGTTTCCAGCAGATCCATCACAACAAAATGTGCACAGCATTGTCAGCTGCACCTCTCTTAATCCAGGGCTCAAATGAAATGAATTCCACATGAATGCCAGTGAATCACTGGGAGACTTGCCAAATCAAAACCACAAGATACTGTCAGGAGGAGCTCTTCCTTCATCTAAACTCCATTACTTGAACATGATGATAATCTCTTGAAAGCTGGAGTTGAATTATTGCTTCCATTCCAAATCTGGTTGTGACATAACAAGGAAGGCCATGGATGGTTTTCCTGCTGTTTGAGGCATATAGTCTGATGACAGGGAAGAGTTTTTCTAGAAGCCTGTCACAGAATCACCAAGGTTGGAAGAGACCTCAAAGATCATCAAATCCAACCTGTCTCCACAGACCTCATGACTAAACCATGGCACCAAGTGCCACATCCAATCCCCTCTTGAACACCTCCAGGGATGGTGACTCCACCACCTCCCTGGGCAGCACATTCCAATGACGAACGACTCGCTCGGTGAAGAACTTTCTCCTTACCTCCAGCCTAAACCTCCCCTGGTACAGCTTGAGACTGTGTCCTCTTGTTCTGCTGCTGGTTGCCTGGGAGAAGAGACCAACCCTTTCCTGACTACAACCACCTTTCAGGTAGTTGTAGAGGGCAATGAGGTCACCCCTGAGCCTTCTCTTCTCCAGGCTAAGCAACCCCAGCTCCCTCAGCCTCTCCTCACAGGGCTGTGCTCAAGGCCTCTCCCCAGCTTTGTTGCCCTTCTCTGGACACCTTCAAGTGTCTCAATGTCCTTCTTAAACTGAGGGGCCCAGAACTGGACACAGTACTCAAGGTATGGCCTAACCAATGCAGAGTACAGGGGCACAATGACCTCCCAGCTCCTGCTGGCCACACTATTCCTAATGCAGGCCAGGATGCCATTGTCCTTCTTGGCCACCTGGGCACACTGATGGCTCATGTTTAGGCAGGTGTCAATCAGCACCCCCAGGTCCCTCTCTGTTTGGCAGCTCTCAGCCACTCTGACCCCAGCCTGTAGCTCTGCATGGGGTTGCTGTGGCCAAAGTGCAGCACCTGGCACTTGGACTTGTTGACTGCCATCCCATTGGACTCTGCCCATCTGTCCAGTACTGATGTATTGGGGGAGATTCAAAAAGGAGACATCAGCCTATGAGATGATTAATCAGTGCCTTCTGTAGCTTAGTTAATTAATTGAAAGTGAGCAGGTCAAGGAAGAGGAATCTCTTAAGAGTGGAGTACATAAAATAAAGTGTTTGGAGACTGGTAAGCAGCTATCATACTTCCATTTTGCAGGAAGGAATTGGAGGTACTGGAAGGTGTCCAGAGAAGGGCCATGAGGATGAGCAGAGGGCTGGAGCTGCTCTGCTATGAGGACAGACTGAGGGAGTTGGGGCTGTTCAGTATGGAGAAGAGAAGGCTCCAAGGAGACCTAATGGTGGCCTTCCAGTACCTGAAGGGGGCTACAAGAAAGCTGGGGAGGGACTTTTGAGGGTGTCAGGGAGTGATAGGACTGGGGGGGAACGGAACAAAACTAGCAATGGGTAGATTCAGATTGGATGTGAGGAAGAAGTTGTTCCCCTTGAGGGTGGTGAGAGACTGGCACAGGTTGGCCAGGGAAGTGGTGGAAGCCTCATCCCTGGATGAGGCTTTTGCAGCCAGGTTGGATGTGGCTGTGAGCAACCTGCTGTAGTGTGAGGTGTCCCTGCCCATGGCAGGGGGGATGGAACTGGCTGATCCTTGAGGTCCCTTCCAACCCTAACAATTCTGTGATCCTGTGACTCTACTAGATCTGCAGAGGTGTCTTGGCAGCCATTATTGCAGGGCATTTATTCATTTATTCTCCTGAATTGCCACTCTGATGCCCTGTGGCAGCCATGACAATATTCTTGCTAAAAGCGACTGCCTTTAGGTTTCGAAAGGCACATCACACTGCAGGGAGTTTGGAGCTGGCTGTGCCTTGAGGTCCCTTCCAACCCTAACAATTCTCTGGTCCTGTGAATGTTAATTATGACTTTAATTGCCACTTTATTTACTTCTGATTTCAGTGGCCAAATTAAGCAAGGGAAGAGTGTGCGAGCGCTTCTTGCGGGGTCAGAGTCATCAGAAGCTAAGATTAATCAACAGCATGTGAAATAGAAATGTAATTGTGCAATTGATCATTCTGCTCAGCCATCTTGAGCAAATTGACAAAGGCAGTGCTTAAAACTTTGGTTCTAAAGAGTAAGTGTGCAAAGCAACTCATTAAGCTGGGCAGGGAGTGAGCCATTTAGCTGCATCTTGAAATGCAGAATGCTTTTTCCTTTTGAGGGAAGATCATAGAATCATTGAATTATGGAACATTAGAAGTTGGAAAGGACCTCCAGAGATCATCCAGTCCAACCCCTTCCCCCTGCCAAAGCAGCATCACCCAGGGTACTCTGCACAGGAATACAGCCAGGTGGGTTTTGAATGCGTCCAGAGAAGGAGAATCCACAGCCTCTCTGGGCAGCCTGCTCCAGGGCTCTGTCACCCTCCCTGGAAAGAAGTTTCCCCTCATGTTCAGCTGAAACCTTCTATGTTCAAGTTTGTATTAATTGCCTTACTCCAGTCCACCACTAAAAAGAGCTTGGCCCCCTGCACTTGACACCCACTCCTTAGATATTGATAGACATTGATCAGATTCCCTTCTCAGTTTTCTCCTCTCCAGACTCTCTCTTCACAGGCGAGATGCTCAAGTCCCCTAAGCACCCTTGTAGCTCTCTGTTGGATTCTCTCCAGCAGGTCTCTGTCTCTCTTGAACTGTGGAGCCCAAAACTGGACACAGTATTCCAGACACACAAGGGGAAGACAGTAGGATAAAAGCAATAAACACCGGCAGTTCCCTACCCATAGGTAAAACTGTGCTGTCCGTTCTGTTCAAGGCAAAGCACAGAAGGATTGAAACCGGCAGTCTGTGGACATTTGTTTCAAAATAAGGTGGAAGACAGGTGCTAACCCTGTGGGAGAAATGAAACCACAGACTACAATTGCTAATCACAGAATGATTGAGGCTGGGAAAGACCTCTGAGATCATCGAGTCCAGCCTATGAGCTAACCCCACCACATCAGCTAAACCATGGCCACCAAGGGCCACATCCAAGCTTGTCTTGAACACCTCCAGGGATGGTGACTCCACCACCTCCCTGGGCAGTCCATCCCAGTGCCTAATCAGCCCTGCTGTGAGGAAGTGCTTCCTAATATCCATCCTAAGCCTCTCATGGTGCAGCTTTAGGCCATGCCCTCTTGTCCTGTCACAAGATGCTTGGGAGAAGAGCCTGACCCCCACCTGACTACAACTTCCTTCAAGATGTTTTAGAATGGAATGGAATGGAATAGAATGGAATACATACATAGAATAACCCAGGTTGGAAGAGACCTTCAAGATCATAGCGTCCAACCCATCAAACAATCCAACACCACGCAAACAACTAACCCATGGCACCAAGCACCCCATCAAGTCCTCTCCTGAAAACCTCCAATGATGGCGACTCCACCACCTCCCCAGGCAGCCCACTCCAATGGGCAATCACTCTCTCTGTATAGAACTTTTTCCTAACATCTAGCCTGAACCTCCCCTGGCACAGCCTGAGACTGTGTCCTCTTGTCCTGGTACTGGCTGCCTGGGAAAAGAGACCAATATCCATCTGTCTACAACCTCCCTTCAGGTATGGAATGGCATGGAATGGAATGGAGTAGAGTAGAATAGAATAGAATAGAATAGAATAGAATAGAATAGAATAGAATAGAATAGAATAGAATAGAATAGAATAGAATAGAATAGAATCAACCAGGTTCAAAGAGAACTTTGAGATCATCAAGTCCAACCTATCACCCAACACCATCTAATCAACTAAACCATGGCACCAAGCACCCCATCAAGTCTCTTCTAAACACCTGACAGTATCACAGTATCGCCAAGGTTGGAAGAGACCTCGAGGATCACCTCCAGTGATGGTGACTCCACCACCCCCCTGGGCAGCACATTCCAATGGCCAATCTCTCTCTCTATGAAGAATTTCTTCCTACCATCCAGCCTAAACCTCCCCTGGCACAGCTTGAGACTGTGTGCTCTTGTTCTGGTGCTGGTTGCCTGAGAGAGGAGACCAACCCCCACCTGGCTATAACCTCCCTTCAGGTAGTTGTAGAGAGCAAGAAGGTCTCCTCTTCTCTAGACTAAGCAACCCCAGCTCCCTCAGCAAGCAGCCATGGTCAGTTCCAGAGCAAACAATGGTGATGATTAAGTTTTTTAGCTGTGCTCTTCACCTTTCTCTTGAAATTAAACCCATGCAGTTTGTGGCATACAAAATGGGTTCAGCTCTGCAGAAAGTGCTGTAGATTCCATGCTGTTAACATCAGTCAGAATGAATACAGGAAATATGATGGAAAGCCTTGGCTTTGACAATATTTAGGTCAAGGACTTCACAGAGCAAGCAGATAGAAAACTGAGAGACACAGAAGTCAAAAACAGATGAAGAGTGCTACAGCTGTGAAGTCTTCAACAGGGGACACAAAGTTCACTACAAGGCTGTGAAACTACACCTACCTGAGATGCTACCAGCACTACAGAGGACAGATGTCTTGACAGCACTGTTCTCTGGATGCTGAATGATTTCCCAGCCAGGAAATGTTAGTCCAGTCATAGCTGAGCTGAAGTATTTTGGATCACCTCAGAGGCAGAACAGCCTCCTTCAACACAAACTCTTACACAGTGTCATTTGCAAGCATCTTAGAATCACAGAATTGTAAGGGTTTGGAAGGGACCTCAAGGATCATCTTGTGGAACACCACAGGTTTACAGAGGGGAAGAAGAAGAATTTACTCAGGACACACCTAAACCTTGTACTGCAGCCTCCCTCATGGATTAATCTCCTGAATGTCTTCCATAATCCATTTCAGTTGCTGGATACTGTTGTTCAAATTTGACAAAGCCAAGGATTCACACAAATGGTTTCCCTCACTTTGGTTAAGAGGGAAGAAGGGGATGGATGTTTCACTGGCCTTAAAGAAGCTCTGACATGTGGAATGCTGAGGCTTTGAAGCTTTCCCTTGGTTTAAAAACCCTTTCCCACTAGCATCTTGCACAATGTGACTGCTTAGCTTGGCATCCTTCTTGGAAAGAGATGCTGGAACAGCCAGCAAGATCCAAAGACCCAAACACTTTCTCCTGCCTGTCAGAGGTAGCCACAGGTAGCTGGCCTGACACTGATAGGGGTGGTTAGAAGCCTGGAGTATCACAGTACCACAGTACATTAGAGGTTAGAAGGGACCTCCAGAGATCATCGAGTCCAACCCCCCTGCCAAAAGCAGGATCACCCAGGGTATTTCACACAGGAATGCAGCCAGGTGGGTTTGGAAAGTCTCCAGAGAAGGAGACTCCACAACCTCTCTGGGCAGCCTGTTCCAGGGCTCTGTCACCCTCCCTGGAAAGAAGTTTCTCCTCATGTTGAGCTGAAACCTTCTCTGTTCAAGCTTGTACTTGTTTCTTGTCTTATTAGTGTGCACCACCCAAAAGAGCTTGGCCCCCTCCACTTGACACCCACCCCTCAGATACTGATAGACATGGGTCAGATCCCCTCTCAGTGTTCTCTTCCCCAGTAGATAGCCTGGGACAGGGACACCCTTGCCCCTTGCTGAAGATGTCCAGGGACTCATACCCCAACACTTTTGCAACAGTAGGACTGGTGACCTCAGGAGCTACCTGACCTGACAGATGGAGACCAGGGGAGGTTTAGGCTGGAGGTGAGGAGAAAGTTCTTCATGGAGAGAGTTGTTAGCCATTGGAATGTGCTGCCCAGGGAGGTGGTGGAGTCACCATCTCTGGTGGCATTCCAAAAGGGATTGGATGTGGCACTTGGAGCCATGGTTTAGTAATCATGAGGTGTTGGGTGATAGGTTGGACTTGATGATCTTTGAGGTCTTTTCCAACCTTATTGATTCTATGATTCTAAGATTCTAATACCAGGCTGGACTCTCAAGGGCAGGCAAGACCTACACAGAAGCAGAAACTAGCCTGTGTTGTGTTGCTGGTTGCCTTCTCCCAGGCAAACAGTGATAGAACAAGAGGACACAGTCTCAAGCTGTGCCAGGGAAAGTTTAGGCTGGAGGTGAGGAGAAAGTTCTTCACAGAGGGAGTTGTTAGCCATTAGAATGTGCTGCCCAGGGAGGTGGTGGAGTCACCATCCCTGAAGGTGTTCAA
The DNA here is from genome assembly GCF_014839835.1 of Dryobates pubescens. Classification (NCBI taxonomy): domain Eukaryota; kingdom Metazoa; phylum Chordata; class Aves; order Piciformes; family Picidae; genus Dryobates; species Dryobates pubescens. The sequence continues at coordinate 4,216,218 of NC_071617.1, forward strand.
AATAGGCTTGGATGTGGCACTTGGAGCCATGGTTTAGCTGCCTGGAAGTGTTGGGTATTAGCTAATAGGTTGGGTATTAGGTAATAGGTTGGACTTGATCTTAGAGGTCTTTTCCAACCTTATTGATTCTCTGATTCTCTGATTCTCTGACTCAACCAGCTTCCTGAAATGGGAGCCTTCTGGTGGCAAGTGTGTCTCTTGGCCTTCAAAATGACCATGACAAATTGCATCATTAAAAAACAGTTTAAAAAGATGGCCAAAGAAAAAGACAGACACCATTTCAGCTGCAAATACAAGCAGCTAACAGAAAAGAGAAGTAAAAACATCTGCTTGAACAATGGACCTATCTGTGCAGCACCACTGTGCTACTAAATCACAACAAAAAACCCTAGCTAAAAAAGTAAGTGATGGTATTGGAAGCAAAAGGGAAGGGTGAGACAGGAAGCAGAGTAGAATGGAATGGAATGGAATGGAATGGAATGGAATGGAATGGAATGGAATAGAATAGAATAGAATAGAATAGAATAGAATAGAATAGAATAGAATAGAATAGAATAGAATAGAATTAGCCAGGTTGGAAAAGACTTCAAGATCATCCAGTCCAGCCTATCACTCAACACCATCTAATCAACTAAACCATGGCACCAGGTGCCTCATCCAGGCTCTTCCTAAATACCTCCTAAATACTTCCTAAATGACTCCACCACCTCACTGGGATGTAAATTACTATAGACTCATAGAATCATAGCATAGTCTGGGTTGGAAGGGACCTCCAAATGTCATCTAGTCCAACCCCCTGTGCAACCAACAAGGACATTCTCAACTAGCCCAGGCTGCCCAGAGCCCTGTTGAGCTTCACCTTGAATACCAGATTGCCCAGGGAGGTGGTGGAAGGCTCACTCATCCCTGGAGGTTGTTAAGGCCAGGCTGGATGTGGCTCTGGGAAACCTAATCTAGTGGAAAGCTTCCCTGCCCATGGCAGGGGTTTGGATCTAGATGATGCTTGGGGTCCCTTCCAATCCTGACAATTCTGGGACTCTGTGATCTCTGAAGAAAATAGTTGTTAGGGAGGGTTGGTCTCTTCTCCCAGGCAACCAGCACCAGAACAAAAGGACACAGTCTCAAGCTGCACCGGAGGAGGTTTAGGCTGGATGGTAGGAAGAAGTTCTTCCCAGCAAGAGAGATTGGCCATTGGAATGTGCTGCCCAGGGAGGTGGTGGAGTCACCATCACTGGAGGTGTTTAGGAAGAGACTGGATGAGGCACTTGGTGCCATGGTTTAGTTGATTAGATGGTGTTGGGTGATAGGTTGGACTTGATGATCTCTGAGGTCTTTTCCAACCTGGTTAATTCTATTCTATTCTATTCTATTCTATTCTATTCTATTCTATTCTATTCTATTCTATTCTATTCTATTCTATTCTATTCTATTCTATTCCATCCCATCCCATCCCATCCCATCCCATCCCATCCCATCCCATTCCATTCCATCAAGAAAAACTGGGGGAAAATAAAAGAGTTGACTGCTATAATTTTATTGTGCTCAGCTGGTAAAGCAGTGGTGGTAAACATGGTTTCTAAACTTTCATCTTGGAAACTCAGCCCAAAAATCTGGATATTGAACTTTTCACAGCATAAAAGCTCAAAATGCTTCTGATCCAAAAAATATTTTGCTTCATCACTTCATAATAATAAAACACTTCACAGCTCTTCTCATGCACTCTTGTTGGCTTGCTTTGAGCATCGTTCAAGCCATTTTGATGCACTTCTCTCACTGCATCTCCGAGCAAATGTGGCTCTGATGCACCCTACTGCTCAGAGCCACCTCCAGCCTGGCCTTCAAAATCTTCAGGCATTAGGCTTCCACCACCTCCCTGGGCAACCCCTTCCAGGCTCTCACCACCCTCCTAGGAAGAACTTCTTCCTAACATCCAATCTGAATCTACCCATTTCTAGTTTTGTTCCACTCCCCCCAGTCCTATCACTCCCTGACACCCTCAAAAGTCCCTCCCCAGCTTTCTTGTAGCCCCCTTCAGGTACTGGAAGGCCACAAGATGGTCTCTTCAGAGCCTCCTCTTCTCCAGACTGAACAGCCCCCAACTCTCTCAGTCTGTCCTCATAGCAGAGCAGCTCCAGCCCTCTGATCATCCTCATGGCCCTTCTCTGGACACCTTCCAGCCCCTCCAGATCCTTCCTGTAGTAGGGGCTCCAGAACTGGACACAGTACTCCAGGTGTGGTGTCACCAGATTGGAGCAGAGGGGGAGAATCACCTCCCTCGCCCTGCTGGCTGTGCTTCTCTGGATGCAGCCCAGGCTCTGGTTGGCTTTCTGGGCTGCAAGTGCTCACTGCTGGCTCACGTTGAGCTTCTCACCCACCAGCACCCCCTTGACCTTTCCTTCAGGGCTGGGAGATGGGTACTACACATGCTGTCTTGCAGATCTGCTGATGTAACAGGACCTCTTGCTTGGGGTCACTGAGCAAGATCTGCAACAGAAATGTTAAATAAGCTTATGGACCTAATTTCCCCCAAATGAGAGCGGCTTGTCTCCTTGCAGCTCATGCCCATTGACTTCCAGGAGACCAGAGCGCTCATCACCCTGAAAGCTGCGCCTGTTAGCTGGAACAAAGGGGTATTTCTTGCCTTTTTCCAAAGCACAGAAGGTTAGAGCTCATCGACAGAGCATCAATAACAGCGCCTGCAATGAACCGACAGCTGTGACAACAGTTTTCCTCTCCGCTTGTGAAGGAGCACTAATTAGGGAGGATTTTTCAGACATCAGGCTGGGGAGGGTTTGCTTTGTGAAACAAAGATCCTCGGGATCAAAGCTGATTCACAGCATCTCGGTGGCCCTGAAATTTGTTTTTCTTAACGGGAGTAGTGTAGCAGGGTTCAGAGCAGGAATCTTCTTGAACTCCCTGCGCTGGAGGCTGGCAGGCAGCAAACCTGCAGAATGAGACAAGCCGGCAGAGAGAGCTTAAAGGGATACCGTGGCCGTGGCATTTGAGAGCCTTATGATTCCAAAATCTCCTCTGTGGAAGAGGAAACCTTGCAGTTCTACATGAAGACACATTTCATCATAGACATACAAGGGAACCTTTGCAAAGATCTGAGTGAAACTGGCAGGACCTGTTATAAAATCGGCTTAAGGGGTGTTGGAGGCTAAGGCTGAGGGAGCTGGGGTTGCTTTGCCTGGAGAAAAGGAGGCTCAGGGGAGACCTTCTTGCTTCTACAGCTACCTGAAAGGAGAAGAGAAGGCTCTGGGGAGACCTAATTGTGATCTTCCAGTATCTGAAGGGGGCTACAAGAAAGCTGGGGACGGACTTCTTAGGGTGTCAGGGAGTGATAGGAGTGGGGGGGGGAATGGAACAAAACTAGAAATGGGTAGATTCAGATTGGATGTTAGGAAGAAGTTGTTCCCCATGAAGGTGGTGAGAGACTGGCACAGGTTGCCCAGGGAGGTGATGGAAGCCTCATGCCTGGAGGTGTTTGCAGCCAGGCTGGATGTGGCTGTGAGCAACCTGCTGTGGTGTGAGGTGTCCCTGCCCATGGCAGGGGGGTTGGAACTGGCTGACCCTTGAGGTTCCTTCCAACCCTGACAATCCTATGATTCTATGATCTCCCTGACCCAAAGAGTGGTGGGTGGCAGACTGAATGTGAAGGCAGAGACCCAGATCCAGGTATAATCATTAGCAGCTTTTGAAAGGAGGTAGCAAGCCGCTTCCAGCTGCATCTTTTCTTCAGTGCTTTAAGTGGATACTTTTCTCGACACTGTATGAGAGAAACAGAAGCCTGCAGGGCTCCTGAATCAGTGGACAGTGAGGATGGTTAGCACTGTACAAACAGGATGGGAAGGTTGTTATTCAGAGCCGCTGCTGAAAGAGCATTTAGAAGGAGCTGGCACCCCTGGCAGGGAAGAATGAATGCCTGCTTGTATCTAAGAGCAGCTGTCAGACAGGAAAGCAGACAGCAGATTCCGAGGCTGTTTCATTTCATTTTCACAGCCACATTGTGGAAACAAAGGAGAAATTATGCCACCTTTAAACATATGCAAATAAAGAGGAACCCAAATGTTTCTTAGAAGTAGTGCAACTTGAACACAATTTACAGCATGGGTTTTGCCATTATTTATTCAAGCAATTCCTTTATTTGTTTATAAGGGAGACCTTCTTGCTGTCTACCACTCCCTGAAGAGAGGTTGTAGCCAGGTAGGGCTTGGGCTCTTCTCCCAGGCAACCAGTGCCAGAACAGGAGGACACAGTCTCAAGCTGTGCCAGGGCAGGTTTAGGCTGGATGTTAGGAAGAAGTTCTTCCCAGAAAGAGAGATTGGCCATTGGAATGTGCTGCCCAGGCAGGTGGCATCACTGGAGGTGTTTAGGAAGAGACTGGATGAGGCACTTGGGCAGCACATTCCAATGGCCAGTTGCTCTTTCTGTTAAGAACTTTCTCCTCACCTCAAGCCTGAACTTCCCCTGGTGCAGCTTGAGACTGTGTCCTCTTGTTCTGCTGCTGGTTGCCTGGGAGAAGAGACCAACCCCCACCTGGCTACAACCTCCCTTCAGGGAGTTGTAGACAGCAAGAAGGTCTCCCCTGAGCCTCCTCTTCTCCAGGCTAAGCAGCCCCAGCTCCCTCAGCCTCTCCTCACAGGGCTGTGCTCCAAACCCCTCCCCAGCTTTGTTGCCTTTCTCTGGACACCTTCCAGCAACTCAACATCTTTCCTAAATTGAGGGGCCCAGAACTGGACACAGGACTCAAGGTGTGGCCTAACCAGTGCTGAAGGAAAGAGAGATTGGCCATTGGAATGTGCTGCCCAGGGAGATGGTGGAGTCACCATCCCTGGAGGTGTTTAAGAGGAGACTGGCTGAGCCACTTGGTGCCATGGTTTAGTTGATTGGATGGTGTTGGGTGATAAGTTTGGTTTGATGATCTCAAAGGTCTTTTCCAACCTGGTTAATTCTGTGTTGTGATTAAGTCAGTGTGTTAACTGTGGGGGAGTAGACACAGCTCAAGAGATCCTCTTTGCATCTTCACCACCCAGACACGCTCTGAACTTCCCGAATCCCTGGATGCATTAGAGACCCACTGCCCACAGGAACACCTGGAACTCAGGCAATCAACCACACAAGCCCTTACCTTTCCTGGGGTCACTGCTGCTGGCTGCTGTCATCCCTGGCAAGGGTCAGTGGCATAGCTGGAGGAGGCAGAGTCAAACCCTTCAGGTGAGGACATCTCAGAGTATGTTTCTTAAGGATTAACTTCCCTTACTCTTGGATCCCAGCCTGAGGACTGCCAGAGAGCTAGTCCTGGGGTGCTTTAGCTCTCAAGGAATTTAAATTAGCAGCTGCTCTGGCTTTCAGCCTAGCATGAGGCTGTTTCACACATCATAGGAGATGAAATCCATTAATACAAAAATTCTCATTTCAGTCAAGCATTATCTTCATGTCAGGTTTCCTCGCTTTGCTGGTTCCCTTCTGGCCTGCACCACTTTATGATTCCCTGATTCTACTGTGCAAGTTCATTTTCCACAGAATAGAATAGAATAGAGTAGAATAGAATAGGAGTAGAGTAGAGTAGAGTAGAGTAGAGTAGAGTAGAGTAGAGTAGAGTAGAGTAGAATAGAATAGAATAGAATAGAATAGAATCAATAAGGTTAGAAAAGACCTTCGAGATCATCAAGTCCAACCTCTCACCCAACACCATCTAATCAACTCAGCCATGGCACCAAGTGCCTCATCCAGGCTTTTTTTAAACACTTCCAGTGATGGTGACTCCACCATCTTCCTTCACTCTTTCTGTGAAGAACTTCTTTCTAAGACCAAGCCTAAACTTCCCCCCTGCACAGCTTGAGACTGTGTCCTCTTGTTCTTGTGCTGGTTCCCTGGCAGAAGAGACCAACCCCCACCTGGCTACAACCTCCCTTCAGGGAGTTGAAGAGAGCAAGGTCTCCCCTGAGCCTCCTCTTCTCCAGACTAAGCAACCCCAGCTCCCTCAGCCTCTCCTCATGGGGAAATTTCAATTGATTTTAAATTTTGGCCTGCTCTCCTGCTGTGGTCTAGCATGTGATATGATCTACTGCAAAAAAACCCAACAACCAAGGGTCTGTGTATATTAGGGAACATTCAAATCCAACTTCTGTCCTTGAGACTCAGAATTGCCATATGGAAACTATATCCTCTAACTCCCAGGAATGTCCTTTCATTGTCTGGCCACGAAGGGCTGTGCACTGTCTTCTCTGAGCTGCTACGGAGACACCAGTATAATAAAACCCAGTAGGGTGGCTTCAAGGGGAATTGTGATGCCCCTGGAACCTATAATTCATCTTTGTGGGTTGTCCTTAAATGGACTTGAGATAAATGAGGAGGTGCTTTACAGAGCTGCGCGCTGGAATCACCCCATCCAGGCATGCGTGCGCAGTGTATAGACAGAGAGGAGTGGCCGCACGTCGGAGCAGCAGGAGAGCACTGGAAAGCAGGAGTAGCAGCAATAAGCTGGCACTGGACAGCTAAGAGGAAAGCAAACCAAGTCAGGAATCAGGCCCAGAATGCAAACACAGAAAGAATTTCACATACTGTGCCACCGGCGTGCCAAGTTTCCAGACGCTCTTCCAACCCCATACTGTCCTTCCTCTCTGCCTTCACTCAGACCCCCCCACCCCTCTTTCTGTGCCGGTGTTCAGAGGCAACTTGGCCATTTTGCTTGACCAGATCATTCATTAAAAATATTTAAGAAAAAGGTAAAAAAAAGTGAATGGAGAGAGTATCAGAAAATCAGCAGGGATAAATCCCAGCTTGGTCTGGTACAAAACGTCCTCCTGTGCGCACGGCACGACACGGCGTTCAACCAGGAGGCAAACTCAGTGTTAACAAAGCTATCTGTATAGTAAAAAACAAGTCCTTATTTATTAAGGCAACCCCCACCCTCCCCCCCCTCAAAAAAAATCCCAACATCCATTTAAAAACTGGGCCTCTTTCAAAGCCACTGAGTCACCATGAGGAACATGATTCATCTGGTAAACCCAGCTCACCGCTGCTCTCTTAGGAGTAAGAACTGATTCGGTTTTAAGCTTCCCCTGGCAATTTGAAACCCGGTGTCTGGCTACCAACCTCTGTTTCTGATCTGCAAAGGAATTGCAGCCTATTGCTAGCTCTGCATTCTTCTCCTAAAAAAAAAATACAAAGAACCTCACTTTTCCCCCCTGACACCCCCCCCCTGCTTTCTTCTGAGTAATTTGGAGTATAATCTGCTTAAATGCCTTTTAAGGAGCCGTGAAATCCTCTTTTCCACGTCAGACGTAGCTATTTTTGAGGACTTGCCTTTCCAGAAGAGGGAATTTCACAAATATTAGCCCTTTCATAGAGCTAGGAACTGATGCTGTCCAGCTGTGATCTCCTGGCCCAAGCCTGAAAACATGCTGTTACATGAAACCTCTGCTAAGCAGAGACTGAGGAGATGCCTGCGTCATGGAACACATTTGTTCCAGGAATCCTCACCAAGCACAAGCCTCTAATGAATTTCTTCTATGTTGTTAGCATTATGGCCACTCTATTGGTTAACCTCTTGTGCCTCTTCAGAAGGAGCAAACAAAGCAGAACTGCTAGGACCAGCGTTTCGCTGTGTGCTTCAGCGCACACAGGGAAGAGGTTTCAAGCCCGCGGTACAGTGAGGATTTGTGCCTTGTTTTGCGTAGACTCACAGAATCAATAAGGTTGGAAAAGGCCTTTGAGATCATCAAGTCCAACCTAACAACTCAAACCCCATGACTAACTAAACCATGGCACCAAGTGCCACATCCATTCCTTTTTTGAACACCTTCAGTGATGGAGTCTCCACCACCTCCCTGGGCAGCACATTCCAAGGGCCAATCTCTCTGTCTGGGAAGAACTTCTTCCTAACATCCAGCCTAAACCTCCCCTGGCACAGCTTGAGACTGTGTCCCCTTGTTCTGGTGCTGGTGGCCTGGGAGAAGAGACCAACTCCCACCTGGCTACAACCTGCCTTCAGGCAGTTGTAGGGAGCAAGAAGGTCTGCCCTGAGCCTCCTCTTCTCCAGGCTAAGCAACCCCAGCTCCCTCAGCCTCTCCTCACAGGGCTGTGCTCCAGACCTCTCCCCAGCCTCTTTGCCCTTCTCTGGACACATTTGAGTATCTCAATGTCCTTCTTAAATTGAGGAGCCTAGAACTGGACACAATACTCAAGGTTTGGCCTAACCAGTGCTGAGTCCAGGGCAGAATGACCTCCCTGCTCCTGCTGGCCACACTGTTCCTGATGGAGGCCAGGATGCCATTGGCCTTCTTGGCCACCTGGGCACACTGCTGGCTCCTGTTCAACCTACTATCAACCAGTACCCCCAGGTCCCTTTCTGCCTGGCTGCAGTGACTTACAGACTCTGCAAACAAAAGTTGGATTTGTTGAGATTTATATTCAAGGCTGAGGGTTTTATTCACAAGACATTTGTTTGCTTTTCCCTGCATGTAATTCTGCAGGGGGTTTGGGTGTTGCTTTTCCTTTGGTCTGTGTTTTTTGCTCAGTTTATTTGATTACTGTGGCCCTCCCAAACTTTGCTGAATTATTTAGTGCCTGATATTGCTTTGTTTATGAGAATAAATCCTTGATATGTTATACCCTGCATCTGATGCTGTATTTTTCTCAAGTCAACCTCAGCAGTAGTTTACAGTCTGTGGTCTGAAAGCCTTGGGAATGCCTGCACTGGTTTTTTGGTGGGCTGCAAGAGCATAACTAAGCCTGTGTTTGGGAGGCTTAAATGTTCTCAGCAGGAGTTTGTCCCAGCAGGAGTTTGTCCCTTGGTTAAAGAATTTAAGGGCCCATGTCTTTAAGATAAAAATGGATTGCAGTCATTCCTGTACAAGAATTCTATTGATTAGTTCCCATGCTTTCACTGCAGAAAGAAGTAAATAGTGAATTATATTTAGTATAGATGGGACTACTATAGTGAATTGTGTTTATGGATAGATTGGACCACTATAGGAGTAATCTTGCTGTCAGTAGAATAGAATAGAGTAGAATAGAATAGAGTAGAATAGAGTAGAGTAGAATAGAATAGAATAGAATAGAGTAGAGTAGATTAGGATAGAATAGAATAGAGTAGAATAGAATAGAATAGAGTAGAGTAGAGTAGAGTAGAGTAGAATAGAATAGAATAGAATAGAATAGAATAGAATAGAATAGAATAGAATAGGAGTATAATAGAATAGAGTAAATAGGATAGGATAGGATAGGATAGGATAGGATAGGATAGGATAGGATAGGATAGGATAGGATAGGATAGGATAGGATAGGACTGGACTGGATTGGATTGGATTGGATTGGATTGGATTGACCAGGTTGGAAAAGACCTTGGAGATCCTGGAGTCCAACCTATCACCCAACACCATCTAATCAACTAAACCATGGCACCAGGTGCCTCATCCAGGCTCTTCCTAAACATCTCCAGGGATGGTGACTCCACCACCTCCCTGGGCAGCACATCCCAATGGCCAATCTCTCTTTCTGGGAAGAACTTTTTCCTAACATCCAGCCTGAACCTCCCCTGGTGCAGCTTGAGACTCTGTCCTCTTGTTATGTCCCCTAAATTTAAGCACCTCCACAACAACTGTTTTCTTCAGAGATCACAGAGTCCCAGAATTGTCAGGATTGGAAGGGACCCCAAGCATCATCCAGATGTAAACCCCTGCCATGGGCCGGGAAACTTTCCACTAGATCAGGTTTCCCAGATCCAGATCCAGCCTGACTTTAACAATCTCCAGGGATGAGGCTTCCACCACCTCCCAGGGCAAGCTGATGTTCAAGGTGAAGCTCAACAGGGCTCTGGGCAGCCTGGTCTAGTTGAGGATGTCCCTGTTGGTTGCACAGGGGGTTGGACTAGATGATCTTTGGAGGTCACTTCCAACCCAGACTATGCTATGATTCTGTGAGTCTGTGATTCTATGATTCTATGATTCTATGTTTCTATGATTCCAGCCCATTAGTTATACCTTAAGTGGAAACAGCCACTGGAATACTCTGAAAGTAATGAATAGCTGTGCACAAAGAGGATGAAACTCAACAAGTCAGGTTAATTTTCAATACATCAGTAAAAGTTCTTCCTGTTGTGGGAGATCCTGAAGAGATAATTGATTTCAGAAGCATCTTAGGAATGAGATTCCCCTGAATAATTAGTTCTTTGAAATTAAATAACCTTTCCAACAAATCAGAAGTGAAAAGGACAAAGAGAAGACTTAAATCTTGCTGATCAATGTCCCAGAGAGGTCTCTTTTCTGAATTACCCCTTTTAATTGGATGCACAAAGTTGGTGAACTAATTTAGAGTACTTGTGAACTTAAAGAATCACAATGGCTGGCAGCAAAAGTGAAAGTACTGGAAAACTATTTAAAATGCTTTAAGCTTTTGTCTTAACCCACTTAGAATCACAGAAATGGTCCAGGCTGGAAGGGACCTCCAATGGTCATCCAGGCTGACCTCCCCGCAGTCAGCCTGCACATCCCCAACTAGATCAGGTCATCCAGGGCCTCACCTTGAATATCTCCAGGGAAGGAGCCTCAACCACCTCCCTGGGCAACCTGTCCCAGTGTTCCAGCACCCTCATAGTGAAGAACTTCTTCCTGATATCCAATCTCAATCTGTCCTTCTCTAGTTTGAAGGCACTGCCCCTTGTCCTGTCACTCCAGGCCCTTGCAAACAGACTTTCACCATCCTTCTTGTAGACCTCATTCAGGTATTGGCAGGCTGCTATGTCCTTCTTACACTGAGGATCCCAGAACTGGATGCAGGACTCAAGGACTCAGTGCTGAGTACAGGACACAATGACCTCCCTGCTCCTGCTGGCCACACTGTTCCTGATGCGGGTCAGGATGCCATTGACCTTCTTGGCCACCTGGGCACACTGCTGGCTCCTGTTCAGCCTATTCTCAACCACTACCCCCAGTGTCCTTCTGTAGAGTAACCACCTGTCTGTGGGCAATGACTCCTACATGACAGGGCTGCAGTATAATCTCTGCACCACAGAACAAACCAGGAATGTGATGGACACACTGGGTGCCAGCACCTAGCACACACTCGTAAAGCTTTGCCTGGGATGAACAGTGCTCATCTTACTCTGATTGACTGAAACATGCTATGGGGCACTCCAGAGACTGAGAAGGGCCCTTGTAAAGCCTCCTGCTGATCAAGGAAGGGGGCATTTAGAATCATAGAGTTAGAATACATAGAATAAACCAGGTTGGAAGAGACCTTCAAGATCATCGCGTCCAACCCATCAACCAATCCAACACCACCCAAACAACTAACCCACGGCACCAAGCACCCTGTCAAGTCTTCTCCTAAAAACCTCCAGTGATGGCGACTCCACCACCTCCCCAGGCAGTTGTTAGGGTTGGAAGGGACCTCAAGGATCATCTTGTTCCAACCCCTCTGCCATGGGCAGGGATACCTCACACTACAGCAGGTTGCTTGCATCCACATCCAGCCTGGCTGCAAAAACCTCCAGGGATGAAGCTTGGCTGCATTGTTTTGGTCCATCCTATGACGACAGACTGATGGAGTTGAGGCAGTTCAGCCTGGAGTAGACAAGGCTGTGAGGAGACCTAATTGTGGCCTTCCAGTATCTGAAGGGGGCTCCAAGAAAGCTGGGGAGGGACTTTTGAGGGTGTCAGGGAGTGACAGGAATAGAGGGAACAGAGAAAAACTAGAAATGGGTAGATAGAGATTGGATGTTAGGAAGAAGTTCTTCCCCATAAGGGTGGTGAGACACTGGCACAGGTTGCCCAGGGAGGTGGTGGAAGCCTAATCCCTGGAGGTTTTTAAGGCCAGGTTGGATGTGGCTGTGAGCAACCTGCTGTAGTGTGAGGTGTCCCTGCCCATGCAGGAGGGTTGGAACTGGCTGAGCCTTGAGGTCTCTTCCAACTCTAACAATTCAATGATTCCATGATTAACATTCCTCTGCTCCTTTCTCCCTTCTTTTCTACAGGGGGGTATGGGAGGGCAGAAAGGAAGAAGCCAGTAGCTTCCCCTGCTCTTTGACCAGCGTGTTCCTTGTGCTGTTTATTAATTGTAGATACCTGTAACTCTTGTAAATCCTGCATATTTTGTACATACTCATTGCAATCCATTGCAGATTGTAGTTTTGCCTCTAAATACAGCTTCCATTTGCTTCCAACTGGGCTGGGATGGCAAAGTTAATGTTGGGGAGGGTGGGGTGAGGGGAATTTCAACCCACCACATTTGTAAAGACAAAAAGCAGGTCAGCTCCCTGTGGCTGCTATGTCACACATGATTCAACTCCCTGTAAGCCAGCTGCCTCTGTATTTGTAAGAGTGTTGCCACCTGGGAAATCAAAATTGGTCCCAGGAGGCAAATCCTGAGTGGTTGAAAATCCAAATGGAACATTCACTGAAAAAGAATCTGTGCAGTAGCAACTAAAAAATGTGTTTCGTTGGCTTCCTAGAAGCATAGAATCAACAAGGTTGGAAAAGACCTCAAAGATCATCAAGTCCAACCTGTTACCCAAGACCTCATGACTACTAGACCAAGGCACCAAGTGCCATGTCTGATCCCCTCTTGAACACCTCCAGGGATGGTGACTCCAACACCTCCCTGGGCAGCACATTTCAATGTTTACAACTCTCTTTGTGAAGAACTTCTTCCTAACATCCAACCTAAACGTCCCCTGGCACAGCCTGAGACTGTGTCCTCTTGTTCTGGTACTGGTTGCCTGGGAGAAGAGATCAACATCTGCCATTCAGGTAGTTGTAGACAGCAATAAGGTCACCCCTGAGTCTCCTCCTCTCCAGACTAAGCAACCCCAGCTCCCTCAGCCTCTCCTCACAGGGCTGTGTTCCAAACCCCTCACGAACTTCATTGCTCTTCTCTGGACTCGTTCCAGCAAGTCAACCTCCTTCCTAAACTAAGGGGCCCAGAACTGGACACAGTACTCGAGGTGCAGCCTAACCAGTTCAGTGTACAGGGGAAGAATGACCTCCCTGCTCCTGCTGGCCACACTCTTCCTGATGCAGGCCAGGATGCCATTGGCCCTCTTGGCCACCTGGACACACTGCTGGCTCATGTTCAGCCTACTATCAACCAGTACCCCCAGGTCCCTTTCTACCTGGCTGCTCTCCAGCCACTCTGACCCCAGCCTGTAGCTCTGCATGGGGTTGCTGTGGCCAATGTGCAGAACCCGGCACTTGGATGTGTTCAGTCTCCTGCCCTTGGCCTCTGCCCATCTGCTCAGCCTGTCCAGGTCCCTCTGCAGAGCCTCTCTACCCTCCAGCAGATCAACTCCTGCCCCCAGCTTGGTGTCGTCAGCAAATTTACTGATGATGGACTCAATGCCCTCATCCAGATCATCAATAAAGATGTTAAAGAGTACGGGGTCCTTTAAGCTCTTCCTGTCTAGAATTTGAATGGAAAACATGTTCAGGAACACACACACACACACAAAGGTGTTCAGGAAACAGTCAAGTTTTTAACTTTAGCAATCCTTGACAGAATTAAGATGATGTCAAGAGAGCCAGGGCTCACAGGGTGTGTGTGATTCATCCAGCTCAGAGGCACAATACTTTGCTTACGTCTGTGTACAAACGACACCCACACAGGAGTCAATGACACCTACACAGGAGTCAATACCTTCATTCAAGTTCTAAATCAGAGACTCCTCCTTTTCTGGAGTCCTTCAGAAAGGTTTTTCACTTTGTGTCCTTGCAGTAGCTCCACGAAGTGGGAAAAGGCACAAAGGAAAACCAGGATCTGGTGGTCTGCTGAGGGTCTCACGGTCTGCTCTGCCCACAGGCTAGCACCGGATCTCTGCACCACGCTGCTGAGCACACTGAAATCACCAGGGAGGTGCTCAGGGCGTTCCTCCACAGCCAAGCTGCTTCCTCTCCCTCTCAAATCATCATAGCTACCCACAGCTCACTTGAACATGTCCAGAGAAGGGCAATGAGGCTGGTGAGAGGTATTGAGCACAAGCCCTATGAGGAGAGGCTGAGGGAGCTGGGGTTGCTTAGCCTGGAGAAGAGGAGGCTCAGGAGAGACCTTGCTCTCTACAACTCCCTGAAGGGAGGTTGTAGCCAGATGGGGGTTGGTCTCTTCTGCCAGGCAACCAGCACCAGAACAAGAGGACATAGTCTCAAGCTATGCCAGGGAAAGGTTAGGTTTGAGGTGAGGAGAAAGCTCTTCCCAGAAAGAGTAATTGGCCATTGGGATGTGATGCCCAGGGAGGTGGTGGAGACTCGATCACTGAAGGTGTTAAAAAAAGGAATGGATGTGGCACTTGAAGCCATGGTTTAGTTAGTCATGGGGTTTGATTTGTTAGCTTGGACCTGATGATCTCTGAGGTCTTTTCCAACCTTATTGATTCTAAGATTCTAGGATTCTAGGATCATGTCCTGCACTCAGCTGAGCTGAACAGAACCCAAGGACTCAGCAACCCAGGGACTACTGAAAGTAACAAGGAAGCAGACAATGGTTCCAGCTGAATCCTTGCAGAGGGTGCACGACCCAGAGTAAGTTAAAGAAATCAGCTGTAATCCATCTATTGGACACCAACTTCCACATTGCCCAGAACAGACAATGAATCCAAACAGTTCCAGACTTGGCTGCTCATAATAGTTCTTCCAGCTGCTCCCCTTGGACCACTGTGGATGTATGCTGGAAACAAAGTGAACAGACATGCTCAATGCCTAGACAGAGCACACCAGGGAAGCACACCACAGATCAAGATAAAGAGGAGTCTCTCCCTTTGTAAATAGCTTGAAGTGCTTTCAATTGACTCCAAAGACTCAAAGCCATACTTGTGATGGGAATTCTTTGCAGAGCAGCTAGGTTCTGGTCTCCAAAAAGTGGTTGTGGTTTTCACCCATGTCATCCCATTTGGTCTAAGGATTGAAAGGTTTCTTACAAAGGAAAGCCTTGACCAGCAGTTTAGAATAGAGAGAGAGTGGAATAGAATAGAATAGAATAGAATAGAATAGAATAGAATAGAATAGAATAGAATAGAATAGAATAGAATAGAATAGAATAGAATAGAATAGAGTAGAATAGAATAGAATAGAATAGAATAGAATAGAATAGAATAGAATAGAACAGAATAGAATAGAATAGAATAGAATAGAATAGAACAGAACAGAATAGTAGAATAGAATTAACCAGGTTGGAAGAGACCTCCGAGATCGTTGAGTCCAACCTATCACCCAACAGCATGCAATCAACTAACCCATGGCACCAAGCACCCCATCAAGCCTCCTCCTAAACACCTCCAGTGATGGTGACTCCACCACCTCCCTGGGCAGCACATTCCAATGGTTAACAACTCTGTCTGTAAAGAATTTCTTTCTAACATCCAGTCTAAACCTCCCCTGGCACAGCTTGAGACTGTGTCCTCTTGTTCTGGTGCTGGTTGCCTGGGAGAAGAGACCAACCCCCACCTGGGTACAATCTCCCTTCAGGGAGTTGTACAGAGCAAGAAGGTCTCCCCTGAGCGTCCTCTTCTCCAGGCTAAGCAACCCCAGCTCCCTCAGCCTCTCCTCACAGGGCTGTGCTCCAAACCCCTCCCCAGCTTTGTTGCCCTTCTCTGGACACCTTCCAGCATCTCACACAGTCTCAAGCTGTACAGGGGGAAGTTTAGGCTTGATCTTAGAAAGAACTTGTTCCCAGAAAAAGAGAATGGCCCTTGGAATGTGCTGCCCAGGGAAGTGGTGGGGTCGACGTCCCTGGAGGTGTTTAAGAAAAGCCTGGATGAAGCACTTGGTGCCATGGTCTAGTTGATCAGTTAGGGCTGGGTGATCAGTTGGACTTGATGAAACTTGGAGGTCTCTTCCAACCTGGCTGATTCTGTGATTCTGTAACATCAAGGTGTATTGTGATGCTACCTTTCTTCTCTCCCACATTTTGATGGCATGTTCTTTAACCAGTGAATCAGGGGCAGCAACTTTGTGGTTGTTCATGGAATTCCTCTTCTTAGATGCATAATTTCATTATGATTCAAAGCAGCTTTGCCCTTTCAATATGCACTCAAGCTTAGGTGTCTGTTGAATCACACACCCAGCTGATGGCTTTGGCATCCTCCTGGCCTTATTGCTCTCTACAACTACCTTAAGGGAGGTTGTAGACAGGCAGAGGTTGGTCTCTTCTCCCAGGCAACCAGCACCAGAACAAGAGGACACAGTCTCAGGCTGCGCCAGGGGAGGTTTAGACTGGAGGTTAGGAGGAAGTTTTACACAGAGAGAGTGATTGCACATTGGAATGGGCTGCCCAAGGAGGTGGTGGAGTCACCATCACTGGAGGTTTTCAGGAGGAGACTTGATGGGGTCTCCAGGTCTGGAGCCCCTATTACAAGAGGGATCTGGAGGTGCTGGAAGGTGTCCAGAGAAGGGCCATGAGAATGATCAGAGGTCTGGAGCTGCTCTGCTGTGAGGACAGACTGAAGGAGTTGGGGCTGTTCAGTCTGGAGAAGAGAAGGCTCTGAGGTGACCTCATTGTGGCCTTCCAGTATCTGAAGGGGGCTACAAGAAGGCTGGGGAGGGACTGCTCAGGATCTCAGGTAGTGATAGGTCTAGGGGGGGATGGAATGAAGCTGGAGGTGGAGAGATTCAGGCTGGAGGTGAGGAGGAAGTTCTTCCCCATGAGAGTGGTGAAGCCCTGGAATGGGTTGTCCAGGGAGGTGGTTTGGGCCCCGTCCCTGGAGGTGTTTAAGGCCAGGCTGGATGAGGCTCTGGCCAGGCTGATGTAGTGTGGGGTGTCCCTGCCCATGGCAGGGGGGTTGGAACTGGATGATCCTTGTGGTCCCTTCCTACCCTGACTGGTACTATGATACTATGACACTACACCACATATAAATCCTGAGCTGTGTAAATAAAGTGTTTGCCTCACTTCTTTGAGAAGTTCCCAGAAGTGAACCCTTGCTGGTAGCAAACCCCAGAGAAATGTCAGCAGCAGTGCTGTCTATTAGCAGCTCTCTTTGTTTGCCACTCTCTCTTTTTCTTTTCCAATTGAGACATTTCAAGTACCAGAAGTTGCTTAAGAAAGTGTAGGGGAAAAAAAAAAAGCCTTTTGGGGTTTTGAACAATGTGGTCCCTTTGTGGCCAAACATAGCTGATGGAGTATTGAGCCCACAATTGGAAACAACTGCTCAGCAGGCATGGCTGAGCCTTGCTTTCAGGCTGAACTTCAGCAGGCAATGAAACCCCCTAAACCAGCTCAAGAGGCAAGCTATAAACAGGAGGACTCAGAAGCCAGGACCCATCCACCAGAGATGAGGTCCCTGAAGCACACTGGAGCACGGCTAGACACCGTCTCACAGGACAAATCTAATCTCTGGGCAGTGGGATCACACCAAATGGGATCCTGTGCTGTAGTTTATGTCCATTGCCCCTTGTACCATCACAGGGTGCAACTGAGCAACTCCTTCTTGACCCCCAGCCCTCAGATATTTAGAAGCATTAATTAAATCCTCTCTAAGTTTTCTCCAGACTAAGCAGCCCCAGGTCACAGAATCTTGAAGGTCTCTTCCAACCTGGTTTATTCTATGTATGTTTTATGTATGTTCTCAGGATCTCAGGTAGTGATAGGACTAGGGGGAATGGAATGAAGCTGGAGGTGGGGAGATTCAGGCTGGAGGTGAGGAGGAAGTTCTTCCCCATGAGAGTGGTGAAGCCCTGGAATGGGTTGTCCAGGGAGGTGGTTGGAGCAATGTCCCTGGAGGTGCTTAAGACCAGGCTGGATGAGGCTCTGGCCAGCCTGATCTAGTGTGGGGTGTCCCTGGCCATAGCAGAGGGGTTGGAACTAGATGATCCTTGTGGTCCCTTCCAACCCTGACTTATACTATGATACTATGATAGAATCACCAAGGTTGGAAGAGACCTCAAAGATCATCTCAGACTCTCCTTGTAGGGCAGTGTTCCACTCCCTCAATCATCCTGGTAGCTCTCTGTTGGACTCTCTCCAGCAGATCCCTGTCCCTCTTGAACTGGGGAGCCCAGAACTGGATGCAGTATTACAGGTGAGGTCTCACCAGGGCAGAGCAGAGGGGCAGAAGAACCTCCCTGGATCTGCTGGACACACTCCTCTTAATGCACCCCAGGATCCCCTTGGCCTTCTTGGCCACCAGGGCACATTGCTGTCTCATGCAGATCTTGTTGTCCACCAGCTCTCCCAGGTCCTTCTCCACAGGGCTGCTCTCCAGCAGATCACCTCCTCCCCTGTACTGCTGCAGTTTATTCTTCCTTCCCAGATGCAGGACTCTGCACTTACCCTTCTTGAACCTCATTAGCTTCCTCTGTGCCCAGCTCTCAGGCTGTCCAAGCCTTACTGAATGCCTGCACAGCCTTCAGGCATCTCAGTTATGCATGGGTCTATGAGAGCCACATGTCATATCTGTGAGGTCTGTGTCTGTTGCCTACCTGAGGGGAAAAGGAAAGGAAAGCAGGTGTCTGGTGTCTGGGAGAGACAGATGAGTTATCCAGCATGTCTCTCCCAAGGAGGCATCCATCTTCACAGTTTTGGCAGGCTGCTCTAGACAGTTGCATCATGGAGAGGCCACAAAGTGGCAGAGATGCCAGTGGAACAAACAATAGCAAATAATTCAGTCCATTGGGAAGGAAATTGAGGATATTGAGGGGCAGAGTGTTTGCTATCTCAGCACCTTGGGGAAACCAGCTGATTTGACACTGCATGGGAGCTAATTAAATGCTTGCTGCACCCTCCACTGTGATCTTGCCAGAATCCTACAGGTTGGGAACTGCTTGCCAGTGACTAACAACAGGACACAGTCTCAAGCTGTGCCAGGGGAGGTTTAGGCTGGATGTTAGGAAGAAGTTCTTCCCAGCAAGAGAGATTGGCCATTGGAATGTGCTGCCCAGGGAGGTGGTGGAGTCACCATCACTGGAGGTGTTTAGGATGAGGCACTTGGTGCCATGGTTTAGTTGATTAGATGGTGTTGGGTGATAGGTTGGACTTGATGATGTCAGAGGTCTTTTCCAACCTGATCTATTCTATTCTATTCTATTCTATTCTATTCTATTCTATTCTATTCTATTCTATTCTATTCTATTCTATTCTATAGTGGAGGGTCTGGGAGTCTAGCATCCTCCTAAGCTAAGCCTTCTGTATGTCTCCTCTTGTGATCACCTGCCTTGCTATAAATATTTTGGGGTTTGGCCAGGTCCTGTCTCAGGCCTCTCCAGAGACATCCATTAAATTTCCCTCCTTATTTCAGGCTCTGCCCAAATGAAGCCTGAATGATCACTTCCCTAAGGCCTCTCAGAACACCACTAAGCCTCTTGTCTATCCTAGTTACCCAGACCACTGAAACTTTTCTGCTCTCTTTCACCAATCCCAGCCTGCCCTCCCAGCCACCTCATACCAAACACTGTACATGGTGACCTATATGCTCTTGCTCTGTCTACCATGTGCCAGGAGAAGACAGATGGGACTGATAATTAGCTTCTCACTAATGAAGAGCATAGCTTCAGGAGAGCTGGATGCAGGGATTTCAAAGACGCTGCATGCAGAATTCAGCTGTCTAAGAAGCAGCTCACCCAAAAGTCATAAAAATAAGAGAATCTACAGAAGGGAGGTTCAGGAGAGAGTGGTCTGTGTACCTAGAAACCTTTGGCATCTAGCTTTAGATACCTTCACAGACAGCAGGAGTGTGGAAAGGTCAGCAAAGTCAGTGGTGGATAAGCAGATGCTCACAATAGCTCAGGAGGAAGCCTGATTTAAACCAGATGAATCCCAGCCAGTGAGTCAGAAGCAGAGCAGCAGGAGGCAAAGAAACTAATGTGCAATTTACATCCTCAAAAACTTTGTGAAAGCATCCCAAGTGATCTCTCTACTGTTCACTTTTGCCCTACCAAAAACTATGTGGTGGTGGTAGAGAGATGTTCAAGGGGTGAAGGGGACAAACATCGTCTTCTGGCGTTGTCTGTGGCTAATGTTGGAGCCAGACATCAGAGGTGGAGAACTACATGGAGGCAAAAGCACTGAAAGTGAGGCAGTTGACTTTCAGGTCCTTGCCTGAGCCTTTTAGTTGGCAGAGTTTAAAGGCACAATAGCTGGGGAGTAGATGGAAGTAGATGAAACCCACAGCAGCTTAGCGCTATCGTTTCACAGTCGTTTTTAAGAGCCTGAGTTGTGTATTTTTAACTCCATAATTTAACCCTCCTTCCTCCCCATGACACTTATGAAATGAAAAGGAGAAGATTCTTCATTTTAGCCAAGAATACTATGGGAAGAGATTCCAAGGCATGTATTCAATTAGACTGACAGCCTGCAGTCATGGGTGCGCTCGACTGCATTTCCACCTGACAAAGCAACTCACATTTGCTACTAATGTGCTAAAAGCTGTGCCAGTCAAAATAAGCCAGTCTCTCCCAGCAAGAGAGAGCTGTCAAAGCACACAACTCCATTCTTCTCTCACTCAGGCTAATTTTATGCTGCAATTACTTCTTTTCTTTAATTTTCCTTTCTTCTCTGAACCTCTCCTCTCCAAACCTCTCCCCACTCCTCCCCTCCCGTCCCCTGTGAGGAGAGGCTGAGGGAGCTGGGGTTGTTTAACCTAGAGAAGAGGAGGCTCAGGGGAGACCTTATTGGTCTCTACAACCACCTGAAGAGAGGTTGTAGCCATGAGGGATTTGGTCTCTTTTCCCAGGCACCCAGCACCAGAACAAGAGGACACAGTCTCAAGCTGTGCCACAGGAGGCTTAGGCTGGATGTTAGGAAGAAGTTCTTCCCAGAAAGAGAGATTGGCCATTGGGATGTGCTGCCCAGGGAGGTGGTGGAGTCGCCATCCCTGGAGGTGTTAAAAAAGAGATTGGATGAGGCACTTAGTGCCATGGTTTAGTTAGTCATGAGGTGTTGGGCAATAGGTTGGACTTGACTTGATGATCTCAAAGGTCTTTTCCAACCTCGTTAATCCTATCCTATCCTATCCTCCCCTGCCAACCTCTCCTCCTGTTCCAGGACTCTGTCACCCTCACTGAAGAAGTTCCTCCTCATGTTGAACTGAAATCTTCTATGATCAAGCTTGTACCCATTGTTTCTTGTCTTATTGCACACCACTGAAAACAGCTTGGCCCCCTTCCACTTGGCACCCACCCCTCAGATATTGATAGACATTGATCAGATCCCCTCTCAGTCTTCTCCAGACTAAACAGCCCCAGGGCTCTCAGTCTCTGTTCACAGGGAAAATGCTCAAGTCCCCTAAGCATCCTCATGGCTCTCTGTTGAACTCTCTCCAGCAGGTCTCACAGGATTGCAGTTGTGGTCTCAGCAGGGCAGAGTAGAGGCAGAGAAGAACCTCCCCAGCCCTGCTGACCACACTTTTCTTGCTGCACCCCAGGATCCCACTGTCTCTCTTGGCCACAAGGGCACATTGCTGTCCCATGCAGAACTTGCTGCCCACCAGCACTCCAAGATCTATTTCCATGGAGCTGCTTTCCAGCAGGGCAGCCCCTAACCTGTCCTGGTGCCTGTTGTTATTCCTCTCCAGATGCAGGACCCTGCACTTGTCCTTGTTGAACTTCAGGATCTTTGCCTGCACCCAGCTCTGCAGCCTGTCAGACTCGATGATCCTTGGGGTCTCTTCCAACCTTAGTTATACTGTGATACTGTCCAGATCTCATACTTATGTGCATATAGAAAGAGAGATTGGCCATTGGAATGTGTTGCCCAGGGAGGTGGTGGAGTCACCATCACTGGAGGTGTTTAGGAATAGACTGGATGGGGTGCTTGGTGCCATGGATTAGTTGATTAGATGGTGTTGGGTGATAGGTTGGACTCGATCTGGAAGGCCTTTTCCAGCCTGGTTAATTCTATTCTATTCTCTCTCTATATATGGTGAAGTCAAACAGTGAGCACTACTAAGTGTTTAGCAGAAAACCTGCAGAGTTCAAATTAAGCTGCCAGGTAAGCTAAACCCCAATGCAGTTCTGACAGTGAGACATCAGATGACAAAGCCCTTCAAAACCTCAGCTCAGCCTGAGGGGACAGCTAAAGACAACAAAAAAGTGTGGTTGTCTTGGACCACTTCCTTAAATCGCTGTGCTCAACAAATGCCAACTCAGCCAGGAGATTAGCAGACAATTGACACAATCAACAGTCTCTGCCCATGGCTACACTAACGTGCTGATGGCGTTTCCTAGCCTGGGCCTCAGACAGCAGGAGAGTTCACAGCAGAATCGGTGCGTGGGAAAGCCGGTGTTGAGGAGCAGGCTTGGATCACAGTGGATTTGATGCTTACAATTTGCCAACGTTTATGAAACTTTAAGCACAGGCTCACAGGATGTCAGGGGTTGGGAGGGACCCTAAGAGATCAGGGAGTCCAACCCCCCTGCCAGAGCAGGACCATACAAGCTAGCTCAGGTCACAGAGGAATGCATCCAGACAGGCCTTGAAAGGCTCCAGAGAAGGAGACTCCACAATCTCTCTGGACAGCCTGCTCCAGTGCTCTGTGACTCTTAAAGTTCCCCCTTTTTTGAGGTGGAACCTCCTGTGCTGCAGCTTACATCCATTGTTCCTTGTCCTATAACAGGGAGCAAGTGAGCAGAGCCTGTCCCCTCCCTCCTGACCCCCAGCCCTCAGATGTTTGTGAACATTTTTAAATGCCCTCTCAGTCTTCTCTTTTCCAGACTACAAAGCCCCAGGTCCCTCAGACTCTCCTCACCAGGCAGTGCTCCAGTGCCTCAATCATACTCACAGCCCTCCACCAGACCCTCTCCAGCAGATCCCTGACCCTCTTAAACTGGGAAGCCCAGAACTGGATGCAGTATTACAGGTGAGGTCTCACCAGGGCAGAGTAGAGCAGGAGGAGAACTTCCCTCAATCTGCTGTATACACTCTTCCTAATACACCCCAGGACCCCATTGACCTTCTTAGCCACCAGGGCACATTGCTGTCCCATACAGAACTTGTTGCCCACCAGGACTCCAAGGTCCCTCTCCACAGGGCTGCTCTCCAGCAGATCCTTTCCAAACCTGTACTGCTGCAGTTTATTCTTCCTCCCCAGGTGCAGGACTCTGTACTTATCCTTGTTGAACCTCATTTGGTTCCTCTGTGCCCAGCTCTCAGTCTGTCCAAGCCTCAGTGGATGGCTGCACAGCCTTCATGTGTCTCAGCCAAGGCTCCTAGTTTGGTATCATCAAACTTGCTGAGCAGACTCTCTGTTCTATCATCAATGTCATTGATGAAGATGTTGAACAGCACTGGACCAAGCACTGGTCCCTGGGGGACTCCACTAGTTACAGCTCTCCCACTGGACCTGGCACCATTGATCACCACTCTTTGAACTCAGGCAAACAGCACCAGAACAAGAGGACACAGTCTCAAGCTGTGCCACAGGAGGCATAGGCTGGATGTTAGGAAGAAGTTCTTCATAGAAAGAGAGATTGGCCACTGGAATGTGCTGCCCAGGGAGGTGGTGGAGTCACCATCACTGGAGGTGCTTAGGAAGAGACTGGATGGGGTGCTTGGTGCCATGGTTCAGTTGATTAGATGATGTTGAGTGATAGGTTGGGACTTGATGATCTCTGAGGTCTTTTCCAACCTGATTAATTCTATTCTATTTGAACTCTATGTTGTAACCAGTTCCTAATCCACCTCACTGTCTGCTCTTCCATCTCACACTTCCTGAGCTTGCTCACCAGGATGCCATGGGAGACAGTGTCAAAAGCTTTGCTAAGGTCAAGGCAGACTACAAGCAACACTCATTGAAATACTTTCATTGTGTAGGGATGGTTGTGCAGAGAGGCTTCCTTCTGCCTGCAACTGACTCTGGAAGGAAAACAACAAAAAGACAAAAAGAAGAGGCACAGAGTGGTGACAAATTTTATTGCCAATTTCCATTTTCTAATTAGAGCTTTGCTTGTTGTGCTTGGCTTGAATTAGCCATTAAATTTCTGTTGCTCCCACTTCCCACTGAAGCGAAGCCCTGCAATGATAAATGAGGCAGCTCAGACAGGGCAGTGTGTATTGAGGAGGGGGCCTCAGATAATGCAGACTGCTTCAGCTTCTCTTTTTGCCTTGAAGATGACGTGCCAGGAAGGACCTGGTAACTGCAAACTGATTGAAGTCACAGAGGGAATATAAATGAGAAGCAAAAGGCAACTTTGTAGGTGATTCATTTTCATCTTATATAAACCTTACTGCCACGAGTAGTGGAAGGAGTTACTTCTGCACAGCAAAGCATAGCATCAACCAGACCATCAAGTCCCACCTATTACCCAATACCTAACACCTCCTGACAACTAAACCAGATCTTCAAGTGCCACATGCAATACCTTTTTTGACACCTCCAGGGGTGGGGACTCCACCACCTCTCTGGGCAGCACATTCCAATGGCCAATCTCTCTTGCTGGGAAGAACTTTCTCCTCACCTCCAGCCTAAACTTCCCCTGGCACAGCTTGAGACTTTGTCCTCTTGTTCTGGTGCTGGTTGCCTGGGAGAAGAGACCAACCCCCACCTGGCTACAACCTCCCTTCAGGGAGTTGTAGAGAGCAAGGAGGTCTCTCCTGAGCCTCCTCTTCTCCAGGCTAAACAACCCCAGCTCCCTCAGCCTCTCCTCACAGGGCTGTACTCCAGGTCTCTTCCCAGCCTCGTTGCCCTTCTGTGGACACATTCAAGTATCTTAATGTCCTTCTTAAATTGAGGAGTCCAGAAGTGGACACAATACTCAACAATAAGGGTCTGACTTTGTTCTTTCTTTGAAGTAGACCGCCAGAAGAAATTAACAGAGATCACCGCTGGTATTTTCAAGCCACCTAAGCACCTCCCCTGCCTACTAACAAATAGAAAGATGTTAGTTTATTTTCTGTCACAACATTGCAAACTTTAATGGTTTTGAGTGCCCCAGGGAGAAGAGGAAAACAAAAAATTGATAATGAAACTAATTTATTCCCAAGGAAGTGTTAATATTTTGTTTTCTATCGTGATGTTCAGCTCTTTGAAGGAAATGTTGTTCCATTGTTCTTTGGCTGGGTTGGGAGGGAGCAGTGCAAGCAAGTTAAGAAGCCTGAGAAAAGAGGGATCACAGAATGTTATGGGTTGGAAGGGACCTTGAAAGATCATCCAGTCCAACCTCCTTGGCAGAGATCACCTACCAGATCACTCAGGAACACTTCCAGGAGGGCTTTGAGTATCTCCAGAGAGGGAGACTCCACAACCCTCCTGGGCAGCCTGTTTCAGCATCCCTTATGGTGAAGAAGGGAGGTGGTGGAAGGTGTCCAGAGAAGGGCCATGAGGATGATCAGAAGGCTGGAGATCCTCTCCTATGAGGACAGACAGAGAGTTGGGGTTATTCAGTCTGGAGAAGAGAAGGCTCCAAGGAGACCTTATTGTGGCCTTCCAGTATCTGAAGGGGGCTACGGGAAAGCTGAGGAGGGACTTTTTAGGGTGTCTGTGAGTGATAGGACTAGGGAGAAAGGAACAAAACTAGCAATGGGTAGATTCAGATTGCATGTTAGGAAGAAATTCTTGACCATGAGGGTGGTGAGAGACTGGCACAGATTGCCCAGGGAGGTGGTGGAAGCCTCATCCCTGGAGGTGTTTGCAGCCAGGCTGGATGTGGCTGTGAGCAACCTGCTGTGGTGTGAGGTATCCCTGCCCATGGCAGGGGGGTTGGAACTGGCTGAGCCTTGAGGTAATTTCCAACCCTAACAATTCTAGGATTCTAAGAACTTCTTTCTGATGTCTAATCTAAATCTCCCCTCTTCTAGCTAGGGTCCATTCTCCCTAGTCCCAACAACCTAAAAAGTCCCTCCCCAGCTTTCTTGTAGCCCACTTCAAACACTGGAAGGCCACAATTAGGTCTCCTCAGAGCCTTCTCTTCTCCACACTGAACAACCCCAACTCCCTCAGCCTCTCCTCCTAGGAGAGGTGCTCCAGACAGAACATATGTTCATATCTGATGCGTTCCAGTTTTCCCCCTACTTTTCACAGATCTTGCCTAGGAAGAATATTTGATTTACAGATCTGTGTCTAAGGTTACACAAAGTGCATCATTTACATCCCGAGATGCTTGCAAGGCAAAATTAAACACTGAGGTTTGAGGACAAGTTTTCTTATCTTTAGAAATTCAAAATTACATCCAACTCTCAGGGTAAAAAAATGAAACAAACTGAACTCCCAGGTCTCCCCTGAGTCTCCTCTTCTCCAGGCTAAGCAACCCCAGCTCCCTCAGCCTCTCCTCACAGGGCTGTGTTCCAAGCCCCTCACCAACTTTGTTGCCCTTCTCTGCACACACTCCAGCAGGTCAACCTCCTTCCTAAACTGAGGGGCCCAGAACTGGACACAGTACTCGAGGTGCAGCCTAACCAGTGCAGTGTACAGGGGCAGAATGACCTCCCTGCTCCTGCTGGCCACACTGTTCCTGATGCAGGCCAGGATGCCATTGGCCCTCCTGGCTGCCTGGGCACACTGCAATCACCTAGTAAAATCATGTAGTAAAAGAGAAAATGTTAAATATAAAACAAAATAAAGCAAAATAACTACAAAAACATAAGAACATAATAAAAAGAAAACCAATTTTCAAACACACTACACCCAAATGAAAGACTAAAAGGAAACCTAACATTTCACAGGCAATATCAAACAAAACACAACCAAATAGCAAAACCACCAACAATGAAATAAACCTGGCAAGGAAGTTTGGCTTCCAAACATCTGAAGTCTCCAGCAGCTCTGCAGTGCCAGAGAGATGTTATTTAGGATGTGTTATCAACATAGGAAAACGTTGCACTCCAACTGCCCTCTGGAAAACACAGTTCTTATCTGGTGTATGCACATTTGTTATCAAACTGATTATTGTAGCCCCTCTTAGGGCCAAAGAATCCAGGTCTTGGAGCCCAGCTTTAGCTACGTGTGAGAGGGTTTGAGCACAAACCCTATGAGAGGCTGAGGGAGCTGGGGTTGTTCAGACTGGAGAGGAGGATGCTCAGGGGACACCTCATTGCTCTCTACAACTACCTGAAAGGTGGTTGCAGCCAGGTGGGGGTGGTCTCTTCTCCCAGGCAACCAGCACCAGAACAAGAGGACACAGTCTCAAGCTGTGCCAGGGGAAGTTTAGTCTGGAGGTGAGGAGAAATTTCTTCACCGAGACAGTCGTTCATCATTGGAATGTGCTGCCCAGGGAGGTGGTTTCACCATCCCTGGAGGTGTTGAAGAGGGGATTGGACGTGGCACTTGGTGCCATGGTCTAGTCATGAGGTCTGTGGTGACAGGTTGGACTCGATCTTTGAGGTCTCTTCCAACCTTAGTGATACTGTGTCATTCAGAGGAGGGCCAATAGATTCAAAAGCCACATCTGCTTTATTCTTCATGCTCTAATTTGTGGGCTCCACTGTGAGCAAGAGAGAAGGGCAGAGAGTCCAATGCCCCTCCCAAAGTCACAGACAACATTCAGCTCTTCTTTGGCTGCACTCAAGCGCCCTGAATTTCACCCAACATCAATTCATCCAGACCAAGAGACTTGGGGCTTTTCAATCTGGGGAAGAGAAGGCTCCAAGGAGACCTAATTGTGGACTTCCAGTATCTGAAGGGGGCTACAAGAAAGCTGGGGAGGGACTTTTGAAGGTGTCAGGGAGTGACAGGAGTGGGGAGAAAGGAACAAAACTAGCAATGGGTAGATTCAGATTGGATGTTAGGAAGAAATGTGAGAGGCTCTGCACGAATGCAACATGCAGGTTGGAATCAGAGCACAGGCAAAGCGAGAAGCTGCAGTGCTGTTACCCCTGCAAGCTGATGTCCTGAATGCAGGGCTCCATCACTTGGAGGTCCATGAAGTCCTGCTGAGTAAACAACCATTTGGCATGGAGACAAAGTGAGCTCTCATTGCCTTCTCAGCATTTGCATTTGAGGGAGGGGGAGAGGAGCGTGGGGCTGTGAATCTGAACTCCAACAGCAACTAAATAAATCCAGTGTAAATATAGATATTCCTAGGGGGGAAATAAGAAATGCACTTCCTTCAATGGATGTCAAGGTTTAAGCCTTAAGATTAACTTGGTTCTCTGGGACACATCTTTCCCTTTTTCTCTTTTAACTTCCCCCCCATCCCTCCATTGCCCCCTTCCTCCCCTTCCCTTCCTCCCCTTCCCTTCCTCCCCTTCCCTTCCTCCCCTTCCCTTCCTCCCCTTCCCTTCCTCCCCTTCCCTTCCTCCCCTTCCCTTCCTCCCCTTCCCTTCCTCCCCTTCCCTTCCTCCCCTTCCCTTCCTCCCCTTCCCTTCCTCCCCTTCCCTTCCTCCCCTTCCCTTCCTCTTGCTTTTCTTTATTTTTTTTCACCAGCCAAGATACCACCCAGAGGAGCTCAGCCCCAGTGAGGAAGCCCAGCCAGCACCCAGGGATGATATTGGAGTGGTCATCAGTCATAGCCCTAACAACCGGGGGGCCACCAGGCCCCCCGGCCTTTGTTGTCACCACCACCAGCACCCAGTGTGCACTAGGGGCACTCACCAGTGATGAGAGGAGGATCCTCAGCCCAGAAGGGCTCAGCTTAGGGCTGCTGCCTTTCCTGGGGGGGATTAAAAAGGGGAGTGGGTGTGGAGGGCCAAGTGGCAAAACCTGGGGTGGGAGGAGACTCCAATAGAGCCCAGGTGCTCTGGGTTTGAGGGGAAAAAGGGGGCAGGTGAGGGACATTTTAGGGTGCCAGATACTGATATGACCAGGGAGAATGGGAAAAAAACTAGAAATAGGCAGATTCAGATTGGATGTCAGGAAGAAGTTGTTCCCCATGAGGGTGGTGAGACACTGGCACAGGTTGCCCAGGGAGGTGGTGGAAGCCTCATGCCTGGAGGTGTTTGCAGCCAGGCTGGCTGTGAGCAACCTGCTGTAGTGTGAGGTGTCCCTGCCTATGGCAGGGGGGATGGAACTGGCTGATCCTTGAGGTCCTCTCCAACCCCAACAACTCCATGATTCTAAAACATTCTTGCAGTTCAGGCTGGATGTCAGGAAGAAATTTTTCCTAGAAAGAGAGATTGGCCATTGGGATGTGCTGCCCAGGGAGGTGGTGGAGTCACCATCCCTGGAAGTGTTTAAAAAGAGACTGGCTGAGGCACTTGGTGCCATGGTTTAGTTGATTAGATGGTGTTGGGTGAGAGGTTGGACTTGATGATCTTGAAGGTCTTTTCCAACCTGGTTGATTCTGTGATTTTGTGGTTAATTCATTAATTTACTATTTACATTAAAAGCTGCTGAATTTAAAGGGCCAAAAGGGACTAGAGATATTGTGGGCTTCCAAGCACTGCAGTCAAATGACTATGTGGAGGGCTGAGATAATTGGGATTTAATGAGAACACTGCTATGAAAGACACAATTACCTCCTGGGCAGAGTCTGAAGCCAGCCCAGTATGGAGGAATCAATCAATTCTACTGCTGCAAGTTACACAGAATCACAGAATCAAGCAGGTTGGAAGAAACCTCAGAGATCATCAAGTCCAACCTATCGTCCAACCTATCATCCAACCCTAACTGATCAACCATACCATGGCACTAAGTGTCTCATCCAGGCTTTTCTTAAACACCTCCAGGGATGTCAATCCCAACACCTCCCTGGGCAGCACATTCCAATGGCCAATCTCTCTTTCTGGGAAGAATTTCTTCCTAAGATCAGTCTAAACTTCTCCCTTCCACAGCTTGAGACTGTGTCCTCTTCTTCTGATGCTGGCTGCATGGGAGAAGAGACCAACCCCCACCTGGCTACAACCTCCCTTCAGGTAGTTGTAGACAGCAAGAAGGTGTCCCCTGAGCCTCCTCTTCTCCAGGCTAAGCAACCCCAGCTCCCTCAGCCTCTCCTCACAGGGCTGTGCTCCAAACCTCTCCCCAGCCTCATTGCCCTTTTCTGGACACCTTCCAGCATCTCAACATCTTTCCTAAACTGAGGGGCCCAGAACTGGACACAGGACTCAAGGTGTGGCCTAACCAGTGCTGAGTACAGGGGCAGAATGACTTCTCTGGTTCCCAGAACATCCACAGGCAAGCCACTGTTAAGGCTTTTCATGGGTTGGTGTTCATTGTGTGCTGCAGCCTGAACATGGGCTGTTCTCAGACATGATGTCTCAGACAGGCACCCAGTTCTGCTAGTGAGCAGCAGCAGTCAGCATGGCTGCTGAAAACGTTCTTCTGTCAGAATCACCACTTGAACCAGAGCCATGCTTCCTCTTTCACCCTATCTGCCAGCATGAGTGAAGAACAATGGATATTTCTCTCCAAGAGCTGCCCTTGAACCTCTCATCACTGCCTGTTTCACAGAGCAGCGCAGGAGAAAGCTGCCAGCAGCTGCTCCAAGTGCTTTCCCCACGCCCCCTGCAGAAGTCTCCTGGCAAAGTTGTGACTCCTGCAAACCTCAGTTCAGCAGAGCTGGCTGGCAGCACCCTAAGGATGTGCATGTGCTGATGGCCCCTTCTGACAGCCAAGTCCTAATTAAAGGCTAGCTGTAAATGATGATTTCTGGCTTGCCCCCAGGGCAGATAGAAGCCTGGAGTGAATGGCAGGGCTGTGCAGCCAGGAAGCCACAAACGGACCACAGGGCGCAGGAGCGTGCACACTGCACCAGGTCAGGCCTCTTCAACCCTCTGCTGGCAAATCCACCACACAGGGTCTTAATATAGAAAGGTGCAGATGCATCACCCTCCCTCCCTAGAGTATTTTAACTCAAACAGTGTTACAGAGTTCTCTTGGAGGCACAGGAACATTAAGGATTTCTTGAACTATAGAGAGGATAAACAGAATCATAGAATTGTTAGGGTTGGAAGGGACCTCAAGGATCAGCCAGTTCCAATTGCCCTACCATGGCCAGGGACCCCTCAGACTAAATCAGGTTGCGCAGAGCCACATGCAGCCTTGAAAACCTCTAGGGATGGGGTTTCCACCACTTCCCCATGGTAATGAAAGCTTTCTGTGTGAGCCAGGAGGTGTTAGCCATTGCTTGCAGGTGTCTGGGAAGTTAAGTCCATTTCACAAACATTAAAAGCACTGGTGAATTCTGTATTCTGTGGTCTCTTCCAACCTGGTCTGGTCTATTCTATTCTATTCTATTCTATTCTATTCTATTCTACTCTACTCTACTCTACTCTACTCTACTCTATTCTATTCTACTCTACTCTATTCTATTCTATTCTATTCTACTCTACTCTATTCTATTCTACTCTACTCTACCTTATTCTATTCTACTCTACTCTACTCTACTCTATTCTATTCTATTCTACTCTACTCTATTCTATTCTATTCTACTCTATTCTACTGTTTAAAGAAAATTCTTCACCCCTCTACTTCCAAGCCAAATCCAAATTATTTCTTGGTGGATTTGCTCCTTTCCTTCCTTTTCCTCTCTATTGGGAAAGAGGAGAAAGGAGTGGGGGAGGAATTCTCAGCCTGGCCCCCATCTGAGCTCTTAAGTCCCAGTTAAAGCTCAAACTACCACCCTGACCTATATGAGGAGCAAGGCTTTGTAGGGTATTCAGTAAACTCCACAGCTAACTTGACTACACATCACCTGAAAGCCCTGCCCCTGACCACTCATTTCTGAGCCAAAGAACTTGCAGTCTACTGCATTGCAGCAGAGAAACACTTTCATGGTATCATAGTAATATCACAATATCAGTCAGGGTTGGAAGGGACCACAAGGATCATCTAGTTCCAACCCCACTGCCATGGGCAGGGACACCCCACACTAGATCAGCCTGGCCAGAGCCTCATCCAGCTAATTCTTAAACACCTCCAGGGACAGGGCCTCAACCACCCGCCTGGACAACCCATTCCAGGGCTTCACCACTCTCATGGGGAAGAACTTCCTCCTCACCTCCAGCCTGAATCTCCCCACCTCCAGCTTCATTCCATTCCCCCTAGTCCTATCACTACCTGAGAGCCTGACAAGTCCCTCCCCAGCCTTCTTGTAGCCCCCTTCAGATACTGCAAGGCCACAGTTAGGTCACCTCGGAGCCTTCTCTTCTCCAGACCGAACAGCCCCAACTCCTTCAGTCTGCCCTCATAGGAGAGGTAGAACCACTTCCTTTCTGGAATTCTGTTGTTGTTCACTCCCATTTTAGAAAGCACTCAAAGATTATCCTATTTTATTCTTCTTTAATGCATTATTCACTTGGCCTGCCATGCAGGGAAAATTGGTTTTCTATTGGGCTGAAATTTCTTCCTGGAAACAAATCTGTGCAGATTCAGAGCATTGCTCTGCTGTTGTGATTGCATTATTGGAACAGTTTTAAGTGGTTTTATGTGCTTTCCCCCCCTGTTTTGTTTTTGTTAATGTGTTAGTCAACAGTAAGTATATGAAAGGCTTCTTGCACAGCATAAAACCAGGCCTTTGAACTGGAAAGATGAGTGGACTTCAGACTAAGCCCTATGAGGAGCAGCTGAGGGAGCTGGGGTGGGGTTTAGCCTGGAGAAGAGGAGGCTCAGGGGAGACCTTATTGATGTCTACAACTGCTTGAAGGGAGGTTGCAGCTAGGTGGGGGTTGGTCTCTTCCAGGCAATCAGGAACAGAGCAAGAGGACACAGTCTCAAGCTGTGCCATGGGAGAAGTTTAGGCTGGATGTTAGGAAGAAGTTGTTCTCAGAGAGATTGACCATTGCAATGTGCTGCCCAGGGAGGTGGTGGAGTCACTGTCCCTGGTGGTGTTTAAGAAAAGCCTGAATGAGGCACTTAGTGCCATGGTTTAGTTGATTAGATAGGGTTGGGTGATCAGTTGCACTTGATGATCTTGGAGGTCTCTTCCAACTTGGTTGATTCTGTGTAACCTGCAGCAGTAGAAATGAGTGATTCCTCCATACTGGGCTGGCTTCACACTCAGCCTAGGAGTTAATTGTCTTTCATAGCAGTGTTCTCATTAAATCCAAATTAAAATAGAATATAGTTAACCAGGTTGGAAAAGACGTTGGAGATCATCAAGTCCAACCTGTCACCCAACACCACCTAATCAACTAAACCATGGCACCAAGTGCCTCATCCAGTCTCTTCCTAAACACCTCCAGGGATGGTGACTCCACCACCTCCCTGGGCAGCACATTCCAATGGCCAATCTCTCTTTCTATGAAGAACTTCTTCCTGACATCCAGCCTAAACCTCCCCTGGCACAACTTGAGACTGTGTCCTCTTGTTCTGGGAGAGGAGACCAATCCCCACCTGGCTACAACCTCCCTTCAGGCAGTTGTAGACAGCAACAAGGTCTCCCCTGAGCCTCCTCTTCTGCAGGCTAAGCAACCCCAGCTCCCTCAGCCTCTCCTCACAGGGCTGTGCTCCAAACCCTTCCCCAGCTTAGTTGCCCTTCTCTGGACAGGTTCCAGCATCTCAACATCTTTCCTAAACCGAGGGCCCCAGAATTCTTTGACCCATTTCAAAACTGCATTCATTCTAAGAAAATAACTTCTGGGTAATTACACAAAGCTTTAACTCAACAGTAACGAAAAAGTGAACCTTAAGATGTCCTCCTCATGTAGTTTCTTAAGGAGAAGCAGCTTTGGGCTGCTCAGGAAAGAGTCTGAAATGCAATACATATAAAAAAGAATAGCAGGTACTGTTCAGATTCCAGAAAAGACAGCTGGAAATCATTTCAAATTTCGAGCTACTGGCAGGCACAGTGCACCCATTATTGGTATTGCTGTTAGTCAGCACATTGTGACAATCAAACCTGCATCATGCATTTGCAGAAATAAATGATAAACACATGCCATGGTCGGGGGGGGGGGGTGTGGGGGGAGGAAGGACTACAGCTGTCTACGGAGTATTTCTGAGATCTTGGGATTTCATCAGTGTCTGTTCAAACACCTAAGCAGGTTAAAGAAGACTGAATTGTTATTTAGACTCTGCAGGTTAAAAAAAAAAAAAAAAAGAAAAAAAAATAAAAAGAAAGAAAAAGAAAAAAGAAACAAAATTAAAATGAAGGAAAAGGAAAAGGATGAAAAAGAAAAAAGAGAAAAAAGAAAAAAAAAAAGAGAAAATGAGCAAAAAAGAGAAAAAGAGAAAATGAGAAAAAGAAAGAAGAAGAAAAAAGAGGAAAAGAAAAGGGAAAAAACCAGGAAAGGGAGAGGGAAAGGGAAAGGGAAAGGAAAAAGGCAAAGGAAAATTGAAAGGGAAAGGAAAAGGGAAAAGAAAAAGGGAAAGGGAAAAGGAAAATAAAAAGGGAAAAGGGAAATAAAAAGGGAAAGGGAAAGGAAAAAGGCAAAGGCAAAGGTAAAGGAAAAGGAAAAGGAAAATTGAAAGGGAATGGAAAAGGGAAAAGAAAAAGGGAAAGGGAAAAGGAAAAGGAAAAGGGAAAGGGAAAAGGGAAAGGGAAAGGGAAAGGGAAAGGGAAAGGAAAATCGAAATGGAAAGGAAAAGGGAAAAGGAAAATCAAAAGGGAAAGGAAAAGGGAAAAGGAAAAGGGGAAAGGGAAAGAAAAAAAGGAAAAGGGAGAAAGAGAACGAGAAAGAGAAAGGAGAAAAAGAGAAAGAGAAAAAGAATAAGAGAAAAAGAGAAAAAGAAAGAGAAAAAGAAAGATAAAAGAGAAAGAAAGAGAAAGAAGAAAGAGAAAGAGGGAAAAGAAAAAGAAAATTAAGAGAAAGAGAAAAGGTTTTCAAATGAAGAAGAAGAAAAAAAACATCGAGCATATAGCTCACTTACACCCTGTGATAGGCCAGGGGGCAATGGAGAGAAACTGCAAAGAAGACTGGGAGGGGATTTAATAAATGTTTGTAAATACCTGAGGGCTGGGGGTCAGGAGGGAGGGACAGGCTCTGCTCACTTGCTCCCTGGGATAGGACAAGGGAAAATGGATATAAACTCCAGCACAGGAGGTTCCACCTCAACATGGGGAGGAACTTCTTCACTGGGAGGGTCCCAGAGCACTGGAACAGGCTGCCCAGAGAGGTTGTGGAGTCTCCTTCTCTGGAGACATTCAAGACCCGTCTGGATGTGTTCTTGTGTGACCTGTCTTGTTTTGTTCCTTCCTTTCTTTCTTGATTGCTTTTTGCTTGTTTGCTTGCTTTCTTCCTTGCTTCCTTACTTGCTTGCTTGCTTGTTTTCTTCCTTGCTTCCTTGCTTGCTTTCTTCCTTGCTTCCATGTTTGCTTCCTTGCATTCTTTTCCTCCTTTCTTTCTTTCTTGATTGTTTTTTTCTTGCTTGCTTGCTTGCTTGCTTCCCTCCTTTCTTGTTTTCTTCCTTTCTTTCTTGATTGCTTTCTTCTTGCTTGCTAGCTTCCTTGCTTTCTTTTCTTCCTTTCTTTCTTCATTGCTTTTTTCTTGCTTGCTCTGCACCCTTGTTGGCTTGCTTGCTTCCTTGCTTGCCTCCTTGCTTGCTTACTTTCTGGCTTGCTTTCTTCCTTGCTTCCATGTTTGCTTCCTTGCATTCTTTTCTTCCTTTTTTTCTTTCTTGATTGTTCTTTGCTTGCTTCCTTGTTTTCTTCCTTCCTTTCTTTCTTTCTTGATTGCTTTCTTCTTGCTTGCTAGCTTCCTTGCTTTCTTTTCTTCCTTTCTTTCTTCATTGCTTTTTTCTTGCTTGCTTGCATCCTTGCTGGCTTGCTTGCTTCCTTGCTTGCCTCCTTGCTTGCTTACTTTCTGGCTTGCTTTCTTCCTTGCTTCCATGTTTGCTTCCTTGCATTCTTTTCTTCCTTTTTTTCTTTCTTGATTGTTCTTTGCTTGCTTGCTTTCTTGTTTTCTTCCTTTCTTTCTTTCTTTCTTGATTGCTTTCTTCTTGCTTGCTAGCTTCCTTGCTTTCTTTTCTTTCTTTCTTCATTGTTTTTTTCTTGCTTGCTTGCTTCCTTGCTGGCTTGCTTGCTTCCTTGCTTGCCTCCTTGCTTGCTTACTTTCTGGTTTGCTTTCTTCCTTGCTTCCATGTTTGCTTCCTTGCATTCTTTCTTCATTTTTTTCTTTCTTGATTGTTCTTTTCTTGCTTGCTTGCTTCCTTTCTTATTTTCTTCCTTCCTTTCTTTCTTTCTTGATTGCTTTCTTCTTGCTTGCTAGCTTCCTTGCTTTCTTTTCTTCCTTTCTTTCTTCATTGCTTTTTTCTTGCTTGCTTGCATCCTTGCTGGCTTGCTTGCTACCTTGCTGGCTTGCTTGCCTCCTTGCTTGCTTGCTTTCTTCCTTGCTGTCTTGTTTTCTTCCTTCCTTTCATTCTTTCTTTCTTGGTTGCTTTTTTCTTGCCTGCATGTTTTCTTTCTTTCTTTCTTTCTTTCTTTCCTTCTTTCTTTCTTTCCTTCTTTCCTTCTTTCCTTCTTTCCTTCTTTCCTTCTTTCCTTCCTTCCTTCCTTCTTTCCTTCTTTCCTTCTTTCCTTCTTTCCTTCTTTCCTTCTTTCCTTCTTTCCTTCTTTCCTTCTTTCCTTCTTTTTTTCTTCATTTCTTCCTCTTTTATGATTTTATCTTTTATCTTTTAGATTACCTCATCTCTTCATACTTCAAAACTAAGACTTTTAAGGCTCTTTCTTGGAAGGCTTGGATCCATTCTTGTTTTCATTCAAACCAGACAAACAAAGCTTTAAGAGATTCAATCTGAATGAAACCATCCTGACATCAACGAAACAAAATTCATAGCACTAATGGAATGTGGTAACTAAGTTTAAGGGATTTGGATCTCATCTGGACAGCCTCTGGCCATTCAGGTGTGTGTACAGTCTCTGCAATTTAATCACTTGTGCACAGAAAATACCTAATAGGAAAGGAATAGGTCACAGTTCAGGAATAGCTAACAGCTGGTTAAGGTGGAGCACAGGATCACAAGATGTTAGGGGTGGGAAGGGACCTCCAAAGGCCAACGAGTCCAAACCCCAAGATACAATCAGATGTTCCTGTGGTGGCCTGCTGGAGGCACTGGGGACTTCCAAACATTATTGATCTTCAAGGTCTTTTCCAACCTTAATGATTCGGTGGGTCTGTGATTATTGCCATGTGTCTGTGCTGAGCTGCAACCACTCAAATGCTGAAAGCTTGCAAATGGAATGGAATGGAATGGAATAGAATAGAATAGAATTAACCAGGTTGGAAAAGACCTTGGAGATCATTGACTCCAACCTATCAACCAACACCTCCTGATTAACTAAACCATGGCTTCAAGTGCCACATCCAATCTCTTTTTGAACACCTCCAGGGATGGGGACTCCACCACCTCCCTGGGCAGCACATTCCAATGGCCAATCTCTCTTTCTGGGAAGAACTTTCTCCTCACCTCCAGCCTAAACTTCCCCTGGCACAGCTTGAGACTGTGTCCTCTTGTTCTGGTGCTGGTTGCCTGGGAGAAGAGACCAACCCCCACCTGGCTACAACCTCCCTGCAGGGAGTTGGAGAGAGAAGATACTGGAAGGCTAATGGTGTTTACAATCCAGATAAAATCACCAAATCACAGAATGGTAGAATTTGGAAGGGACCCAAAGAGATCATTGAGTCCAACTCCCCTGCCAGAACAGGACCATAGAATCCAGCACAGGTCTCACAGGAATGCATCCAAATGGGTCTTGAAGTCTTCAGAGATGAAGACTCCACAACCTCCCTAGGCAGCCTGTTCCAGTGCTCTGGGACCCTACCAGTGAAGAAGTTCTTCCTCATGTTGAAGTGGAACCTCCTGTGCTGTGCTTTATATCCATTGCCCCTTGTCCTACCTCAGGGCACAACTGAGCAGAGCCTGTCCCTTCCTACCTGACACCCAATCCTTAGATATTTATAGACCTTGATCTGATCCCTTCCCAGTCTTCTCCTCTCCACACTAAAAAGCCCCAGGGCTCTCAGCCTTTCCTCATCAGGCAGTGCTCCAGTCCCCTAATCATCCTTGTAGCCCTCCCTTGGACTCTCTCAAGTAGATCCCTGTCCCTCTTGTACTGGGGAGCCCAGAACTGGATGCAATATTCCAGGTGTGGCCTGACCAGGGCAGAGTAGAGGGGGAAGAGAACCTCCCTGGTTCTTCTGGACACACTCTTCTTAGTGCACCTCAGGATCCCCTCGGCCTTCTTGGCCACCAGGGCACATTGCTGTCCCATACAGAGCTTTCTCCCAGGTCCTTCTCCTTGGGGCTGCTCTCCAGCAGATCACCTCCTCACCTGTACTGCTGCAGTTTATTATCATGAAGGACTCTGCACAGAGCCAAATCCAAACCTACAGTCTCCTGTTTGTAGGAAACTGCCTACACTTGCTAGCAGAAGAAATTCCAGTTTCTAGTGCTGAGGATGGCAGAAAAAAAAACACAGAGAGAGAAAGCCAAATGTGTTGACAGACTTTCTACCAACATGTTGCCAAGTGCTGCAGACCAGTCTGAACCAGCCTCTACTCAGGGCCAGGCAATGAAGTGCTTTCTTCTACTGAATGCTCCCTGCTAGTTATCACTTAGCTAGATGCTGCTGTTTCCACTTTGCTCTTTCCTCCTTTGCTAACAATGATAGAATAGAATAGAATTAACCAGGCTGGAAGAGGCTTTTGAGATCATCAAGTCCAACCTATCACCCAACACCATCTAATCAACTTATTTTGAGGGGGCCTACAAGAAAGCTGGGGAGGGACTTTTGAGGGTGTCAGGGAGGGATAGGACTGGGGGGAATGGAGCAAAACTAGAAATGGGTAGATTGAGATTGGCTGTTAGGAAGAAGTTCTTCCCCATGTGGGTGGTGAGAGACTGGCACAGGTTGCCCAGGGAGGTGGTGGAAGCCTCATGCCTGGAGGTTTTTGCAGCCAGGCTGGATGTGGCTGTGAGCAACCTGCTGTGGTGTGAGGTGTCCCTGCCCATGGCAGGGGGGTTGGAACTGGCTGATCCTTGAGTTCCCTTCCAACCCTAACAGTTCTATGATATATATATATGTAGCAGTAACAGGGAGGGTTCACAAAGGTAAGGGATAAGGATAAATAGTACAATACACAAAACCAAGCCTGGATGGCCTTGTATTTCCCTGAATGTAAGTGGATTCAAGCCCTTTGGAGAGAGTGGATGCAGCTTGGAGAGAGAACCAGGTGCAACCACATAGCCAGCACAGGAAACCAGCAGCAGCTGAATGTCCTTTCAAGCAGGCAAGGCAGGAGAAGAGGGCAACAGCAGCCAATGTTCACTCTTTTTATAGGCTTGCTGGACAGGAAGGGGGAGTGGAATAGACCATCTTTGACCCAGGGGACCCCTCCTCCTGACAGAGGGAAACCAAGTCTGCCCACCTGGATCAAGTTTCTTTTGTCCTCCTAGGGGCTGGGCTCTTTCAGTTTCCCCACTCAGGATCTGTGTAACCCAGGACACAAAACAAAACAAATCACAAAACACAACCCAAAACACACCACGAAACACTAAACATAACACAAAGCACAACCCAAAACATAACCCAACAAAACACAGCCCAAAACACAACAGAAAACACAACCCAAAACACAACCCAACAAAACAAAACACAACACACAAAACCCAACTAACCAAGCCAAAAAAGACCCAGGGAGGAACAGGGGCATAAGTGATTTATTCAGCTTTGTCATCACAAATGCCTGTGCCCATGTGCCTTCACTATAGGTTCACACATGAGAAAAGCCTGAACCAATAGAATCATAGAATAGAATAGAACAGAATAGAATAGAACAGGTTAGAAGAGACCCTTGAGATCATCAAGTCCAACCTATCATCCAATACCATCTAATGAACTAAACCATGGCACCAAGCACCCCATCCAGTCTCTTCCTAAACACCTCCAGTGATGGTGACTCCACAGGCAGCACATTTCAATGGCCAGTCTCTCTTTCTGGGAAGAACTTCTTCCTAAGATCCAGCCTAAACCTCCCCTGGCACAGCTTGAGACTGTGTCCTCTTGTTCTGGTGCTGGTTGCCTGGGAGAAGAGACCAACCCCCACCTGCCTACAACCTCCCTTCAGGCAGTTGCAGAGAGCAAGAAGGTCTCCCCTGAGCCTCCTCTTCTCCAGGCTAAGCAACCCCAGCTCCCTCAGCCTCTCCTCACAGGGCTGTGCTCCAAACCCCTCCCCAGCTTTGTTGCCCTTCTCTGGACATCTTCCAGGAACTCAACCTCCTTCCTAAACTGAGGGGCCCAGAACTGGACACAGTCCTCAAGGTGTGGCCTAACCAGTGCTGAGTACAGGGCAGAATGACCTCTCTGCTCCTGCTGGCCACAGTATTTGTGATGCAAGCCAGGATGCCATTGGCCTTCTTGGCCACCTGGGCACACTGCTGGCTCATGTTCAGCTGCTGTCAACCAGTCCCCCCAGGTCCCTTTCTGCCTGGCTGCTCTCCAGCCACTCTGCCCCCAGCCTGTAGCACTGCCTGGGGTTGTTGTGGCCAATGTGTAGAACCCAGCACTTAGATGTGTTCAATCTCCTGCCCTTGGACGCTGCCCATCTGTCCAGCCTGGCAAGGTCCCTCTGCAGAGCTCTCCTAGTTCCTATACTGAGGCTTTCTGACACTTTGCTGTCTCTTTCCTAGAGCAAAAAGGAAAGCAAAGTAAAATCCCTCTGAGTTTCTGAGGCACTCTCATTCTCCGCTCTCCTGAGCAAATGCTGCCACCTCCTTCTTAATTCCACAGCTTCTGCCGCAGGGAATTTATTTTGGCCTCCCCTTCCCTTCTTGCCAAACAGCTCAGTGTTTCCAAACAAAACAATCTCCCTTCATGACCTCTTCAGTCAGGACATCAGCTTTCTCCCGAGGAGGAGTGCTCTTTGCTTGATAACTGCTCTCCTGCTCTGGGTCCTGCTGAGTCTGCCTTTGCTTTCCCCTGCATGCTGCCAGCACCCTTTGAAGAGCAATTAGGCAGTCAGAAAGAGTTAGCAGCATTTACATGCTGTGAAGACCTTAATGGATCAGAGCAACTCCTCTAAGCCACGGTACCCACAGAGTTTGAGCCAGAAAAGCTTTAAAATGCCTGTGTTTTAGCAGTGCAGTCCTGTGTCAATCACAGGTACGGGCTTCAGTATTTGCATGTCTTGCTAATGGCCTTAAGTAACCCAACACCCAAGCCATGACTTGTTAACAACTTCCTTGCAATAATAAGCAATGAATCAATCACTGTGTCTAGGTAATCATGGAAAGAATAAGAAAGCAGAAGGCAGAGCAAGAGAGACAGGAAGTCCCAAAAGGCTTTGCTGCTCGAGAGCCTGACACCGACAGAGCTTTAGGTGTGAACTTATATAGTGACAACTAAAGCAGTGCAGAAAGCTGCATCCTTTTCTTGTTTCACAGATCAAGCTGAAGCCAGCTTGAGCCACACGTTTTCTCAGCTGAGAGAATGCACACAGACCATTTTATGAATGTAAAGGATGATTGGACAGCAGCTCTCTGAGCTGGGTTAGGAACTGGCTGAAGGGCCGAGCCCAGAGAGTGGTGGTGAATGGTGCCACAGCCAGCTGGCAGCCAGGCACTACTGGTGTGCCCCAGGGATCAGTACTGGGCCCCATCCTGTTCAATATCTTTACTGATGGTCTGAATGGGGGGATTGAGTCCACCATCAGTAAATTTGCAGAGGACACCAAGCTGGGGGCAGGAGTTGATCTGTTAGAGGGTAGGAGAGCTCTGCAGAGGAACATTGCCAGGCTGCACAGATGGGCAGAGTCCAAGGGCATGAGATTGAACACATCCAAGTGCCAGCTTCTACACATTGTCCACAACAACCAGTGCTACAGGCTGGGGTCAGAGTGGCTGGAAAGCAGCCAGGCAGAAAGGGATTTGGGGGTCCTGGCTGATAGTAGTATGAACATGAGTCAGCAGTGTGCCCAGCTGGCCAAGAAGGCCAATGGCATCCTGGCTGGCATCAGCAACATCAGGTTGCTTAGCCTGGAGAAGAGAAGGCTCAGGGGAGACCTTATTGCTGTCTCCACCTGAAGGGAGGTTGTAGCCAGGTGGGGCTTGGTCTCTGCTACCAGGCAACCAGCACCAGAACAAGAGGACACAGTCTCAAGCTGCACCAGGGGAGGTTTAGACTGGAGGTTAGGAAGAAGTTCTTCCCAGAAAGAGATTTGCCTTTGGAATGTGCTACCCAGGGAGGTGGTGGAGTCACCATCCCTGGAGGTGTTCAAGAGGGGATTGGACGTGGCATTTGGTGCCATGGTTTAGTTGATTAGATGGTGTTGAGTGATAGGTTGGACTCGGTGATATTGAAGGTCTTTTCCAACCTTGTTGATTCTATGATTCTCTGATTGCCTGGGTGAGCATCTAGCAACATACAGAAGGGCAACAGAAGACCTTTCTCAGGAGATGGCACCAAGTGTGTCTGTTTAACAGTCTCCTCCTTTCCAAAGCACCAGTTCATTCCAGGAAATGCTTGAGTATAACCCTTACCCCTGAGTTGCTAGCCAAGGATCAGATCATGAAACCAAACATACTAAACATGTAAATTCAG
The DNA here is from genome assembly GCF_014839835.1 of Dryobates pubescens. Classification (NCBI taxonomy): domain Eukaryota; kingdom Metazoa; phylum Chordata; class Aves; order Piciformes; family Picidae; genus Dryobates; species Dryobates pubescens. Next base: position 4,258,487 of record NC_071617.1, read on the forward strand.
TCTGTCCAGACCTTACTTTCAGACCTCAGCCAGGCTGCTTTGTTCTGCTTTTCCCCAGAAGGGAGCAAGCAGTGTTTGAACTGGAATACATGAGACCATTTCATTCAGCATGAAAAATTTGTTCACCCTCAGCTGAACACTGAGTGCTAGTTTTAGGAGCACAAGGCAGAGGTTTGCTTGCGGGGAGTATGATAGCACATGTGAATCATGCAGCTGCCTGCTGAGTTAGCCTAGATCTTAGAATTAATAATCCTCAATTAGTGAGTTAAATCACACAATCACAGAATCACAGAATGCTAGTGGCTGGAAGGGATCTTGAAAGCTCATCCAGTCCAACCCCCCTGCCAGAGCAGCATCACCTAGAGCAGATCACACAGGAGCACATCCAGGCGGGTCTTGAATATCTCCAGAGAGGGAGACTCCACAAACCCCCTGGGCAGCCTCTTCCAGTGCTCTGTCACCCTCACAGGGAAATAATTCTTCCTCCTGTTTCCATGGAGCTTCCTATGCCTCAGCTTCCACCATTGCCCCTTGTGCTGGCATTGGGCATCCCCCAGCAGAGCCTGGCTCCAGCCTCTGGGCACTCCCCCTGCACATCTTTATCAACATGAATGAGGTCACCTCTCAGGCTCCTCCTCTCCAAGCTACAGAACCCTCAGCTTCCTGGTAAGGAAGATGTTCCACTCCATTCAGCATTTTTGTGGCTGGACTATTTGAAGCAGTTCCCTGAGGTCTTTCTTGAACTGAGTAGCCCAGAACTGGACACAATATTCCAGAGGAGGCCTCACCAGGTCAGTGTAGAGGGGGAGGAGAACCTCTCTTGACCTACTGATCACATCTCTTCTAATCCAATCCAGAATGGCACTGGCTTTCTTGTCCACAAGAGCACATATATCATGCTGCTTCATCCTTGAACTTCTCTAACAAGGAAATGGAATACATTGTGTTATGCTTGACTAGAGCCAGACCAGCAGGCAACCAGCATTAGAACAAGAGGACACAGTCTCAGGCAGCGTCAGGGGAGGTTTAGGCTGGAGGTTAGGAGGAAGTTTTACACAGAGAGAGTGATTGCCCACTGGAATGGGCTGCCCAAGGAGGTGGTGGAGTCACCATCATTGGGGGTGCTCCGGGTGAGACTTGACAGGATGCTTGGTTGCATGGTTTAGTTGATTAGGTGGTGTTGGATGATAGGTTGGACACAATGATCTTGAAGGTCTCTTCCAACCTGGTCTATTCTATTCTATTCTATTCTATTCTATTCTATTCTATTCTATTCTATTCTATTCTATTCTATTCTATTCTATGACTCTGGTTCAATGATTTTATGATTCTATGGTTCTATGATTCTATGACTCTGATTCTATGACTCTATGGCTCAATGATTTTATGATTCTGTGATTCTATGATTCTATGACTCTATGGTTCTAGGATTCTGTGATTCTATGATTCTATGGTTCTATGATTCTATGACTTTGGTTCTATGATTCTGTGATTCTATGATTCTATGATTATGATTCTATGACTCTATGGTTCAATGATTTTATGATTCTATGGTTCTATTACTCCATGGTTCTATGATTCTGTGATTCCATGAGTCTATGATTCTATGGTTCTATGACTCTGTGATTCTATGATTCTATGGTTCTATAATTCTATGACTCTCTGATTCTCTGATTTTATGGTTCTGTGAGTCTATGACTGTACCACCACAGCTGCACACACATGTATGATGCAGCAGCTGTGTGAGTTCTGTTACTTGAGAGGGCATGCTCTGAAGCCCAGGGCTCTGACCAAACAGTGCCTTCTGCATTGTTTTCTTTTGCAGAAGGCAAAGTGCTGAACTTTCAGCTCCTCTAATCCATTGCTAACTGTATTCCCTTTCTCCCCACACACAGAGCCTGCTGTGCATGGATGATTAGCACACTGGTGTGAGGCCAGGGAGCTGAGCAGCCCTGCTCACCTCAGCCAGACTGTCTGACCGGTTGCTGCTCCCAGGGCAGTCATGGGGCACGTCTGCTTCTTACATCACCACAGCAGCAAGTGCACACTCAGCCATTCCATACCTTACTGCAGATATGGGCCAGCTGCCCTGCCCTGCAAAGCAGCCTAATTCCTCTTCTCTGCCTTCATAAGCTCTGTTTGGAAAAGGCTTATTGGAGACCAGCATAAAACAACTATTAGAGAAACAGCAGAAATAGGCAGGCTGAGAGCTGGGCAGGGAGAAACTGGATGAAGTTCAACTGGGGCAAGTGTAGGGTCTTAAACATGGGTGAGAGCAACCCCATGTACCAGCATAGGTTGGGGACTGGCCTGCTGGAGAGCAGTGAAGGGGAAAAGGACCTGGGGGTCCTAGGGGATGGGAGGTTGACCACGAGACAGCAATGTGCTCTTATGGCCAAGAGGGCCAATGCCATTCTGGGGTGGATTAGAAGGGCTGTGGTCAGTAGATCAAGAGAGGTTCTCCTCCTTCTCTGCTCTGCCCTGGTGAGACCATATCTGGAACATTGTGTCCAGTTCTGAGTCCCTCAGGCCAAGAAGGACTTCAGGGAGCTGCTTGAAAGAGTCCATTGTAGAGCCACGAAAATGATGGAGGGAGTGGAACATCTTCCTCATGAGGAGAGACTGAGGGAGCTGAGGGCTCTGGAGCTTGGAGAGGAGGAGACTGAGAGGTGACCTCATTATTGTTGATAAAGCTGTGCAGGGTGAGTGCCCAGAGGCTGGAGCCAGGCTCTGCTGGGGGATGCCCAATGCCAGCACAAGGGGCAGTGGTGGAAGCTGAGGCATAGGAAGCTCCATGGAAACAGGAGGAAGAATTATTTCCCTGTAGAGGGTGACAGAACACTGGAAGAGGCTGCCCAGGGGGGCTGTGGAGTCTTCCTCTCTGGAGATACTCAAGACCCTCCTGGATGCATTCCTGTGTGATTTGCTCTAGGTGCTCCTGCTCTGGCAGGGGGGTTGCACTGGATGAGCTTTGGAGGTCCCTTCCAACCCCTGACACTCTGTGATTCTGTGTTTTTAAAGACCAGGTATGGTGAATGCTTGACACAAGCTGGTTTTTAAGACCAGGTATGGCAAGTATTGTGGAATACATTCAGCCTGTAAAACCCTTTTGATTTTGGGAAGATCCCTCAAAACTCATGTCACTTCACACAAGCATCTTGGCTTTCAGAGAGGCTGCTGATGTCCATTTACCACAAACTTTCAGTCTCCAACTTGTTGTGACTTCTGTAAAGCACTTGACTGGACATTTAAAACTGAGCATATAGAGGATTCTTTCTCAGTCCTTGGCCTTAAAGCCGGCACTGCTGGATGTGTGCCCCCTTTGAAGACTTGGCTTCAGCCTTGATGTTTGTTTTGTTTCTAACCTGAAATGATTTGTCCTGAACCTGATCAATAGACTGTGAATGTATAAGAAAATAGATGCCAGGGATCTAGGGAAAGTTTAGCCCCAGCTGCAGCACTGAGATCCCAAGCAGCCATCACAACAGCTGAGCAGCAGATTGTGGCTCCAGCTGAGCACCATGTGCCACAAGGACAAGGGGAAAAGTGCTGATGCTTCACAATGAATGCAAGAGCTATCAGAGGGTTGGACTGGATGTTCTCTTTGGGTCCCTTCCAACCCCTGACATCCTGTGATCCTGAAGGTGAAGAAGCTGAAGAGAGCTCAATCAGTTGTGTTGGCTGCTAGAGGGCAGGGAGTGAGGCTAGCTCTGCTGTCCTGTCTGCTCCTTGCAAAATCATTATTCCTGGAAATCTGACAAGTGTTTTCCAGTGTCTGTCCCATCCATGCCTTTGTCCTGACTTCCTTTACCAGGCTGGTGTAGCAGAAGGGATGACTTCACTGCCTTGTCTTCATGCAGAAGCAGACCCTGGTAACTTCTAGCTCCCGGCTTCCAGCCCATGGTGGTTTTGGATGGGTGGGTGATGAGATCTGCCTCCTGTGCCCACTCCCTGACTCTCATCAACTCCTAGCCCCATGGCTACAGACCCTCCTGGCTACTCCATCCTCCTTGGCACTCCTGCCTTGCTGCTGTCTGTGATATCCTTTCCTTTCCTTTCCTTTCCTTTCCTTTCCTTTCCTTTCCTTTCCTTTCCTTTCCTTTCCTTTCCTTTCCTTTCCTTTCCTTTCCTTTCCTTTCCTTTCCTTTCCTTTCCTTTCCTTTCCTTTCCTTTCCTTTCCTTTCCTTTCCTTTCCTTTCCTTTCCTTTCCTTTCCTTTCCTTTCCTTTCCTTTCCTTTCCTTTCCTTTCCTTTCCTTTCCTTTCCTTTCCTTTCCTTTCCTTTCCTTTCCTTTCCTTTCCTTTCCTTTCCTTTCCTTTCCTTTCCTTTCCTTTCCTTTCCTTTCCTTTCCTTTCCTTTCCTTTCCTTTCCTTTCCTTTCCTTTCCTTTCCTTTCCTTTCCTTTCCTTTCCTTTCCTTTCCTTTTCCTTTTTTCTTTTCTTTTCTTTTCTTTTTTTCTTTTCTTCTCTTTTCTTCTCTTTTCTTTTCTTCTCTTTTCTTCTTTTCTTTTCTTTTCTTTTCTTTTCTTTTCTTTTCTTTTCTTTTCTTTTCTTTTCTTTTCTTTTCTTTTCTTCTCTTTTCTTTTCTTTTCTTCTCTTTTCTTTTCTTTTCTTTTCTTCTCTTTTCTTCTCTTTTCTTTTCTTCTCTTTTCTTCTTTTCTTTTCTTCTTCTCTTTTCTTTTCTTCTCTTCTCTTTTCTTTTCTTCTCTTTTCTTTTCTTTTCTTCTTTCTTTTCTTTTCTTTTCTTTTCTTTTCTCTTTTCTTTTCTTTTCTTTTCTCTTTTCTTTCATTTTCTTTTCTCTTTTTTCTTTTCTTTTCTTTTCTCTTTTCTCTTCTTTTCTCTTCTTTTCTTTTCTTTTTTCTCTTCTTTTCTCTTCTTTTCTTTTCTTTTCTTTTCTGTTCTCTTCTTTTAATTTCTTTTCTTTTCTTTTCTTTTCTTTTCTTTTCTTTTCTTTTCTTTTCTTTTCTTTTCTTTTCTTTTCTTTTCTTTTCTTTTCTTTTCTTTTCTTTTCTTTTCTTTTCTTTTCTTTTCTTTTCTTTTCTTTTCTTTTCTTTTCTTTCCTATCCTATCCTATCCTATCCTATCCTACAGGGAGAGGTTGAAGGAGCTGGGATTGTTTAGCCTGGAGAAGAGGAGGCTCAGGGGAGACCTTCTTGCTCTCTACAACTGCCTGAAGGGAGGTTGTAGCCAGGTGGGGGTTGGTCTCTTCTCCCAGGCAGCACCAGAACAAGAGGACACAGTCTCAAGCTCTGTCAGGGGAGGTTTAGGCTGGATGTTAGGGAGAAATTCTTCCCAGAAAGTGAGATTGGCCATTGGAATGTGCTGCCCAGGGAGGTGGTGGAGTCCCCATCACTGGAGGTTTTTAGGAAGAGCCTGGCTGAGGCACTTAGTGCCATGGTTTAGTTGATTAGATGGTATTGGGTGATAGGTTGGACTTGATGATCTCAAAGGTCTTTTCCAACCTGGTTAATTCAATTCAATTCAATTCAATTCAATTCTATTCTATTCTATTCTATTCTATTCTATTCTATTCTATTCTATTCTATTCGGTGGCTCTATCAGCACACTGCTAAGGAACAGACATAAGAGTCAAAGGAAGGACTGTCATCATCAGTGCATGGAAAATGATTACCAGGGCACACAATAGAGTATTAGCAGTAAGATATGGAAAGTGCATTGCTAGCAAGGTGACTAGTGGGGGAAAAAGCATAGAGAGAGCAGAAGCATCTCTGCAGAGCTGGGTGCTAAGCAAAAGATGCTATCAGGAACAAGTGAACAAAAAGAATCCTTAACAATGGGGGGAACAAAGAATTTCTAGATGGGCTAACAAATGTGGAATGACAAAGCAATCCAAGGTGTTTTGAGAGTGAGAAAGAGAAATGGTTACTTCTCAGAAGAGCTATGAGGATCAATGCTGCCTGAAAGCAAAAAAGAAGAGCAAATAAATGCAAAGTAAAGCAAGAATCAGACCTGACAAGTACATAAGTGGGTGATGAAAGGGAGCACTTCAGCACTGCTACCTCAAATGTTTTACTGAAGAAAAATGATGAGGAGCTTGTTTCTTGGGGAGGAGACTGAGAAGCCAGTGGTGGTTTTTTACACCACAGAGGCAGGAACATACCAAAGAAAGATATGGGAAGAATTTATGCCAAAGTATTAGAAAACATAGAGATTAAAAGCCAAGGAGATTTCTGCAGACAGTATGGAGAGAAGTGATGTTTAATGATGTAGAATAAAATGGGTACAGTACTGAAAATGGTCCTTTGAAGCCATGGGATCACAGGAGCACAGGATGTTAGGGCTTGGAAGGGACCCCCAGAGATCATTGAGTCCAACCCCCCTGCCAGAGCAGGGCCAGAGAATCCAGCACAGGTCACACAGGAATGCATCCAGATGGATCTTGAGGTCTCCAGAGAAGGAGACTCCACAACCTCTCTGGGCAGCCTGTTCCAGTGCTCTGTGACCCTCACAGTGATGAAGTTTTTCCTCATGTTGAGGTGGAACCTCCTGTGCTGGAGTTTATATCCATTTTCCCTTGTCCTATCCCAGAGTGCAAGTGAGCAGAGCCTGTCCCCTCCCTCCTGACCCCCAGCCCTCAGGTATTTAGAAACATTTATTAAATCCCCTCCCAGTCTTCTCTCCTCCAGACTAAGAACCCCCAGAGTTCTCAGCCTCTCCTCAGCAGGCAGTGCTCCAGTCCCTCAATCATCCTGGTAGCTCTCCGTTGGACTCTCTCCAGCAGATCCCTGTCCCTCCTGAACTGGGGAGCCCAGAACTGGATGTAATATTCCAGGTGAGGTCTGAACAGGGCAGAGTAGAGGGAGAGGAGAACCTCCCTGGATCTGCTGGGCACACTCCTGTGCCAGTTACGGAGATCTTGGCTGGGAGAAGTTTGCCATGTTCAGAGGAAACACTGTTGTCCTCCCTCTAGCCTATGACATTTCTGACAGACAAGTCAGATGGAAATCTTCAGCATTTGCTGTTGTTCTAGATGTATGTGTCTGGGTTGGGCAATCCCAGGCACTGATACAGGCTGGGCAGGGACTGGCTTGAGAGCAGCTCTGGAGAAAAGGACTTGGGGGTGCTGGGGGATGAGAAGCTCAACAGGAGCCAGCAGTGAGCACTTGCAGCCCAGAAAGCCAAACAGAGCCTGGGCTGCATCAAGAGAAGTGTGTCCAGCAGGTCAAGGGAGGGGATTCTCCCTCTCTACTCCACTCTGATGAGACCCCACCTGGAGTACTGTGTCCAGTTCTGGAGCCTCTATTGCAGGAAGGATCTGGAGGTGCTGGAAGGTGTCCAGAGAAGGGCCATGAGGATGATCAGAGGGCTGGAGCTGCTCTGCTATGAGGACAGACTGAGGGAGTTGGGGCTGTTCAGTCTGAAGAAGAGAAGGCTCTGAGCAGACCTAGTTGTGGCCTTCCAGTATCTGAAGGGGGCTCCAAGAAGGCTGGGGAGGGACTTTTGAGGGTGTCAGGGAGTGATAGGACTGGGGGGAGAAGGAACAAATCTAGAAATGGGTAGATTAAGGAAGAAGTTTTTCCCCATGAGGGTGGTGAGAGCCTGGCACAGGTTGCCCAGGGAGGTGGTGGAAGCCTCATCCCTGGAGGTGTTTGCAGCCAGGCTGGATGTGGCTGTGAGCAACCTGCTGTGGTGTGAGGTGTCCCTGCCCATGGCAGGGGGGTTGGAACTGGCTGATCCTTGAGGTCCCTTCCAGCCCTGACAATTCTATGATTCTCTGTGTCCCTATTTACTCCTTGACTCTGATGTGTGGCTCTTCACTCCTGTTCAGCATATTCTGAGCATTTTCTTGCAGAGATGTGCAAGCACACACCGGTGGAGAACAAGAAGGGAGCGCCATGAAGCGTGACTGAAACGGAGAGAGAAGACAAATCATTTCCCATTAGAAGAGCAATGCCCTCAAAATGTCTTTTGAACTGCCTTATTTTCCCTTGGCTCCTTGCCCTTGGGAATGGCTTCAGGAGCAATTCCCTCCTTGCTTTGTTTTCTACAAGCCCAAAGCACAAACACTCAGGTAGTAGATTTCTTTCCTTACCACACTGTACAAGCATCAAACAGCAGGAGAGTCGGGAGGCAGGGCGTTGTGTGGGAGAAAGGTGAGTCACTGCCTTGAGATAGAGTTGAATCAGCTCTTATGTAAGTTCATCAGAGTCTTCACTTCATTGACATCCCAGCTGGTGACTCAGTGTTTGTTTAGAGAGGGTGTTCATTATCACATAATACCTGGCAGCCATCAGAGATGGCTTATATTATATCTGCTTATACCTGCTTTTTATAGCTCTGCTACAAGATCACTGCCTTTCCTTCAGGACCATATGCATAGATGGGCCATATATGAGCTTCAGGGCCAGGTATGTATTGAGCTTCAACAAGGCCAAGTGCCAGGTCCTGCACTTGGGGCACAACAACCCCAAGCAATGCTGCAGGCTCCGGGCAGTGTGGCTGGAAAGCTGTCTGGCAGAAAGGGACCTGGGTGTGCTCATGGACAAGCAGCTGAAGAGGAGCCAGCAGTGTGCCCAGGGGGCCAAGAAAGCTGAAGGCATCCTGGCTGGGATTAGAAATGCTGTGTCCAGCAGCAGAAAGGAGGGGATTGTGCCCTGGGACTCAACTCTGGGGAGGCCACACCTTGAGTCTTGTGTCCAGTTTTGGGCACCTCAACGCAAGAGAGATGTGGAGGTGCTGGAGCCAGGACAGAGGAGGGCAAGGAAGCTGGGGAAGGGCCTGCAGAATAAATCTGATGAAGAGCAACTGAAGGAGCTGGGGATGGTTAGTGTGAAACAGAGGAGGCTGAGGGGAGACCTCATTGCTCTCTATAACTACCTGAAAGGAGGTTGTGGAGAGGCTGCTGCTGGTCTCTTCTCGCAGTTAATTAGTGATAGAACAAGAGGGAATGGCCTCAAGCTGTCACTGGGTAGGTTTAGACTGGACATTAGGAAACATTTTTTGATGGCAAGAGTGGTCAGGGCCTTGGAATGTGCTGCCCAGGGAGGTGGCTGAGTCCCCAAGCCTGGCTGTGTTTGGATGTGGTTTGGCTGTGGTGCTTGGGGCTATGGTTTAGGGATGAAGCTTTCAGAGTAGGGTTCTGGGTTGGACTTAGTGCTCCTGAGGATCATTTCCAACCTGAGTGTTTCTGTGATTGTGTGATACTGACAATGCCTGTGAATCCATCTGGGGGCAATGAATAATTTCTTCTGAATTCTTTATCAATTATCTCTCAGGTTTTGAAGCAGGAGTAAGGGGAGCAGTCTGCAAGCTGAGCTCTCTGACAAGAATCTCAAGCCATATTTCTTTTCCACAATGGAGGAAGAACACACCAGAAACATTTGCCTTGCATTACTCTGAACCAATGTACAAAGCCAAAAGGATAAAGTGTGAATTGATAAGGTCTCCATCAAGAATTCCAGCAGGAGATTAGTTTGCTTGGCTGTGAATTGCCTGCTTCTAATGAATCAATGGGTTTGCAGTGTTAGTGAGTCTCAAAGTAGTTTCGTAGTAAGGAAGTTACTTTGGAAGTGAGTAAATGCAGAGTTCAGCTCCCTCCTCCTGCTCAGAAAGTACCACTCCTGGAGTGTGTTGGATGGTGCCTCGAGTTTCCACTTCCACAAAAGCTCTGTCCAAATCATCAGGACTGCAAGAGCTTAAGGGCTGATCCCAACAGAAGACTACAAAATTTCTTCTCCAGAAATAAAGGCTGAAGCCCAGTAGAGGTTTGGGGTTTTGGGTTGGGTTTTTCCTTTTGCTTCCTATGGCTGTGCTCAGATCCTTCCTACCTGCTTGTGCATAATGAGTCTTGCTGGCAAGCTACTGACACCTACCTATTCAAACCTCCCACTCTTCCTTTCATGGCTCTGCTTCCTCTCTGACTAGATGTGGATGTACTTGGACCTAGTACTTGTGGTGGGTTGCAATTAATCCCCAAGAAAAAAGTTGCCAGACCAGCCCAGTTGGAAAGCAAATGAAGCTATACTTAGAAGCAGACTAAACCCCTAGAAATATGGATTGCCATGAATAGGTACAAAACAGACAATAAATACATATATTTACAACTTATAAGCAACACAAGAAGCCCTCTGGACAAAACCAGGGGGTTACCAACAGCTTCCCTCTCTCCCCATCCTGGACAAGGGAAAAAGACAGAGGAGAAAAGCAGAGAGTAGCTTGTTAGTATCATAGTATCATAGTATCTGTCAGGGTTGGAAGGGATCACAAGGATCATCCAGTTCCAACCCGCCTGCCATGGGCAGGGACACCCCACACTAGATCAGCCTGGCCAGAGCCTCATCCAGCCTGGGCTTAAACACCTCCAGGGATGGGGCCCCAACCACCTCCCTGGACAACCCATTCCAGGGCTTCACCACTCTCATGGGGAAGAACTTCCTCCTCACCTCCAGCCTGAATCTCTCCACCTCCAGCTTCATTCCATTCCCTCTAGTCCTATCACTACCTGAGATCCTGAGCAGTCCCTCCCCAGCCTTCTTGTAGGCCCCCTTCAGATACTGGAAGGCCACAATTAGGTCACCTCAGAGCCTTCTCTTCTCCAGACTGAACAGCCCCAACTCCTTCAGTCTGTCTTCATAGGAGAGGTGCTCCAGCCCTCTGCTCATCCTCATGGCCCTAACACTTAGCCACAACAAGAAGACAGTGAAGGTCAGCAACAGCCAAGCAAAAGCTACCAGCCAGTATCAGCTAGAGTGAAGAGCTGAGAAAGAGAAAAGTTAGTTTATACAACTACCTTTATGTTAGTTATCAGACCACTGGGATTATTTAGACCTTGTCATTTTCCTGGCCTGCATCAGGAACAGTGTTGCCAGCAGGAGCAGGGAGGTCATTCTGCCCTGGACTCAGCACTGGTTAGGCCACACCTTGAGTATTGTGTCCAGTTCTGGGCTCCTCAGTTTAAGAAGGACATTGAGATACCTGAACATGTCCAGAGAAGGGCAACGAGGCTGGGGAGAGGTCTGGAGCACAGCCCTGTGAGGAGAGGCTGAGGGAGCTGGGGTTGCTTAGCCTGGAGAAGAGGAGGCTCAGGGGAGACCTTCTTGCTCTCTCCAACTCCCTGAAGGGAGGTTGTAGCCAGGTGGGGGTTGGTCTCTTCTCCCAGGCAAGCAGCACCAGAACAAGAGGACACAGTCTCAAGCTGTGCCAGGGGAGGTTTAGGCTGGAGGTGAGGAGAAAGTTCTTCCCAGAGAGAGTTGTTAGCCATTGGAATGTGCTGCCCAGGGAGGTGGTGGAGTCCCCATCCCTGGAGGTGTTCAAGAAGGGATTGGATGTGGCACTTGAAGCCATGGTTTAGTTGTTAAGAGGTATTGGGTGACAGGTTGGACTTGATGATCTCTGAGGTCTTTTCCAACCTTATTGATTGCATGATAACTATTGAGGAGTAGCAGCAGTCCTCTATCTAGGCACAGACAGCTTCTCCACGCAGGCTGGGCCTCCTGCATTTCTCTCTCTACTCTTTTTCTGGCCTATGCAAAACTGACATTATTTGCTGTGTGCAGCATGGAAGGAAAAGGATATTGTGGAGGAATGTGGGGACTGGTTCAAAGCCCACTAAAGTCAGGGGAAACTCTTTCCACTCACTTAAACAGGGACTTGAATCCGACCCTAAATGAAGACCGAAGGATCTTCGCGTTCCGGGCGAAGGAAAGAATTCCATTGGGAGTGGCGTGGAAAAACACAGTAAGGTGAGAGCACTTGACAAAAACAAAAGGAGCTGAGCACTTGGCATTGGCAGCTGCCTCAGGATTTCTGGAGATCATAAAACCCAACGGACTTCCTCTCATGCAAACTCAGCCCCCTTCGAAGCAGGCTGATTTAACCCTGGGGCAGCAACGCACCCGGCACACATCCGACTCATCTCCTGGGTTTTCTCCCTTCATGTGCCCTTCACTTCAGAAACTATCACAATGGCAATGACACAGTGGTGTCAGCTCCTCCCAGAGTGTCACCTAATTTATCACAGCCTCTTTCAAATGAGTGGTTAGCCAATATTTTTTTTTCCCTTTATTTTTAATATCCATAAGGAGGAAAAATCCCCCAGTGCCCCTAGTGTCCCCACATGGCCTCTCTGGGCTGATCATTATCCAAAGCAGAGTGTTTTATTAGCTGCTGAGCGGTCAGATCCCATAATAAGTGCCTCAGAAGTACAAATGCTGCTTCTATGAAAGTGTGCATTAAAAAAACAAACCCAGCTAGCTGCCAGGTGAATTGAAGAAATACTTCAGATTCAGGTTGGATGTCAGGAAGAAGTTCTTCCCCATGAGGGTGGTGAGACACTGGCACAGGTTGCTCAGGGAGGTAGTAGAAGCCTCCTGCCTGGAGGTGTTTGCAGCCAGGCTGGATGTGGCTGTCAGCAACCTGCTGTGGTGTGAGGTGTCCCTGCCCTTGGCAGGGGGGTTGGTACTAGGTGACCCTTGAGGCTCGGAACTGGATGATCCTTGAGGTCCCTTCCAACCCTGACAATTCTATGATTCCAATGTTCTATTACAAGGAATAAATACTGGGTGGGGAGGGGTGTGTGTGTGTTTGTGAATTGGAGAGATTTAATACCGAATCACAGCACTGATACTGTTTTGAAGAGGAAGAAAAATTGAGAGCATCAGTTGAGCACAATTAAAGCAGAGGTTAAAGTGCTTCTTCCTTCAGATTAATGCAGGACAGCTGCCTGAATTAAAAAACCAAAGACACCAACAAACAAAAAGCCAACATACCCCCTGTGGCAGTTTGAGGTTGGGTGCCTTTAAGAAACCACAAAGCTGAAGACCTCCAGAGGCCAGAGAGTGTCCAGGAGATGGACCAGGAAGTGTATTTCATTCCCATAACTCCTGCATCCCTATGAAACTGCATGCAGAATCCGTTTCCTGCCCCTTTCACCTCCCTCTCTTCTCCCAGGAGGACGCACAAGCAGCTGCCTCTTGCTGGGGAGGCCTGGTGTCAGCTTTGGCAAGGCTGCCAATTAAGCCTGGAGCAGCCTAATTGGAGCCTGGAGCTGCCAAGCTGAATTTTAGCTGCATCACAATGGTGTGGTATGGAGGGCAGGGAGGCCTGGTAAGGGAGGGCATAAAAGCTTGGGTTTGTTGGCCTGGTTTAATGGGAGGTTTGTGTGAAGCTTTGGCTTAATGGGGTTCTGTGTTAAGCCCAGACTATGGGAGGTTGTAACCAGGTAGGGGTTGGTCTCTTCTCCCAAGCAACCACCAACAGAACAGGAGGACACAGTCTCAAGCTGCACCAGGGGAGGTTTAGGCTGGATGTTAGGAAGATGTTCTTCCCAGCAAGAGAGATTGGCCATTGGAATGGGCTGCCCAGGGAGGTGGTGGAGTCCCCACCACTGGAGGTGTTTGAGACTGGATTAGGCACTTGATGCCATGGTTTAGTTGATTAGATGATGCTGGGTGATAGGTTGGACTTGATGATCTTGAAGGTCTTTTCCAACCTGGTCTGGTCTATTCTATTCTATTCTATGCTATGCTATGCTATGCTATCCTATCCTATCCTATCCTATCCTATCCTATCCTATCCTATCCTATCCTATCCTATCCTATCCTATCATGTTATCTTATCAATGCATATAAATATGTGAAGAGTGGAGGTCCTGAGGATGGGGCTGGAGAGACATAATGATAGGAACAACACAGTGGCAAAACTTGTGCTGTTTCTCTGGGAAATGTAAGGACTTCAAGCACTCCCATTTTATTAACAGCAGATAAACCCATGCATTTCTAAACCTAGTGTAAGTATTTTCCTTCCCTTCCCTATCCTTTAAAAACATTTCATATATTACAGGAAGTGGTTTGCATCCTTCTGCTTTAGAGCTGAGCTCTGTGCCCTTTCTTTATAGAATCATAGAATCATTTTGGTTGGAAAAGACCTTTCAGATCACCAAGTCCAACCATTATCTAACCCTACCAAGTCTGGTGCTAAACCATGTCCCTGAGGGCCACATCCCTGCAGCTACTAAACCCCTGAATGGGAGTATTTCAAAATATAAAGATAAAAATATCCAGTCCTCCAAAGCAATGATATTTTCATCCTACTCAGTGCTGATGGCAGAAAGGAGCAGTTTTTCACTTGCTCCTGCCTCACAGTAAAAGCTTTGAAGGCAGCAAGTCTTCCTTAAATTCAAAGCTGAAGCACACTGCAAAGCAGTGCTAGCTGGCATGCCTGCCCTGACTTTGCAGCACATTTAATCTCCACCAGGAGAGGCAACTTGGAGTCCAGTGAATGCTCCTCTTATCCAAATCTCTTCCACAGCATACAGCTACAGCAGTGCTATTTGAAAAGCAGAAGTGTCTGCAGAGATCAATTGCAACATTTAGCAGGCTTCCCATAGGAGCCAATTGCTTTGGCTGCTCTTTTCTATTTGCTTCTCCAAGGTGAGGGTGTACATGACTGCATCTCTCTGTCACAGAATCACACAAGCACCAAGGTTGGAAGAGACCTCAAAGATCATGGAGCGTGTCCAGAGAAGGGCAACAAAGTTGGTGAGGGGCTTGGAACACAGCCCTGTGAGGAGAGGCTGAGGGAGCTGGGGTTGCTTAGCCTGGAGAAGAGGAGACTCAGGGGTGACCTTCTTGCTCTCTACAACTGCCTTAAGGGAGGTTGTAGCCAGGTGGGGGTTGGTCTCTTCTCCCAGGCAACCAGCACCAGAACAAGAGGACACAGTCTCAGGCTGCGCCAGGGGAGGTTTAGGCTGGAGGTTAGGAGGAATGGGCTGCCTGGGGAGGTGGTGGAGTCACCATCACTGGAGGTGTTCAGGAGGAGACTTGATAGGGTGTTTGGTTGCATGGTTTAGTTGATTAGGTGGTGTTGGATGATAGGTTGGACTCGATGATCTTGAAGGTCTCTTCCAACCTGGTCTATTCTATTTTTCTATGGTTTATTCTATCATCAAGACCAAGCTGTCACCACAGACCTCATCACTAAACCATGGCACCAGGTGCCATGTCCAATCCCCTCTTGAGCACCTCCAGGGATGGGGACTCCACCACCTCACTGAGCAGCCCACTCAAAAGCTTCACTTCTGGCTTGATTGCCTTCAGCCCTTCCCTCACTTTAACTCTTTCTTGATTTTTTTGACTTTTGTTTTTCCCCTCCAGGTTTTTGTGGTATTGTTGTTGCTTTGTGTTTTGCTTTGGTTTGGTTGTTTAGGGTTGTTGGGGTTTTTTTCTGGGGGGGAGTGCATATTAGTTTAGAGTGAGACAGATGCTCTTTTACCTTTGGAAAAGGGATAACAGAAAAGCATTCACACAAAAGATTGGATAGGATTGGAAAGGTTAAATGGAAATACTATTCACAACTCTCCAAGAGACAAAGTTTCCCCCCTGCACAAGCAACCAATCTTCTCATGCCCAGAAAGAGCAACCAGAGACAGGAATTGGTGTTTTAACCTGTAGCTCCCTCCCTGTAGGGAAAACAATTGGAGTTTTAACCTATAGTTCCCTCACTGCACTGGGAGAAAGCCTGAGCTCTCCACACAAGGCTGTCTATTTGTTCAGAGATCCTCTCTCTCACTAACACTCTTATACACAACAGTGCAAACATATGATACACAAAAATAGAATAGAACAGAATCATAGAATCAAACAGGTTGGAAAAGACCTCAAAGATCATCAAGTCCAATCTGTCACCCAACACCTCATGACTCCACGTGCCACATCCAATCCCTTTTGAACACCTCCAGGGATGGTGACTGCACCAGCTCCCTGGGCAGCACATCCCAATGGCTAACAACTCTCTCTGTGAAGAACTGTCTCCTCACCTCAAGCCTAGAACAGAATAGAATGGAATGGAATGGAATGGAATGGAATGGAATGGAATGGAATGGAATGGAATAGAATTAACCAGGTTGGAAAAGACCTTTGAGATCATCAAGTCCAACTTATCACCCAGCACCATCTAATCAACTAAACCATGGTACCAAGTGCCTCATCCAGTCTCTTCCTAAACACCTCCAGTATCACAGTATCACAGTATAACTAAGGTTGGAAGAGACCTCGAGGATCATCGAGTCCAACCTGTCTCCACAGACCTCAGTATTAGACCATGGCACCAACCCCATCCTGGCTACAACCTCCCTTAAGGTAGTTGTAGAGGGCAATGAGGTGGTCACCCCTGAGCCTCCTCTTCTCCAGGCTAAACAATCCCAGCTCCCTCAGCCTCTCCTCCTAGGGCTGTGCTCAAGGCCTCTCAGCAGCCTTGTTGTTGCCCTTCTCTGGACACGTTCAAGTGTCTTGATGTCCTTCTTAAACTGAGGGGTCCAGGGATGGTGACTCCACCACCTCCCTGGGCAGCACATTCCAATGGCAAATCTCTCTTGCTGGGAAGAACTTTCTCCTCACCTCCAGCCTAAACCTCCCCTGGCACAGCTTGAGACTGTGTCCTCTTGTTTTGGTGCTGGTTGATAGAGATAAGAGACCAACCTCCACCTGGCTACAACCTCCCTTCAGGGAGTTGTAGAGAGCAAGAAGGTCTCCCCTGAGCCTCCTCTTCTCCAGGCTAAGCAACCCCAGCTCCCTCAGCCTCTCCTCACAGGGCTGTGCTCCAAACCCTTTTGCAGCTTTGTTGCTCTTCTCTGGACACCTTCCAGCAACTCAACATCTTTCCTAAACTACGGGGCTACGACAGAGATGCCTCAAGATGAGTGAGAAGAGTTCTGCCACTGATGTTTATTAGGATAAGAGTCCTAAGTGGTACACAAGTCATTTAGGAAGTGGAACACATCATTGTTATCATAATCTGGTGTAGTCTGAAGTGTAACAGAAAGGATAAAAGGCTGCAGGTTCCTTGAGATCCTTTTAGTAGCTTTTCTTCCTTTCATTTGTATTTCATATGGAGTTGTGCTGTAATTATATACAACCATTCAGTCTTTTTGTAGTGTGACAAATATTTGCAGCAAACTTTGGTATGACCAAACCAGGAGGCTTGGCTGAAATGCCTGAAGGCTCTGTGGGCATTCAGTAAGGCTTGGACAGGATGAGAGCTGGGCAGAGAGAAACCTAATGAGGTTCAACAATGATAGGTGCAGAGTCCTGCACCTGGGGAGGAAGAATAAACTGAACCAGTACAGGTTAGGAGGTGATCTGCTGCAGAGTAGCTCTGTGGAGAAGGACCTGGGAGTGCTTCTCTCAAGCAACCAGCAGCAGAACAAGAGGACACAGTCTCAAGCTGCACCAGGGGAAGTTTAGGCTCGAGGTGAGGAGCAAGTTCTTCACTGAGAGAGTTGTTAGCCATTGGAATGTGCTGCCCAGGGAGGTGGTGGATTCACCGTCCCTGGAGGTGTTCAAGAGGGGATTGGACGTGGCACTTGGTGCCATGGTCTCGTCATGAGGTCTGTGGTGACAGGTTGGACTTGATGATCTTTGAGGTCTCTTCCAGCCTTGGTGATTCTGTGATTCTGTGCTGATAGACAACAAGTTCTGTGTGGGTCAGCAATGTGCCCTGGTGGCCAAGAAGGCCAAGGGGATCCTGAGGTGCATTAAGAAGAGTGTGTCCAGCAGATCCAGGGAGGGTCTCCTCCCCCTCTACTCTGCCCTGCTGAGACCTCACCTGGAATATTGCATCCAGTCCTGGGCTTCCCAGTTCAGGAGGGACAGGGATCTGCTGGAGAGAGTCCAATGGAGAGCTACCAGGATGATGAAGGGACTGGAGCACTGCCTGATGAGGAGAGGCTGAGAGCCCTGGAGCTGTTCAGTCTGGAGAAGAGAAGACTGAGAGGAGATTAAACTACTGTTTCTAAATATCTGAGGGCTGGGTATCAAGAGGGAGGGGACAGGCTCTGCTCAGTTGCACTCTATGATAGGACCAGGGGCAATGGATATAAACTACAGCTCAGGAGATTCCACCTCAACATGAGGAGGAGCTTCTTCACTGTGAGGGTCCCAGAGCACTGGAACAGGCTGCCCAGGGAGGTTGTGGAGTCTCCTTCTGTGGAGACTTTCATATCCCATCTGGATGTGCTCCTGTGTGACCTGTGCTGGATTCTATGGTCCTGCTCTGACAAGGGGGGCTTGATGATCTTCAGAGGTCCCTTCTAACCCCTAACATCCTGTGAGCCTGTGATCCTTAGAAACAGCCAGGCTTGAGGAGAAACTTTCATGTTTTTAAACAGAACAGGACTTGAATACCTTAGGAATTATAGCTAGCCAAGCAGCAATAGATTGCCAGCCTCGCTGATGGGTGCATGAATGAGCATGTTTGCTTATTTATTTATTAGGCAGAGCCAAGTATTGACACTCTAAGGTCTTGGCTGGTCAGATAAAAATCTCCTTCTTTTTAAAGCCTGGCCATGGCTCAAGCCACAGGAACTTCAAACACTTTCCTGGCAGACACTGAGCAAGCAGGTTGAAGTGGGCAGTGTGATGAAAGGGGAGAGCATCCCTTTCATCCTACAGGTTGCTGAACATCTACAGTAGTTGTTTTGTTTTTCTCCTGGCTTGGCTGTTCATTTAATTTTGTTTGGGTGGGTGTTTGTTGGTTTCAGTCTGGCTAAGTGCGTTACAGAATCTGCAAGGAAAAGGTCTCAAAAGTGCTGTGTGCCACATGTATTTCAATTTTTAATAGAAAGCATTGCATATTCCTCATTCTGCTGGGTACAATGCCTGCATTCACACCTGCTCCATGGTTCCACCAGCTTCCAGCTGGAAACTAGTTCCAAGTGGGAAACTAGGCTGGTGAGAGGCCTCGAGCATAAGCCCTATGAGGAGAGGCTGAGGGAGCTGGGGTTGCTTAGCCTGGAGAAGAGGAGGCTCAGGGGAGACCTTATTGCTCTCTACAGCTACCTGAAGGGAGGTTGTAGCCAGGTGGGGGTTGGTCTCTTCTCCCAGGCAACCAGCACCAGAACAGGAGAACACAGTCTCAGGCTGCACCAGGGAAGGTTTAAGCTCAAGGTGAGTGGAAAGTTCTTCACAGAGAGAGTTGTTAGCCATTGGAATGTGCTGCCCAGGGAGGTGGAATGGAATGGAATGGAATGGAATGGAATGGAATGGAATGGAATGGAATGGAATAGAATAGAATAGAATAGAATAGAATAGAATAGAATAGAATAGAATAGAATAGAATAGAATAGAATAGGTTGGAAGAGACCTTCAAGATCATGAAGTCCAACCTATTACCCAACACCATCTAATCAACTAAACCATGGCACCAAGCACCCTATCAAGTCTCCTCCACCACCTCCCTGGGCAGCACATTCCAATGGCCAATCTCTCTTTCTGGGAAGAATTTCTTCCTACCATCCAACCTGAACCTCCCCTGGTGCAGCTTGAGACTTTGTCCTCTTGTTCTGGTGCTAGTTGCCTGGGAGAAGAGACCAACCCCCACCTGGCTACACCCTCCCTTTAGGCAGATCCCCTCTGCCTTCTCTTTTCCAGGCTAAAGTGTCCCCACCTTCCTTAATGCTTGTCCCAGCAACAGCAGAAGCTGATGAGAAAGGACATGGTGGCACAGGGGCAATGCGTCCTTTCAAAGTGCTGCTCTGGCTAGGCTGCTTCCTGCGTCAGTAGGTGCTGCTTGCCTTTTTGCATGATACATTCAAAGCACCACCATTAAGCTCCCATCACCAGAGGGGCACATGCTTCTGAAGAACCTCATGAGATACAGCATTTATTAAATCCAGGGAAGGGCCATGAGGATGAGGAGAGGGCTGGAGCACCTCTCCTGTCAGGACAGACTGAGAGAGTTGGGGCTGTTCAGTCTGGAGAAGAGAAGGCTCCGAGGTGACCTAATTGTGGCCTTCCAGTATCTGAAGGGGGCTACAAGAAAGCTGGGGAGGGACTTCTTTAGGGTGTCAGAGAGTGATAGGACTGGGGGGAGTGGAGCAAAGCTAGAAATGGGGAGATTCAGATTGGATGTTAGGAAGAAATTCTTGACCATGGGGGTGGTGAGGCACTGGGGGCATGGAGCAAAACTAGAAAGGAGTAGATTCAGATTGGATGTTAAGAAGTTGTTCCCCATGAGGGTGGTGAGAGCCTGGCACAGGTTGCCCAGGGAGGTGGTGGAAGCCTCATCCCTGGAGATTTTGCAGCCAGGCTGGATGTGCCTGTGAGCAACCTGCTGTAGTGTGAGGTGTCCCTGCCCATGGCAGGAGGGGTTGGAACTGGCTGAGCCTTGAGGTCCCTTCCAACCCTGACAGTTCTATGATTCCATGATTCTGAAGTGCCTTTGAGCTTCACCCAGGCCATCAACAGGATTTGCTTGTGGGATTTGAAGGGACTCTTTTTTTGCCACATGGTTGAGGAGCCATGGTGGCAGTGCTGGAGGATGAACTTATACAGACTCCTGTACACAGAGGCACTGGTGGAGGTGACCAAGACAGAGCTGGACAAGGGCTGTGCTCGCTCACCTTGAAGGAGTTTAGTGTAGTGGCCTCAGACAGGGTCAGAGCCCTGCAGAGCTGCAGTAGCAGAGCTGCCTCTAGGCGAATTAATCCTGCTTTGCAGCATTTTTACTGGTGAAAATGAAAACCTGCACAAATTCCTGCCAGAGGAAACTCATTTCCACCTCATTAACTTGCCCTGAGATGTAGGTTTTCATAATACAGGATCACATTCCTGTTAGTCTCACCTGGCAAATCCTAGGATGCCAAATGCGTAAAGACGAGTCATAGAAGAGAAATCTGCAACTAATGGTTGCAGATCTCCTCTCCTCTCCTCTCCTTCTCCTCTCCTCTCCTTCTCCTCTCCTCTCCTCTCCTCTCCTCTCCTCTCCTCTCCTCTCCTCTCCTCTCCTCTCCTCTCCTCTCCTCTCCTCTCCTCTCCTCGAGTCTCCTCGAGTCTCCTCTCCTCGAGTCTCCTCTCCTCTCCTCTCCTCGAGTCTCCTCTCCTCTCCTCGAGTCTCCTCTCCTCTCCTCGAGTCTCCTCTCCTCGAGTCTCCTCTCCTCTCCTCGAGTCTCCTCTCCTCTCCTCGAGTCTCCTCTCCTCTCCTCTCCTCGAGTCTCCTCTCCTCGAGTCTCCTCTCCTCGAGTCTCCTCTCCTCTCCTCGAGTCTCCTCTCCTCTCCTCGAGTCTCCTCTCCTCGAGTCTCCTCTCCTCTCCTCGAGTCTCCTCTCCTCTCCTCGAGTCTCCTCGAGTCTCCTCTCCTCGAGTCTCCTCTCCTCGAGTCTCCTCTCCTCTCCTCGCGTCTCCTCTCCTCTCCTCTCCTCGAGTCTCCTCTCCTCGAGTCTCCTCTCCTCTCCCATCCCCTCCTCCCCCTCCCCTCCCCTCCTTTTTCTTGGTGCCTTTGGGAACAGATTACTTCAGCTTCCTGCAGGAGGGATTCCTGCCCAAAGACACAATGCTCTAAATGGACAAGGTATTGGAGGAAGCCAAGTTCCTGTCTTTCTTGCAGCTCTGCCCCAAGGATAATTTTCTATCTCCAGGTCCCTGTGCTGTTCAATCCTATGAAACCTAAACAACAGCAATCCCAGATGAGGAGAAGTGGAAACAGGGTATTTCCAATGCTGTACTCAGCACTGGTTAGGCCACACCTTGAGTCCTGTCTCCAGTTCTGGGCCCTTCAGTTGAGTTGCTGAGTTGCTGGAAGGTGTCCAGAGAAGGGCAACAAAGCTGGGGAGGGGTCTGGAGCACAGCCCTGTGAGGAGAGGCTGAGGGAGCTGGGGTTGCTTAGCCTGGAGAAGAGGAGGCTCAGGGGAGACCTTCTTGCTGTCTACAACTCCCTGAAGGGAGGTTGTAGCCAGGTGGGGGTTGGTCTCTTCTCCCAGGCAACCAGCACCAGAACAAGAGGACACAGTCTCAAGCTGTGTCAGGGGAGGTTTAGGCTGGATGTTAGGAAGAAATTCTTCCCAGCAAGAGAGATTGGCCATTGGAATGTGCTGCCCAGGGAGGTGGTGGAGTCCCCACCACTGGAGGTGTTTAGG
The DNA here is from genome assembly GCF_014839835.1 of Dryobates pubescens. NCBI lineage: Eukaryota > Metazoa > Chordata > Aves > Piciformes > Picidae > Dryobates > Dryobates pubescens. The sequence goes on from NC_071617.1 coordinate 4,280,352, forward strand.
AAGAGACCAAGTGCCATGGTTTAGTTGATTAGATGGTGTTGGGTGATAGGTTGGACTTGATGATCTCTGAGGTCTCTTCCAACCTGGTTAATTCAATTCAATTCAATTCAATTCAATTCAATTCAATTCAATTCAATTCAATTCAATTCAATTCAATGCAATTCAAGTTCAATTCAGTTCAATTCAATTCAATTCAATTCAATTCAATTCCAATGCAATGCAATGCAATGCAATGCTATTCTATTCTACTCTAGTCTAGTCTAGTCTAGTCTATAAATACTGTGAGAGCAAAGACTAATAAGCAAGCACTGATGTGCATGACTGCTCATGTGGTGTTCAGAGAGGACCAGGGGTGAAAGCCTGGCTGTGATGAAAGCCTGAGAATCATGCCATCAAAAGAATGAGGTTTTCAGCCAGTCCCCAGTCCTGCAGCTCAGAGCATGAGGCAAGAACACTTTTTGACTTCCCTGTGCTTTATCATCTGTCACAGTGAAACTGTTTTTCATGAACCTTCCTCCTGGAAACTGGTTTTGCCACGAAAGTACTTGAGAACTGCTGAAGCAGCAAGTTCAGCACTACATTTTTCCTATTCTTTCTTTCTGCTTGCTTTTTATCACTGCCTGATCCTTGTTTTTCATACCCTGCAGATGCTCCACATACTCTCTGATGTTCTCAGACTGTTTTTACAAAGTCCTGGATGTACACCAAGGCAGTTTATTACATGGGCCCCTCAATTTAAGAAGGACATTGAGACACTTGAATGTGTCCAGAGAAGGACAATGAGGCTGGGGAGAGGTCTGGAGCACAGCCCTGTGAGGAGAGGCTGAGGGAGCTGGGTTTGCTTAGCCTGGAGAAGAGGAGGCTCAGGGGAGACCTTCTTGCTGTCTACAACTCTCTGAAGGGAGGTTGTAGCCAGGTGGGGGTTGGTCTCTTCTCCCTGGCAACCATCATCAGAACAAGAGGACACAGTCTCAAGCTGTGCCAGGGGAGGTTTAGGCTGGATTTTAGGAAGAAAGTCTTCTCAGAAAAAGAGATTGGCCATTGGGATGTGCTGCCCAGGGAGGTGGTGGAGTCACCATCCCTGGAGGTGTTCAGAAAAGGCTTGAATGTGGCACTTGGAGCCATGGTTTAGTTGTCATGAGGTGTTAGGTGTTGGGTAATAGGTTGGACTTGATGATCTCAGAGGTCTGTTCCAACCTTATTGATTCTATGATTCTGTGAGTGAAATAAGGCAGGAGGTTTAGCCAGCCTGGCTCAGAGGGGTTAAAAGTCCATGCCAATGTGGTGAACTCTGGTTCCCCTGACAAATCATGTAGGGTATGCTAAATCTGGTTACCAGCACACAAAAAAATGATGGGAAAGATTTCTGTAGGAACATACAGGGTCCCTGTTTCACATGAGCCTTCAAAAGTCAACAGAAATCCAAGGCTCTTAAATCACTCAGATGGTTTAGAAAAATCCCACCTGTTTTATTACCCTCCACAGCTTGAGCTCAGGAATGGTTGGAAGGATCTGCCATCATCTGACTAGTTTCACACCAGCCAACTTAGAGAAATAGAGAAAGGGATAAATCAGTGCTTGTCCTAATGGAGGACCAGGTGGTGGTGCTGACTTTACAGAATCACAGAAACATTCAGGTTGGAAAAGACCCTCAGGATCACCAAGTCCAGCCATTAACTCTACTCTGCAGTGGTCACCCATAAACCATAGCCCCAGGCATCACATCCAAACCACCTTGAAACACAGCCAGGCTCGGGGACTCCACCACCTCCCTGGGCAGCACATTCCAAGGCCTGACCACTCTTGCTGTGAAGAAAGTTTCCTAATGTCCAGCCTAAACCTACCCAGTCGTAGGCAGCCATTCCCTCTTATTCTATCACTAATTCCCTGTGAGAAGAGACCAGCAGCAGCCTCTCCACAACCTCCTTTCAGGTAGTTGTGGAGAGCAATGAGGTCTCCTCTCAGGCTCCTCTTTTCAACCTAACCATCCCCAGCTCCTTCAGTTGCTCTTCATCAGATTTATTCTCCAGGCCCTTCCCAGCTTCCTTGCCCTCCTCTGCCCTGGCTCCAGCACCTCCACAGCTCTCCTGTATTGAGCTGCCCAAAACTGGACACAAGACTCAAGCTGTGGCCTCCCCAGAGCTGAGTGCCAGGGGACAATCCCCTCTCTGCTCCTGCTGGACACAGCATTGCTGATCCCAGCCAGGATGCCTTTGGCTTTCTTGGCCCCCTGGGCACACTACTGGCTCCTCTTCAGCTGCTTGTCCATGAGCACCCCCAGGTCCCTTTCTGCCAGACTGGACTGTTCCCCCAACAGCCAAGAAATAGGAAAGCTCATAAGTCTGAAGGAAATGTTTCACCACAGTGCTGAGTTGAGGAGAAAAAAATGTAAATGGAATAATTCCAAGGACCCTCTTTCTTAAAAGACTGAGATGTTCTTACAGTGTTATAGAGCTGACTACATTTTCCAAGTTAAATTCCATCTCTTGCTCACTCCACTGGCTCACAGATCTGCAGGTTTTGCTCCATGGAATTATTGTCTTTATGTGTGGCTGAAGTATTTGGGGTCATTATAGAATAGAATAGAATAGAATAGGATAGGATAGGATAGGATAGGATAGGGTAGGGTAGAATAGAGTAGAATGGAATAGAATAGAATAGAATAGAATAGAATAGAATAGAATAGAATAGAATAGAATAGAATAGAATAGAATAGAATAGAATAGAATAGAATAGAATTAACCAGGTTGGAAGAGATCTTTGAGTCCAACCTATCACCCAACACCATCTAATCAACTAAACCATGGTACCAAGTGCCTCATCCAGTCTCCTCCTAAACACCTCCAGTGATGGTGACTTCACCACCTCCCTGGGCAGCACATTCCAATGACCAATCTCTCTTGCTGGGAAGAACTTGTTCCTACCATCCAGCCTAAACCTCCCCTCGTGCAGCTTGAGACTGTGTCCTCTTGTTCTGGTGCTGGGTGCCTGGGAGTAGAGACCAACCCCCACCTGGCTACAACCTCCCTTCAGGCAGTTGCAGACAGCACTAAGGTCTCCCCTGAGCCTCCTCTTTTCCAGGCTAAGCAACCCCAGCTCCCTCAGCCTCTCCTCATATAATGTTGAGTGAGCTATGACAGCTCACAACATCCTGGTGATACCCAGGTACATACATTCTGCTCACACCTCTCTGTGAACACTTCCATTAAAATCTAATTGCAGGGTTGTTCAAGTATTGTATTAGAGATAATGACTTTGTGTTGAATAGCAGTGTGATCACCTTTAAGGTAAATTGCACCTCCATGTAATGGTAAAGCTTGTTGAAGATGTTTGTAGAATCACAGAATGGTAGAGGTTGGAAGGGACCTCCAGAGATCATCAGGTCTAACCTCCCTGCCAGAGCAGGATCACCCAGGGGAGTCTGCACAGGAATGCATCCAGGTTTTCAATGTCTCCAGAGAAGGAGACTCCACAACCCCCCTGGGCAGCCTGTTCCAGTGCTCTGTCACCCTCACTGGAAAGAAGTTTCTCCTCATGTTGAGCTGAAACCTTCTGTGTTCAAGTTTGTCTGGATTGTTCCTTATCTTATTAGTGTGCACCGCAAAAAAGAGATTGACCTCCTCCACTAGACACCCAGCCCTCATCTATTGAGAGACATTGATCAGATCCCCTCTCAGCCTTCTCTTCTCCAGACTAAACAGCCCCAGGGCTCTCAGTCTCTCTGCACAGGGAATATGCTCAGGTCCCCTAAGCATCCTTGTGGTTCTCCATTGGACTCTCTCCAGCAGGTCTCTGTCTCTCTTGAACTGGGGAGCCCAGAACTGGACACAGGATTGCAGGACTGGTCTCATCAGGGCAGAGCAGAGGGGGAGAAGAACCTCCCTAGCCCTGCTGGCCAGACTTTTCTTGCTGCACCCCAGGATCCCATTGGCTCTCTTGGCCTCAAGGGCACATTGCTGTCCCATGCAGAACTTGCTGCCCATCAGCACTTCATGGTTTTTCTCTTTCAGAAAATGGCATTATTTCTCTTTTCTTTTCTTTTCTTTTCTTTTCTTTTCTTTTCTTTTCTTTTCTTTTCTTTTCTTTTCTTTTCTTTTCTTTTCTTTTCTTTTCTTTTCTTTTCTTCTCTTTTCTTTTCTTCTCTTTTCTTTTCTTTTCTTTTCTTTTCTTTTCTTTTCTTTTCTTTTCTTTTCTTTTCTTTTCTTTTCTTTTCTTTTCTTTTCTTTCTCTTTTCTTTTCTTTTCTTTTCTTTTCTTTTCTTTTCTTTTCTTTTCTTCTCTTTTCTTCTCTTTTCTTCTCTTTTCTTTCTCTTCTCTTCTCTTCTCTTCTCTTCTCTTCTCTTCTCTTCTCTTCTCTTCTCTTCTCTTCTCTTCTCTTCTCTTCTCTTCTCTTCTCTTCTCTTCTCTTCTCTTCTCTTCTCTTCTCCTCTCTTCTCTTCTCCTCTCTTCTCCTCTCTTCTCCTCTCTTTCTTTCTTTCTCTTTTATCTTCTTTTATCTTCTCTTTTCTTTCCTCTTTTCTTTTCTCTTCTTTCTTTTCATCTGATTTATTGCTGTTGCTCTTGCAAGCTACAAACTGCATTTCCCAGTCATTCCTCCTGCCGTTTCCACCCTCACTTTCCAGAGGTTTAGGAAAACTTGGTTATTTGATTTAATTTCCAGCAGACCAGATTTCCTAAATCCATTGTTAGATGGAATTTCTGACCTCTATATGGATTCTGCATTTCTCTGGGTGCATAAATCAAATGCACAGACAAAGCAATAAGTGCACCATTAATCACCCTCTTTGTAGCAAGGGAAAGCTGCTAAATACTGTGTTAAATACTCTTCCACTTGACCCTTCCTGCTATTCTACTCTGTTGTAGTAGTGCTCCTGTGAATTTTATTGCACTTCTGCTAAGCCTTCCAAACCAAGGAATAAATTCCCCATAGCTGTCTCAAGCAGTCTGACATTTTAAAGTGCTAACATATTTGACATAGTTTCCTATATCCTGTGCCCCTCTGCATTTTATTTCATGTCTGTGTCTGCTGCTAATGAGGACCATCTTTTGTCTCTTCTTTTTTTGGTCATTTGCAGTTGGAGGGTTTTTGCATTTAAACTTCACATATTGCCTTCCTCCAAGTGCCTTCTGCTGTGAAATTATTGGGTTTACAGCCATTTGGGTTAATTTGGCTGCATGTGCTTGGTTTGTTTTGTGGGGTTTTCTTGCCTGCTAGCAGAGGCTTGGGGTTTTTCCTGACTGAGGCTGTGAAGGAAGGCTGGTTTAAATTTAGAGTGAGGTAACAGACATTGCCTTGATTTGGTTGGCCCATAAATGCTGCTCAAAGATTCATTTCTGTTAAGGTTTTGCCTTTCAGAGCATGCCTTTTGCTAACTCTGTGCACAGAAGTTGAAGAACCAACCTCTTGCAAAGATTTTGATATGATTGGCATTGTGGAAATAAAATCCTTGATATGTTAGGCCAGTGGGAGTGAAATCATTGGAGAAGAGGAGACTCAGAGGTGACCTTATTGCTCTCTACAACTACCTGAAGGGGGGTTGTAGTCAGGCAGAGGTTGGTCTCTTCTCCCAGGCAACCAGTACCAGAACAAGAGGACACAGTCTCAGGCTGCACCAGGGGAGGTTTAGGCTGGAGGTTACATTCTATTCTATTCTATTCTATTCTATTCTATTCTATTCTATTCTATTCTATTCTATTCTATTCTATTCTATTCTATTCTATTCTATTCTATTCTATTCTATTCTATTCATTGAATCACAGAACTGTTAGAAGGGTTGGAAGGGACCTCAAGGATCATCCAGTTCCAACCCCCCTGCCATGGGCAAGGACACCTCGCATTAAATCAGGTTGCTCACAGCCACATCCAGCCTGGCCTGAAAAACCTCCAGGGATGAGGCTTCCACCACCTCCCTGGCCAACCTCTGCCAGTGTCCCACCACCCTCATGGGGAAGAACTTCCTAACATCCAATCTCAATCTACTAGTTTTGTTCCATTCCCCCCAGTCCTATCACTCCCTGACACCCTCAAAAGTCCCTCCCAAGCTTTCTTGTAGCCTACTTCAGATACTGGAAGGCCACAATTAGGTCTGCTTGGAGCCTTCTCTTCTCCAGACTGAACAGCCCCAACTCCCTCAGTCTCTCCTCATAGGAGAGGAACTTCAGCCCTCTGCTCATCCTTGTTGCCCTTCTCTGGACACCTTCCAGCACCTCCAGATCCCTCTTGTAATAGGGGCTCCAGAACTAGATGCAGTACTCCAGGTGGGGTCTCAACAGAGTGGAGTAGAGAGGGGAGAAAAATTAGTGAAATATTGCTAGCGATGTATTGTGCCACTTGCTAGTGAGAATAGAGCTTAAAAAGGCTCTAACTGAAGAAAACTGAGGACACAGTCTCAAGCTGCACCAGAGGAAGTTTAGGCTGGAGGTGAGGAGAAAGTTCTTCACAGAGAGAGTAGTTAGCCTTTGGAATGTGCTGCCCAGGGAGGTGGTGGAGTCCCCATCCCTGGAGGTGTTCAAGAGGGGATTGGATGTGATAGTTGGTGCCATGGTTTAGTCATGAGGTCTGTGGTGACAGGTTGGACTCAATGATCTTTGAGGTCTCTTCCAACCTTGGTGATTCTGTGATTCTGTGAAAAGAAAGGTGGAAATGACAAAAAAAATGAGGAATGAATAAAACAGCCTATGCAAAAACTGACACATTTAGAGAACAGTTAAAGAAAGATACCTTAGCTTCAGTGCAATGATTTCTAGCACGAGGTATCCCTGCTCATGGCAGGGGGCTTGGAACTAGCTGATCCTTGAGGTGCCTTCCAACTCTAACAATTCTCTGATTCTATGATTTATTTAAGGGAAAAATAAAATAAATGAAATTAAATTCCTCTCTCCTGAGCTTGCAGCTCTGTCTGGCTATTTGCCTTGCTTCACTCGCCTCTTTACACTCTCAGGCATCAATCTAGCTGTGTCAGTGTCTGTAGCTCTGCCCTTCAAAAGAGCTGCACTATTCAGCTGGAGCAGTGGAAAGATGCTGAGGAATGCTTTCAGTTTGAAAGCATCATTCAGCCCTTCTCTCCATCTGCTTATGCAACTCCTGTTTATTTTTAGTGCCTGGGAGTTCAAAGCTGCTAATGTGTTGTGCTTCTGCCTGACAAACAGGAGGCACCGAAAGCAGCCTTACGCTGTTTGCCTAAGAAAGTTGCAGGGAAATGCAGGCAGCTCGAAGTGAAACTCTACCCTGCCTTCAGCCATCCAAGTATTTCCTTCCTTGTCCAGAGGGCTGAATGATTCATTGTACCCAGGTTCTCAGTTCCCCAGTAGGTATGAAGCTGACGTGACTACATAACTCAGCCAGAGAACAGAAGCTCTTCTCAGGCGGAGAATCTGAGACACCCAGCAGCAACCATGGAAAGGAAACTTTTTCCTCCTCAGGATTTATTCATGATACAAGGTCTTGACAGCTGACAGGAGTGGCACCCAGGGTTTTTTTTTTTGCCTTAGCAAGGCAAGTTTGAATGGCATTGTTCTTGTCTGTGGCAACAGCCAAGGAAGGTTTCAGCGGGAGATAAGCAACGAAACCAGACCTGCAGACGGGTTGAATAAGGAAATCATTTCATAAAGCTGAAGCACCCATGTGACCCACTTTAAAAGAGCTGTGTCTGCTGAAAATCAAGAGACTCAGCAGAAAAGCTTGCATCACCTGCACCAAAAGACTGGTCTAGGTGATCCTGCCCTGGCAGGGGGGTTGGACTGGATGATGCCACAGAATCACCAAGGGTGGAAGAGACCTCAAAGATCACCAAGTCCAACCTGTCACCACAGACCTCATGACTAGACCATGGCACCAAGTGCCACATCCAATCTCCTCTTGAACACCTCCAGGGATGGTGACTCCACCAGAGTATCACAGTATCACAGTATAACTAAGGTTGGAAGAGACCTCGAGGATCATCAAATCCAACCTATCTCCACAGACCTCATGACTAGACCATGGCACCAAGTGCCACGTCCAATCTCCTCTTGAACACCTCCAGGGATGGTGACTCCACCACCTCCCTGGGCAGCACATTCCAATGACAAATGACTCTCTCAGTGAAGAACTTTCTCCTCATCTCCAGCCTAAACTTCCCCTGGTGCAGCTTGAGACTGTGACCTCTTGTTCTGGTGCTGGTTGCCTGGGAGAAGAGTCCAACCCCTCCTGGCTACATCCTCCCTTCAGGCAGTTGTAGAGAGCAATAAGGTCTCCCCTGAGCCTCCTCTTCTCCAGGCTAAACAACCCCAGCTCCCTCAGCCTCTCCTCACAGGGCTGTGCTTAAGGCCTCTCCCCAGCCTTGTTGCCCTTCTCTGGACACGTTCAAGTGTCTCAATGTCCTTCCTAAACTGAGGGGCCCAGAACTGGACACAGGACTCAAAGTGTGGCCTAACCAATGCAGAGTACAGGGCAGAATGACTTCCCTGCTCCTGCTGTCCACACTATTCTTGATGCAGGCCAGGATGCCATTGGCCTTCTTGACCACCTGGGCACACTGCTGGCTCATGTTTAGGTGGCTGTCAATCAGCACCCCCAGGTCCCTCTCTGTTTGGCAGCTCTCAGCCACTCTGACCCCAGCCTGTAGCTCTGCATGGGGTTGTTGTGGCCAAAGTGCAGCACCTGGCACTTGGACTTGTTAAATGCCATCCCATTGGACTCTGCCCATCTGTCCAGTCGGTCGAGGTTCCTCTGCAGAGCCCTTCTGCCTTCTAACACATCAACATCTGCTCCCAACTTGGTGTCATCTGCAAATTTGCTGATGACTGTCTCAATCCCCTCATCCAGATCATCAATGAAGATGCTAAAGAGGATGGGGCCCAGCATTGATCCCTAGGGGACACCACTAGTGACTGGCCGCCAGCTGGATGTGGCACCAGTTCTCAAGGTCCTTTTCATCCCCTAACACTCTGTGATTCTCTGATTCCCTGATTCTGTGGCTCCCACTCCATAACATTACCTAAGCCAATGAAAATCACATGTTCAGCTCATTCTTCAGCATGAATTAATGCAAGGACACAAAGAAGGAAGTGGTTGACATTTGTGGCTCCACATCTCACCTAACTTCAACAAACCAGTTGCTAAGTCCACATTTCAACTCTCTCTCTCTCTTTAGTTTATGAGGAGACCTCCTTCTCTGGGTGAGAAGGTGTGATGGGTTGAATCCTAAAACTGCCACAGAAGAACCACTTCTGGAGATAATTTACTCTCTTCCATGACTATAAAGGAAGACTACATGACAAAGAAGGGAAGTCCTTCTGCGCCTGTACTCAGCACTGGTTAGGGCATACCTTGAGTCCTGTGTCCAGTTTTGGGCCCCTCAGTCTAGGAAAGATGTTGAGGTGCTGGAAAGTGTCCAGAGAAGGGCAACAAAGATGGGGAGGGGTCTGGAGCACAGCCCTATGAGGAGAGGCTGAGGGAGCTGGGGTTGCTTAGCCTGCAGAAGAGGAGGCTCAGGGGAGACCTTCTTGCTCTCTACAACCACCTGAAAGATCTCTTCTCCCAGGCAACCAGTACCAGAACAAGAGGATACAGTCTTAAGCTGCACCAGGGGAGGTTTAGGCTTGAGATGAGGAGAAAGTTCTTCCCATAAAGAGAGATTGACCATTGGAATGTGCTGCCCAGGGAGATGGTGGAGTCACTGTCCCTGCCCTTCTCTGGACACGTTCCAGTGTCTCAATGCCCTTCTTAAACAGAGGGGCCCTGAACTGGACACAGGACCCAAGCTGTGGCCTAACCAGTGTTGAGCACAGGGCAGAATGACTTCCCTGCTCCTGCTGGCCACACCATTCCTGTTCCAGGCCAGGATGCCATTGGCCTTCTTGGCCACCTAGGCACACGGCTGGCTCAGTCCTAAAGCAAATGAGAAGAGAGGGTCCTAGCAAACATCTGAGATACACAAATGAGTTTGTGTAACAAGTGTGTAAAGGAAGGGAAAAAGTCTGTATCTGCAGCTAGACACTAGAGCTCATTTGTTCTCTTTGCTGGAAGGTTTCATGTGGCATTTGGTGTTTTGCTTTGCTTCACAGATTTCCAGATGAACCTCTATCCCTGCCCATGGCAAGGGGGTTGGAACTAGATGACTTTTCAGCTCTCTTCCAGCCCCAAATTTGATTATGATTTTATGGTTGCAGACAGCTAAATGACCATCTTTGTTTGCTAAGGTTGCAGGTATCCATTTTGTTTTGCTTGTAGGTGGAATGACATATTGCATGTATTCTATTAAAAATAGGACAATTGCTTTCCCAAATGTTAAGAAATGACCTGATGCTTGAAAGGGCTGTTAACAGATGCAAATAGGCCTTTATTTTTGTCATCAAGTTACACAGCTTGTGAAGTTCCATAGTTTTTAGGGCCAGAAATGCTCCTCCTGAACATATCATATGACATTTACAGGCCAGCAGAGGCTGAAGCAGTGCCTGCAGTTTTGGGTCCATCCTGTGTCTTACAATTACATCTATCTGAGTCCAAATTTTCTCTCCCCAAGGGGAGGAATCTTTACTACAGGTGTGGCTGGGAGAATAGAATAGAATAGAATGGAATAGAATAGAATAGAATAGAATAGAATAGAATAGAATAGAATAGAATAGAATAGAAGTAGAATAGAATAGAATAGACCAGGTCAGAAGAGACCTTCATGATCATCAAGTCCAGCCTGTCATCCAACACCACCTAATCAACTAAACCATAGCACCAAGCACCCCATCAAGTCTCCTCCTAATCACCTCCAATGACGGTGACTCTACCACCTCCCTGGGCAGCCCATTCCAACGGGCAATCACTCTCTCTGTGTAGAACTTCTTCCTAACATCCAGCCTAAACCTTCTTTGGTGCAGCTGGAGACTCTGTCCTCTTGTTCTGTCACAGGTTGCCTGGGAGAAGAGACCAACCCCCACCTGTCCACAGCTTCCCTTCAGGGAGTTGTAGAGAGCAAGAAGGTCTCCCCTGAGCCTCCTCTTCACCAGGCTAAGCAACCCCAGCTCCCTCAGCCTCTCCTCACAGGGCTGTGCTCCAGACCCCTCCCCAGCTTTGTTGCCCTTCTCTGGACAGTTTCCAGCACCTCAACATCTTTCCTAGACTGAGGGGCCCAGAACTGGACACAGGACTCAAGGTGTGGCCTAACCAGTGCTGAGTACAGGGACAGAATAACCTTCCTGCTCCTGCTGGCTACATTATTCCTGGTGTAAGCCAGGATGCCGTTGGCCTTCTTGGCCACCTGGGCACACTGCAGGCTCATGTTCAGCCTACCATCAACCAGCACCCCCAGGTCCCTTTCTGCCTGGCTGCTCTCCAGCCACTCTGACCCCAGCCTGTAGCTCTGCATGGGGTTGTTGTGGTCAATGTGCAGAACCTGGCACTTGGATGTGTTCAATCTCCTGCCCCTGGACTCTGCCCATCTGTCCAGCCTGCCTCTGCAAAGCCCCTCTACCCTCCAGGGTGGTTTGTTCTTCCATCTTCTTCCTCAGAGTTTTCATTTCCTTTTCTTTGTTGTTCTTGTGTTTGTTCCTTCCTACTTGTCCTCATTCCTCAGCTTCGATTGTCTCAGCTTTGGTTTTCTCAGCTTTTTCTCAGCGAGTCCTCTCATGTCCTGGGACACTTGGAGCTTCCCTCCTTTCTGCAGCTTTGGGGGCAGTTTTGGGCTGTTCTCACAACACTGTCTCCAATCCTTTCCCCTAATTCTCTTTCTATTTCCTTAGAGAGTCACCTCCTCTTTTCTGTTTTACTTCTCTTCCTAATCCTGTTCCTCTTTTTCCATCTGCTGTGGAGTCTGGGGGGTGGGTAACACTTTGCAGCTGTTTGTTCACATTCATGTTTCTTAAGTCATACCATTCACAGTTTCTCCCTCTCCCCATTCACTTTAAGATATTTATCACTTAAAACTTTTCATTTGGGAAGTTGTTTGGTTGGTTTTTTTCCCCTCAAGTCCTTTCAGCAGTTTTCTTCATCCTCTCTTTTTTTGAGCTGCAAAGATTTTAAGAGGTCTTGGTAACAGATTTGCTCATATATTGGCTTTCCGTGGTGAGGTGTTGGCAGCGAGCTCTGAGGAGAGGCTGAGGTTGCTCAGTGCTGGACATGCCTGGTTCCAATCACAGAATCAATCCCCAAGGTTGGAAGAGACCTCAAAGATCATCAAGTCCAACCTGTCACCACAGACCTGCTGTGTGGTGCAGACCAAGCTGTGTGGTGCAGCAGACAGGCTGGAGGGAAGGGATGCCATCCAGAGGGACCTGGACAGGCTGGAGAGGTGGGCACAAGCCAACCTCAGGAGGTTCAACAAGACCAAGGGCAGGGTCCTGCATCTGGGTCGAGGCAATCCCAGGCACAAATCCAGGCTGGGCAGGGACTGGCTGGAAAGCAGCCCTGAGGAGAGAGCCTTGGGGTGTGCTGGGGGAGGAGAAGCTCAACAGGAGCTCTCAGTGTGCACTTGCAGCCCGGAAAGCCAATCAGATCCTGGGCTGCATCAAGAGAAGTGTGGCCAGCAGGGCAAAGGAGGTGATTCTCCCCCTCTGCTCAGCTCTGGTGTAGACCCCACCTGGAGTACTGCCTCCAGTTCTGGAGCCCCTATTACAAGAAGGATCTGGAGGTGCTGGAAGGTGTCCAGAGAAGGGCAATGAGGGTGAGCAGAGGGCTGGAGCTGCTCTGCTGTGAGGACAGACTGAGGGAGTTGGGGTTGTGCAGTCTGGAGAAGAGAAGGCTCTGAGGAGACCTTACTGTGGCCTTCCAGTATCTGAAGGGGGCTTACAAGAAGGCTGGGGAGGGACTTCTCAGGATCTCAGGGAATGATAGGACTAGGGGGAATGGAATGAAGCTGGAGGTGGGGAGATTCAGGCTGGAGGTGAGGAGGAAGTTCTTCCCCATGAGAGTGGTGAAGCCCTGGAATGGGTTGTCCAGGGAGGTGGTTGAGGGGCTGTCCCTGGAGGTGTTTAAGCCCAGGCTGGATGAGGCTCTGGCCAGCCTGATCTAGTGTGAGGTGTCCCTGCCCATGACCTTGTGGTCCCTTCCAACCCTGACTATTTCCATGATTCTATGATTCTAACATCCTATCTGAATCTACCCATTTCTATTTGCTTTTCCACTCCCCCAGTCCTACCACTCCCTGACACCCTCAAAAGTCCCTCCTCAGCTTTCTTGTCACCCCCTTCAGATACTGGAAGGCCACAATTAGGTCTCCTCAGAACCATCTCCTGGAGTCATTCCTTGTTTGCCTCAAATATATACTGTTCTGTCAAAAAAAATCTTGTGAATTACAGATTCAGCAACCAGCTGAGGTGATGACTTCCACTTCTGTCACAAAGCCTGCAAGAGGTGTTTAGATCTGAGTGACAAATTGTCTAAGCAAACAGAATAGGTTGGAATTTTGCTTTCTCACGTCGCTGCCTGTTGAAGTCTGACTGATTAAGGGTTGTCTGCACCTAAAATGGAGGCTGAAGCGACAAAGAAGTCATGTAACTACCACAGTGGGGAAGTAGAGAGTCATAGAATCACCAAATCACCAAGGTTGGAAGAGACCTCAAAGATCATCGAGTCCAACCTGTCACCACAGACCTCATGACTAGACCATGGCACCAAGTGCCACATCCAATCCCCTCTTGAACACCTCCAGGGATGGTGACTCCACCACCTCCCTGGGCAGCACATTCCAATGGTGAATGACTCAGTTACGAACTTTCTCCTCACCTCCAGCCTAAACTTCCCCTGGCACAGCTTGAGACTGTGTCCCCTGTACACTGCACTGGTTAGGCCACACCTTGAGTCCTGTGTCCAGTTCTGGGCCCCTCAGTTTAGGAAGGAGGTTGACTTGCTGGAACGAGTCCAGAGAAGGGCAACAAAGTTGGTGAGGGGTTTGGAACACAGCCCTGTGAGGAGAGGCTGAGGGAGAAGAGGAGACTCAGGGGTGACCTTATTGCTCTCTACAACTACCTGAAGGGAGGTTGTAGACAGGCAGAGGTTGGTCTCTTCTCCCAGGCAGCCAGTACCAGAACAAGAGGACACAGTCTCAGGCTTCACCAGGGGAGATGTAAGCTGCAGTTAGGAAGTCGTTCTATACAGAGAGAGTGATTGCCCATTGGAATGGGCTGCCTGGGGAGGTGGTGGAGTCACCATCATTGGAGGTGTTCAGGAGGAGACTTGATGGGGTGCTTGGTGCCATGGGTTAGTTGTTTAGGTGGGTTGGATTGGTTGATGGGTTGGACACAATGATCTTTGAGGTCTCTTCCAACCTGGTCTGGTCTATTCTATTCCATTCCATTCCATTCTATTCTATTCTATTCTATTCTATTCCATTCCATTCCATTCCATTCCATTCCATTCCATTCCATTCTCTTGTTCTGGTGCTGGTTGCTAGAGAGAAGACACCAACCCCCTCCTGGCTACAACCTCCCTTCAGGTAGTTGTAGACAGCAATGAGATCTCCCCTGAGCCTCCTCTTCTCAGTCCTCTGAGGACTATTATTAAGCTAAAGATCATTGAAACCAGCATTGAAATCCGAGCTGTGAAGGTGTCAGAAGCAGCAGGTTAGATTTAGGGCTGGTGTGAGGTATTTATCACATGGTTTTGTTCACCTCAAAGAAATCACATATTAGCAGGGGGAAAAAAAGATGATTTGAGAAGCAGAACTGCTGTTTCAAACCCTCAGAGTAAATCACAGATTAGCAGGGAAAAATTATGTGTAAAGCAGAACTACTATATTAAACCCTCCATTTACTTCAGCAGCAGCTATTTTAAGTTGCTCCAGTGTGAGAGGGAACTCCAATACAGCCCCAGAGCTGAGTGTTAGCCTTGGAAGATTGGAGGAGTTCATTCATTCATTCACTTATTCATTCACTCATTCATTCATACCATTCACTTTTTGCTTTCCTTAACAGGCTGCTTTACTCTCTGAGGCAACATAAGGAAATTCTTCAAAATCATGGGACTATTTATTTATTTTATAGTATTTCATAATTTATTTTATTTCATAATAATTTATTTTATTTGACTTTCTTTTCCTTTTTTTTTCTTTTTCTTTTATTTTCCCTTTTCTCTTCTTTCCTTTTCCTTATTTTTCTTTCTCTTCTTTTCTCTTTTGTCTTCCCTTCCCTTCCCTTCCCTTCCCTTCCCTTCCCTTCCCTTCCCTTCCCTTCCCTTCCCTTCCCTTCCCTTCCCTTCCCTTCCCTTCCCTTCCCTTCCCTTCCCTTCCCTTCCCTTCCCTTCCCTTCCCTTCCCTTCCCTTCCCTTCCCTTCCCTTCCCTTCCCTTCCCTTCCCTTCCCTTCCCTTCCCTTCCCTTCCCTTCCCTTCCCTTCCCTTCCCTTCCCTTCCCTTCCCTTCCCTTCCCTTCCCTTCCCTTCCCTTCCCCTCCCCTCCCCTCCCCTCCCCTCCCCTCCCCTCCCCTCCCCTCCCCTCCCCTCCCCTCCCCTCCCCTCCCCTCCCCTCTCCTTGGGTCTCCTCTCCTCTTCCTGCTTTGCTTCACTTCGCTTCATTTTGCTGTTTTTGCCAGCAAGTTTAGGGAGGTGATTCTCCCCCTTTGCTCCACTCTGGCGAGACCCCACCTGAAGTACTGCATCCAGATCTGGAGCCTCTGTTACAGGAAGGACCTGGAGGTGCTGGAAGGTGTCCAGAGAAGGGCTATGAGGATGAGCAGAGGGCTGGAGCTGCTCTCCTACAAGGACAGACTGAGGGAGTTGGGGCTGTTCAGTGTGGAGGAGGGAAGGCTCCAAGGAGACCTAATTGTGGCCTTCCAGTATCTAAAGGGGGCTACAAGAAAACTGGGGAGGGACTTTTGAGGGTGTCAGGGAGTGATAGGACTGGGGGGGATGGAACAAAACTAGAAATGGGTAGATTCAGATTGGATGCTAGGAAGAAGTTCTTCCCCATGAGGGTGGTGAGAGACTGGCACAGGTTGCCCAGGGAGGTGGTGGAAACCTCATCCCTGGAGGTTTTGAAGACCAAGGTGGAGGTGGCTGTGAGCAACCTGCTGTAGTGTGAGGTGTCCCTGCCCATGGCAGGGGGGTTGGAACTGGATGATCCTTGAGGTCCTATCCAACCCTAACAATTCTATGACTCTATTTATTTTGTTTTATTTTATTTTATTTTATTTTTATTTTATTTTATTTTATTTTATTTTATTTTATTTTATTTTATTTTATTTTATTTTATTTTATTTTATTTTATTTTATTTTGTTTTGTTTTGTTTTGTTTTGTTTTGATTTATTTTATTTTATTTTGTTTCATTTTGCTTCATTTTCTTTAGTTTTATTTAATTTTGTTTTGTTTTGTTTTATTTTATTTTATTTTTGTTTTTTTTTCTTTTATTTATATTTCATTTTATTTCCTTTTTTATTTTATTGTTGCATTTTATTTGTTTTGTTTTGTTTCCTATTTTTCTCAAACACACCTAAAAGGCTTTTAAATCAAGTAACTTGCCATCAGGTTATCAGCACAGTGCAGCTCCTTCACCAAAGTGAACTTAATTAAAATGAACAAAAAGTAATTACCAAATTTACTTTTAGGCAAAACCTAACTTTAGAGAGATTAGGGGAAAAGCATCTAGCTAGTGGTTAAAGGTTTAGGACTAAGTGTCCTTCCACTCCCCAGGGGCTAGACAGTCCAGGGGGAGGCACAGGATCACACAGGATCAGAGGATGTTAGGGGTTGGAAAGGACCTCTGAAGGTCATTGATTCCAACCCCCCTGCCAGAACAGGACCAGAGAATCCAGCACAGGTCACAGAGGAACACATCCAGACAGGCCTTAAAAGCCTCCAGAGAAGGAGACTCCACAGCCTCTCTGGGCAGCCTGTTCCAGGGCTCCATGAGCCTCAGAGTATCTTTTGAGGAAGATGTAGTGTTTTGTATCTTTTTTTGTACAGATATTTGTGGCTGATTCCTCAATGTTACTCTGTCTCTGAAGAAATGTAGTACAGGAAATAAAGTCCTTCCAAAGCCTGAGAAAATCCTTCCAAATCCTATATAACAGGAGGATTAGTGCCATGATGAGTAATGCATACTGACAACCCATAAGACCAGGAACCAGCCCAGACATTCATTGAGCTTTCTCTCATGGAAGGCCTGAGAAGTTGTGAGATTTTTGTAGTGAAATATAGGCAACCATTTTCAACTCTTCTCCTTCCCTTCAGTTGCTAGCTGTGGGCAAGCCTGACTTGAGTGTATGATCTAGTGTGGGGTGTCCCTGCCCATGGCAAGAGGGTTGGAACCAGATGATCCTTGTGGTCCCTTCCAACCCTGACTGATACTATGTGGTGACTGATACTAGGTGGTGGAGTCCCCATCCCTGGAGGTGTTCAAAAAAGGATTGGATGTGGCACTTGGAGCCATGGTTTAGTTGTCAGGAGGTGTTAGGTATTAGGTGATAGGTTGGACTTGATGATCTCTGAGGTCTTTTCCAACCTGGTTGATTCTGATTCTATGATTCTATACTATGTTGAGGGAGGTGATCCTCCCCCTCTACTCCATTCTGGTGAGACCCCACCTGGAATACTGCATCCAGTTCTGGAGCCCCTGTTACAAGGAGGATCTGGACACACTGGAATGTGTCCAAAGAAGAGCCATGAGGATGATCAGAGGGCTGGAGCACTTCAACTATGGAGACAGACTGAAAAGAGTTGGGGCTGTTCAGTCTGGAGAAGAGCAGGCTCTGAGGAAACCTTATTGTGGCCTTGCAGTATCTGAAGGGGGCTACAAGGAAGCTGGGGAGTGACTTTTGAGGGTGTCAGGGAGTGATAGGACTGGGGGGGATGGGAAAAAGTAGAAATGGGTAGATTCAGCTTGGATGTCAGGAATAATGTGGAATAATGAGGAAATTTGCACCCTTACCTTAAATTTGCCAACAGATTTGGCTGCCAACCGTTGTCAAACTTTAGCTTCCACCAAAAGTTTTGGCTTTCCCAGATGTCTCATTTTTGCGGGAGGTTCAGATAAAGCCAGGAAGCACAGTCAATGACTCCTCATCCACTCATAAAGAGACAGAGACAAAAGGAAACAAAGTTAACTTGATCCATATTAGAATGACTTCAGGGCAAAGCTAATCCAAAGGATGAAAAATGAATGTTGACCAAAATGGAAAAGGAACTAAAAAGAAAATATAAAACCATAGAATGTCATCCTGCTCAATACCTTTATTGATGATCTGGATGAGGGGATTGAGTCCATCATCAGATGACACCAAGCTGGGGCAGGAGTTGATCTGTTAAAGGATAGGAGAGCTCTGCAGAGGGACCTTGACAGGCTGGACAGATGGGCTGAGTCCAAGGGCAGGAGATTGAGCACATCTAAGTGCTGGGTTCTACACATTGGCCACAGCAACCCCATGCAGAGCTACAGGCTGGGGTCAGAGTGGCTGGAGAGAAGCCAGGTAGAAAGGGACCTGGGGGTAGTGTTTGACAGTAGGCTGAACAGGAGCCAGCAGTGTGCCCAGGTGGCCAAGAAGGCCAATGGCATCCTGCCCTGTATCAGGAACAGTGTGGCCAGCAGGAGCAGGGAAGTCATTGTGCCCTGTGCTCAGCACTGGTTAGGCCACACCTTGAGTCCTGTGTCCAGTTCTGGGCTCCTCAGTTTAGGAAAGATGTTGAGATGCTGGAAGCTGTCCAGAGAAGGGCAACAAAGCTGGGGAGGGGTCTGGAGCACAGCCCTGTGAGGAGAGGCTGAGGGAGCTGGGGTTGCTTAGCCTGGACAAAAGGAGGCTCAGGGGAGACCTTCTTGCTGTCTGCAACTCTCTGAAGGGAGGTTGTAGCCAGGTGGGGATTGGTCTCTTCTCCCAGGCACCCAGCACCAGAACAAGAGGACACAGTTTCAGGCTGTGCCAGGGGAGGTTTAGGCTGGATGGTAAGAAGAAGTTCTTCCCAGCAAGAGAGATTGGCCATTGGAATGTGCTGCCCAGGGAGGTGGTGGAGTCACCATCACTGGAGGTGTTTAGGAAGAGACTGGATGGGATGCTTGGTGCCATGGTTTAGTTGATTAGGTGGTGTTGGGTGATAGGTTGGACTTGATGATCTCTGAGATCTCTTCCATCTATTCTATTCTACTCTAATCTAATTTTGGGGCATTATAAAGCTTCATTATAACTTCCAAACCCACACTTTTTGCTTATATTGTGCAATGTACAAGACAAATGTAAGACATTTTTCCCCCTTGTAGCAGCAATACATTTTTACAGCACAGATTAAAATAGGATGTTCATTACCACTAGGCCTTCATCCAGCCTTAATTGGTTATTACAGTGCTGACATGAATTGCTAACTCTTCTGCTAGAGATTGGAGCTTGGAGCTGGCAGTAAAGGCATTCACTGAGAACAAAACCAAAAATCATATTAATCATATTCATAACAAATTACCAGTGGTTACAAAGAAGAAAGCTGTAGAAGGATTGTCTCTCTCCCCTGTTTTTCAAGTATCACAGGATCACAGAACATCAGAGCCTGGAAGGGACCTCCAGAGATCATAGAGTCCAATTCCCCCCTGCCCAAACCAATATCACCCAGGGTAGTCTGCACAGGAATGCATCCAGGTGGGTTCTGAGAGTCTCCAGAGAAGGAATGTTTGGGTTTGGAATGTGTCCAGTGATGGAGACTCCACAGCCTCTCTGGGCAGCCTGTTGCAGGGCTCTGTCACCCTCACTGGAAAGAAGTTTCTCCTCATGTTGAGGTGAAACCTGCGTTCAAGTTTGTCTCTGTTGTTCCTTGTGTTATTACTGTGCACCACCAAAAGAGCTTGGCCTCCTCCACTTGACCCCTGCTCCTCAGCTATTGATAGACATTGATCAGATCCCCTCTCAGTCTTCTCTAGACTAAGCAGCCCCAGGGCTCTCAGTCTCTCTTCACAGGGGAGATGCTCAAGTCCCCTAAGTGCTGGAGTCTTGTGGGATGGAGTGTTGTGTTCAGGCATAATTTACAGCAAATAGGGACAAACATGAGAATATGAAACCTTGAGACTATGCCACCATTTGGCATGCATGTCCATGGAGATTGCAGGTGATGCTCATCTTAGCCAACGTGAGGGCACATTGTAGTCCCCGCCTGATCTTGGACAGAGAATTCAAGAGAGACAGGGATCTGCTGCAGAGAGTCCAATGGACAGCTACAAGGATGATTGTGGGACTTGAGCAAGACTGAGAGACCTGGAGCTATTTAGTCTGGAGAAGAGAAGGCTGAGAGGGGATCTCATCAATGTCTATCAATAGCTGAGAGGTGGGGGTCAAGTGGAGGGGGCCAAACTCTTTTGGGTGGTGCACAGCAGTAAGACAAGGAACAACAGGTACAAGCTTGAACATGGAAGGTTTCAGCTCAACATGAGGAGAAACTTCTTTCCAGTGAGGGTGAGGGAGCACTGGAACAGGCTGCCCAGAGAGGTTGAGAGGAATTCTTATTAATGTTTATAACTATTTGAGGGGTGGGTGTCAAGATGAAGGTGCCAGTCACCTTTCAGTGGTGCCCAGTGATGGGCAAGGCACAATGAGTACAAGTTAGAACATCCAGACAGGCCTGGAAAGTCTCCAGAGGAGACTCCACAACCTCTCTGGGCAGCCTGTTCCAGTGCTCTGGGACCCTCACAGTGAAGAAGTTTCCCCTTGTGTTGAGGTGGAACCTCCTGTGCTGCAGCTTACATCCATTGCTCCTCATCCTATCCCAGGGAGCAAGTGAGCAGAGCCTGTCCCCTCCCTCCTGACCCCCAGCCCTCAGATATTGATAAGCATTTATTGAATCTCCTCTAAATCTTGCCTTTCCCAGATTAAAAAGCCCCAGGTCCCCCAGCCTCTCCTCACAGGGCAGTGCTGCAGTCCCCTAATCATCCTCATAGCCCCCTGCTTGGACCCTCTCCAGCAGATCCCTGTCCCTCTTGAACTGGGGAGCCCAAAACTGAAGGCAGAGGAGTGTGAACAATTCTTTTGCTGGTCTTTTAGCTGTCTCCAAGATCCTTGTCATATTTCTCACACTGAAAATTCTGTTGACAAAAATGAATCCATAAAACCATGGAGAGAAAACAGAGTTTGAATCACTTATCCTGAGGCTTCATGTGGAAGACAGGAATCAGAGAGATACCTGTCATCACAATTCATCATTACACTTGGCTTACCATTCTCTGTCGGAGTAGTTTCCTTTGTCATTTATACCTTCAGGATGCAGACTCAGTGCATTGTGCTGCAGTACATTCCAGGGTCAGGGCACAGCAGCATGACTTACAGCAAGGAAGACACTTTTTACTTGCCTTCAATCACAGAATTGTCAGGGTTGGAAGGGACCTCAAGGACCAGCCAGTTCCAACCCCCCTGCCATGGGCAGGGACCCCTCACACTACAGCAGATTGCTCACAGCCACATCCAGCCTGGCTGCAAAACCCCCAGGGGTGAGGCTTCCACCACCTTGCTGGGCAGCCTGTGCCAGTCTCTCACCACCCTCGTGGGGAAGAATTTCTTCCTAATATCCAATCTTAACCATGGAATCATAGAATCAATAAGGTTGGAAAAGACCTCAAAGATCATCAAGTCCAACCTGTCGCCCAAGACCTCATGACGGCTAAACCATGGCTTCAATGCCACATCCAATCCCTTTTTGAGCACCTCCAGGGACAGTGACTCCACCACCTCCCTGGGCAGCACATTCCAATGGCTTATCCAGTTCTGTTCTCCACTATAAGGAATAGTTTGGTTGCCACTAGAAATCATGGAGGTCTGTCTACAGAAGGCAACACTGATTCTCAGAGCTGACCTAAAAAAACACCAGCTGTAAACCAATGCAGTGTACTGCTCTGTTCTCTGACATAAGAGGAGAAGAGGAGGAGGCTCAGGGGAGACCTTATTGCTGTCTGCAATTACCTGAAGGGTGGCTGTAGGCAGAAGGGGGTTGGTCTCTTCTCCCAAGCAACCAGCACCAGAACAAGAGGACACAGTCTCAAGCTGTGCCAGGGGAAGTTTAGGCTCGAGGTGAGGAGAAAGCTCTTCACTGAGAGAGTTGTTAGCCATTGGAATGTGCTGCCCAGGGAGGTGGTGGAGTCACCATCCCTGGAGGTGTTCAAGAGGAGATTGGATGTGGCACTTGATGCCATGGTCTAGTCATGAGGTCTGTGGTGACAGGTTGGACTCGGTGATCTTTGAGGTCTCTTCCAACCTTGGTGATTCTGTAGTTCTGTGATAAGGCAGGCTGCAGAAGCTGAGTGTTTTGTGTCCTTGGTGTTTCTGGGTGTGTCCTTGCCATTTTTAGAGTGTCAACTGAAGGATGATGTACATTCAGCACAGCATCACCATCCTTTTTTGCTGGAGCAGAGGCTTGCCTCACAGCATCTTGTGATTCATAGCTGCCGTCCCGTTTCTGCCACCCATGAGAAATAGGAGTCCTGCTTAACACTTGTGGGTTATTTGCTGGGAAATTTTGAGAGAAGTTGTGGACATCTGAGATAGAAAGATGGTGAACTAATGAGGAGGACATCCAGGACATTCCAAACACAGTAGACATGTCACACATATCAACTTCAAAGCACACACCCAGTGGCCATTTGTATAAGTGTCTGGTACCCTACAGATGAGACGTTGCACATGTGCTAGGATGCCCCACAAAGACACAGATTTCTTCTTTCATCACTGTCAGGTTGAAAAGAGCTATGGAATACTGTTGAGATGCTGGAATGTCTCCAGAGAAGGGCAGCAAGGCTGGGGAGGGGTTTGGAGCACAGCCCTGTGAGGGGAGGCTGAGGGAGCTGGGGTTGCTCAGCCTGCAGAAGAGGAGGCTCAGGGGAGACCTTCTTGCTCTCTCCAACTCCCTGAAGGGAGGTTGTAGCCAGGTGGGGGTTGGTCTCTTCTCCCAAGCACCCAGCACCAGAACAAGAGGACACAGTTTCAAGCTGTGCCAGGGGAGGTTTAAGCTGGATGTTAGGAAGAAGTTCTTCCCAGAAAGAGAGACTGGTCATTGGAATGTGCTGCCCAGGGAGGTGGTGGAGTCACCATCACTGGAGGTGTTTAGGAAGCGACTGGCTGAGGCACTTGGTGCCATGGTTTAGTTGATGAGATGATGTTGGGTGATTGGTTGGACTTGATGCTTTCAGAAGTCCTTTCTAACCTGGTTAATTCTGTGATTCTGGCTCCAGCACCTCCTCAAATCTCTTGTATTGAGGTGTCCAAAACTGAACACAATACTCATGGTGTGGCCTCACCAGAGCTGAGTACAAGGGGACGATCACCTCCCTACTCCTGCTGGAGTAGCTTCTACCTCACTGTCGCTCATAGATTTTATTTCTTTCCAGAATAGCTTTAAATTCATTATGCTGTCAAGATGACATCATGTGTCAATTTTAGCAGTACTAGGTAGGCTTAGAATTCTGAGCAAGTGGCTGTTCTGTGGGGTTTCATTAGAGCTTACCTTGTTAGTACTTGTTAAAAACTCGAGCTGATGTCAGCTCTGGAAAGAATTACAAACCTGTCAAAACCAATTAGCAGTTTCTGAAATTATTCCAAACTGAGCTATCAGCAGGAGGATCCTAGTTGTATAGAGAGTAGAGAGAAGTTTCCTTATGAAAAACAGTGATATGTAGATAGTTGGGGGTTTTTTGCCACATTCTACATTGTCAGTAAATTTGTTACTTAGAATCACAGAATCATAGAATAGAATAGAATAGAATAGAGTAGAATAGAATAGAGTAGAATAGAATAGAATAGAGTAGAGTAGAAAAGAATAGAATTAACCAGGTTGGAAAAGACCTCAGAGATCATCAAGTCCAACCTATCAGCCAACTCCATCTGATCAACTAAACCATGGCACCAAGTGCCTCATCCAGGCTCTCCCTAAACACCTCCGGTGATGGTGACTCCACCACCTCCCTGGGCAGCACATTCCAATGGCCAATCTCTCTTGCTGGGAAGAATTTCTTCCTAACATCCAGCCTGAACCTCCCTTGGAGCAGTTTGGGACTGTGTCCTCTTGTTCTGGTGCTGGTTGCCTGGGAGAAGAGACCAACCCCCACCTGCCTACAACCTCCGTTAAGGCAGTTGTAGAGAGCAAGAAGGTCTCCCCTGTGCCTGCTCTTCTCCAGGCTAAGCAACCCCAGCTCCCTCAGCCTCTCCTCAAAGGACTGTGCTCCAAACCCCTCCCCAGCCTTGTTGCCCTTCTCTGGAGACATTCCAGCATTTCAGCACTCCCTTCAGGTAGTTGTGGACAGCAATAAGGTCTCCCCAGAGCCTCATGTAAAAGGCACTACTGATGTTTTATCCTCTAATCTTTTCATTCACTATATGCAAGCCCAGTGTTACTTAGTCTAAATTTAGTCCAAATATTTCCTTTCTGGAATCTCCACACAAACAGTAAAGCAGTGCAAGAATCTGTGGACCCGGGGGGTTCACAACAGGTTACTTACAATGGGGATAGGCACCGTACGTAGGCCACACCTTGAGTCCTGTGTCTAGTTCTGGGTCCCACAGTTCAGGAAAGATGTTGAGTTGCTGGAATGTCTCCAGAGAAGGGCAACAAGGCTGGGGAGGGGTCTGGAGCACAGCCCTTTGAGTAGAGGCTGAGGGAGCTGGGGTTGCTTAGCCTGGAGAAGAGGAGGCTCAGGGGAGACCTTCTTGCTGTCTACAACTCCCTGAAGGGAGGTTGTAGGCAGGTGGGGGTTGGTCTCTTCTCCCAGGCAACCAGCAGAACCAGAGGACACAGTCTCAAGCTCCACAAGGGGAAGTTTAGGCTGGATGTTAGGAAGAAATTCTTCCCAGAAAGAGAGATTGGCCATTGGAATGTGCTGCCCAGGGAGGTGGTGGAGTCCCCATCCCTGGAGGTGTTTAAGAAGAGCCTGGATGAGGCACTTGGTGCCATGGTTTAGTTGATGAGATGGTGTTGGGTGATAGGTTGGACTTGATGATCTTGAAGGGCTTTTCCAACCTTATTGATTCCCTTCCCTTCCCTTCCCTTCCCTTCCCTTCCCTTCCCTTCCCTTCCCTTCCCTTCCCTTCCCTTCCCTTCCCTTCCCTTCCCTTCCCTTCCCTTCCCTTCCCTTCCCTTCCCTTCCCTTCCCTTCCCTTCCCTTCCCTTCCCTTCCCTTCCCTTCCCTTCCCTTCCCTTCCCTTCCCTTCCCTTCCCTTCCCTTCCCTTCCCTTCCCTTCCCTTCCCCATTCCATTCCATTCCATTCTCTTCCTAAAAACACAAAGAGAAATAATGAGGAGACTGAAGAACAAACTGAGGACTACCCTTGTTACATTTTTTCCAATCCTAATAGAATTCAACTCTGAAGCTTCTCTGGTGGTTTTGCACATGGGAGCAAATCTCATCTTTATCTGATGTAGACATAGAGACTCCAGCTTTTGATGAGAAACAAAATGAGCATTTCCACTCTGACGTTAAAACAGACATCACTCTCGAGACTACCCCACGAGCACAGAATCATAGCTTGATTAAAACAAGAAGAGAATGGTGCTTGGAAAGCAACCATAGAAAATCTGTACTACTTGCCAAATTCTATTTCCCCCTCCCCAGTTTATCATAAAACCATCAAGATACCAAGCCAGATGTTCTGAGTGTCTTGATAAACTTCCTGGTATTGTTCTCCACAGCCATAAAGCAAGCGGGAGTCCAGTCCCTGAATGAGAGGTTGGGATGCTCTGTCTGAAAGAGATCTGAATATCTCCACCCAACTGATTCCTGTGGCTGGTTAAAAAGTGTTACTGCTCAGCCCCTGCAAAAGCTTCAGCCAAAAGCAGCCCATCCCAGGCTCGATTCTGTGACCTGAACTAAAATAGGCCTGAAAAATAAACTAAGAGTTGGGTTGGAATGGAATGGAATGGAATGGAATGGAATGGAATGGAATGGAATAGAATAGAATAGAATAGAATAGAATAGAATAGAATAGAATAGAATAGAATAGAATGGAATAGAATAGAATGGAATGGAATGGAATGGAATGGAATGGAATGGAATGGAATAAAATAGAATAGAATAGAATAGAATAGAATAGAATAGAATAGAATAGAATGGAATGGAATGGAATGGAATGGAATGGAATGGAATGGAATGGAATAGAATAGAATAGAATAGAATAGAATAGAATAGAATAGAATAGAATAGAATAGAATAGAATAGAATAGAATAGAATAGACCAGGTTAGAAGACACCTTTGAGATCATCGAGTCCAACCTGTCACTCAACACCATCTGATCAACTCAACCATGGCACCAAGCACCCCATCCAGTCTCTTCCTAAACACCTTCAGTGATGGTGACTCCACCACCTCCCTGGGCAGCACATTCCAATGGCCAGTCACTCTCTCTATGAAGAACTTCTTTGTCACCTCCAGCCTAAACCTCCCCTGGAGCAGCTTGAGCCTGTGTCCTGTTGTTCTGGTGCTGGTTGCCTGGAACAAGAGGCATCTAGTCTTTAATGGAGTCTTCAGTTCCTACCTTCTAAAGGAGCACAGATAAAGGTGAAGATGTGTGAAATGGAATTTCAGAGTTTCATTCAGTTTATTGTAAGTCCATCTCTGACAGAACTATGGCTGAGGTGATTGTCCCCTTGTAATCATCTGGGGGGACCTGGGGGTTCTAATGGACAAACAGGTGAAGAGGAGCCAGCAGTGTGCCCTGGTGGCCAAGAAAGCCAAAGCCAACCTGGCTGTGGTTAGAATGCTGTGTCCAGCAGGAGCAGGGAGGGGATTGTCCCCTGGGACTCAGCTCTCGGGAGGCCACACCTTGAGTCTTGTGTCCAGTTGTGAGCAACTCAATACAAGAGAGATGTGGAGGTGCTGGAGCCAGGGCAGAGGAGGCCAAGAAAGCTGGGAAGGGCCTGGAGAACAAATCTGATGAAAAGCAACTGAAGGAGCTGGGGATGGTTAGTTTGGAAAAGAGGAGGCTGAGGAGAGACCTCATTGCTGTCTGCAACTACCTGAAAGGAGGTTGTGGAGAGGCTGCTGCTGGTCTCTTCTCACAGTGACAGAACAAGAGGGAAGAGGCTCCAGCTGTGACTGGCCACTCTAAACCTACCCAGTGGCAGCTTGAGGCCATTCCTTCTTGTTCTGTCACTACCTGTGAGAAGAGACCAGCACCAGCTCTTCACAACTTCCTTTCAGGTAGCTGTAGACAGCACTGAGGTCTCCCCTCAGCCTCCTCTGTTTCACACTAACCATCCCCAGCTCCTTCAGTTGCTCTGCATCAGATTTATTCTCCAGTCCCTTTCCCAGCTTCGTTGCCCTCCTCTACACTCACTCCAACACCTCACTGGATCATCCAGTCCAACTTTTGACCCAGAACTGAAGGGTCAACACTAAACCATGCCTCTAAGAGCCAGCTCCACACGCAGCTTAAAGACCTGCAGGGACGGCAAACATGATCTGCAGCACAGAAAAGAGCAGTGCAGTGTTTTGATCCCTGTGAATACCTTCAAACAAACTGATGTGAGGTTTTGCATGTGAGAGTTCACAAAGGATTTCTATTGCATGTGTGGGATTTTAATAACCTAAGCCAAATCAAAACTAATTCATATAGGATAGGATATTATGGTTGGATCCAGGACGTTTTGTGTGTATCCATGGAAACCAGACAGTGTTTATACAAATTCAAGTCAGTTGAGATGGTTTGGGTTGCAGTTTATGAGGTTTTGGGGGATATATATTATCTAAAGCTGCAAAAAAGAATTAAAATGTTCAGTTCTGGGCCCCTCAATTTGAGAAGGACATTGAGACTCTTGGGCATGTCCAGAGAAGGGCAACGAGGCTGGGGAGAGGTCTGGAGCACAGCCCTGTGGGGAGAGGCTGAGGGAGCTGGGGTTGCTTAGCCAGGAGAAGAGGAGGCTCAGGGGAGACCTTCTTGCTGTCTCCAACTCCCTGAAGGGAGGTTGTAGCCAGGTGGGTGCTGGTCTCTTCACCCAGGCAACCAGCATCAGAACAAGAGGACACAGTCTCAAGCTGTGCCAGGGGAGGTTTAGGCTCAAGGTGAGGAGAAAGTTCTTCACAGACAGTCATTCGCCATTGGAATGTGATGCCCAGGGAGGTGGTGGAGTCACCATCACTGGAGGTGTTTAGGAAGAGCCTGGATGAGGCACTCAGTGCCATGGTTTAGTTGATTAGATGGTGTTGGATGATAGGTTGGACTCGATGATTTCAAGGGTCTTTTCCAACCTGGTTAATTGTATTCTACTTCTATTCTATTCTATTCTATTCTATTCTATTCTATTCTATTCTATTCTATTCTATTCTATTCTATTCTATTCTATTCTATTCTCAATGGCTATGAAGTGAAGAAGCAGTGCTGATTGCCCACTGCCAAAATGTAGCTGGAACACAGTAACCCCAGAAAACAAGACTGCTCCTGGTGTTATCAGATCAAAGTGGAAAAGAAGTGGTGGAAAGTGCAGACAGAAAAGTGATGAAATACAGTTAAAACGTTGTTTGACCAGGGAACAGCTTTCAGAGAGAGGTGAACAGCAGTTTTGGATCAAACTCACTTTTATGATCACACAGAGTCACAGAGCATTAGGAGTTGGAAAGGACCTCAAAAGATCATCCAACACCCCTGCCAGGTCAGGGTGACCTAGAGTAGGTCACACCAGAAAGAATCCAGGTGGGGTTTTAATGTCTCCAGAGAAGGAGACATTCCATAAATTAATTACAACCACCTCTCCATTCTATAAATTAATTAGTCTCATTAGATTTTTGCCCCAAGTAATAGCTGTCTTTTACACAAAGGACCCAAATAAATTCTGCCACTTTCTTCCCATTAATATCTTTTTAACTTCTGCACAATTTATTAATCAAGTGTTTTTCCTTTGTAGGGGGCAATATCATAGAATCATAGAATCAGCCAGGTTGGAAAAGGCCTCAGAGATCACCAGGTCCAACCTATTACCTAATACCTAACACCTCCTGACAACTGAACCATGGCTCCAAGTGCCACATCCAAGCCTTTTTTGAACACCTCCAGGGGCAGTGACTCCACCACCTCCCTGGGCAGCACATCCCAATGGCCAACTACTCCTTCTGAGAAGAACTTTCTCCTCACCTCCAGCCTAAACTTCCCCTGCCACAGCTTAGCTGATGTGGTGGTGTTAGGTCATAGGCTGAACATGATGCCCAGGCAGCCAGGAGGGCCAATGGCATCCTGGCCTGCATCAGGAACAGTGTGACCAGCAGGAGCAGGGAGGTCATTCTGCCCCTGTACACTGCACTGGTTAGGCCACACCTCGAGTACTGTGTCCAGTTCTGGGCCCCTCAGTTTAGGAAGGAGGTTGACTTGCTGGAACATGTCCAGAGAAGGGCAACAAAGTTGGTGAGGGGTTTGGAGCACAGCCCTGTGAGGGGAGGCTGAGGGAGCTGGGGTTGCTTAGCCTGGAGAAGAGGAGACTCAGGGGTGACCTTATTGCTCTCTACAACTACCTGAAGGGAGATTGTAGACAGGCAGAGGTTGGTCTCTTCTTGCAGGCAACCAGCACCAGAACAAGACGACACAGTCTCAGGCTGCACCAGGGGAGGTTTAGGCTGGAGGATAGGAGGAAGTTTTACACAGAGAGAGTGATTGCCCATTGGAATGGGCTGCCTGAGGAGGTGGTGGAGTCACCATCACTGGAGGTGTTCAGGAGGAGACTTGACAGGGTGCTTGGTTGCATAGTTTAGTTGATTAGGTGGTGTTGGGTGATAGGTTGGACTTGATGATCATGAAGGTCTCTTCCAACCTGGTTTCTTCCTCTCCTCTCCTCTCCTCTCCTCTCCTCTCCTCTCCTCTCCTCTCCTCTCCTCTCCTCTCCTCTCCTCTCCTCTCCTCTCCTCTCCTCTCCTCTCCTCTCCTCTCCTCTCCTCTCCTCTCCTCTCCTCTCCTCTCCTCTCCTCTCCTCTCCTCTCCTCTCCTCTCCTCTCCTCTCCTCTCCTCTCCTCTCCTCTCCTCTCCTCTCCTCTCCTCTCCTCTCCTCTCCTCTCCTCTCCTCTCCTCTCCTCTCCTCTCCTCTCCTCTCCTCTCCTCTCCTCTCCTCTCCTCTCCTCTCCTCTCCTCTCCTCTCCTCTCCTCTCCTCTCCTCTCCTCTCCTCTCCTCTCCTCTCCTCTCCTCTCCTCTCCTCTCCTCTCCTCTCCTCTCCTCTCCTCTCCTCTCCTCTCCTCTCCTCTCCTCTCCTCTCCTCTCCTCTCCTCTCCTCTCCTCTCCTCTCCTCTCCTCTCCTCTCCTCTCCTCTCCTCTCCTCTCCTCTCCTCTCCTCTCCTCTCCTCTCCTCTCCTCTCCTCTCCTCTCCTCTCCTCTCCTCTCCTCTCCTCTCCTCTCTCTCATTCTGTGATTCTGTGACACTCTTACAGACTTCAAAGGGTGCATGTGTCTATTTATGCATATCTTACATAAGATGATCACAAATACCTTCCCTTAACTGCTGCCTCTTCCTCCATTCTCCTAAGCAGTAAGTGTCACGGCGTCCATAGCCTCCTGAAGTCTAAGTCAGCTTCAATACAATAAAATTAATGAGCAGTGTTGCTAAGAGCCACATGTGGCAGCCTAAATGAAATGCCTCTTGGAAGCTTGGACTTTGGACCATTAACTGTGGCTAATCATCCTGCCTATTTTATACAGGGAAACAGATGTCCCTTCCAAATTGGCTCCATTTTTCTTTCTTTCAGCATGCAGGTACCAGGAATTGCATGAATCCTTGGGGGGCTGGTGGATAAGAAGCTCAACACGAGCCACCAGTGGGCACTTCCAGCCCAGACAGCCAATCACATCCTGGGCTGCAGCAAGAGAAACATAGCCAGCAGGTTGAGGGAGGTGATTCTCCCCCACTCCTCCACTCTGGTGAGACCCCACCTGGAGCACTGCGTCCAGTTCTGGAGCCTCTATTGCAGGAAGGATCTGGAGGTGCTGGAATGTGTCCAGAGAAGGCCCACGAGGATGAGCAGAGGGCTGGAGCTGCTCTGCTGTGAGGACAGACTAAGCAAGCTGGGGTTGGTCACTCTGGAGAAGAGAAGGCTCTGAGCAGATCTTATTGTGGTCTTCTAGTATCTGAAGGGGGCTACAGGAAAGCTGGGGAGGGACTTTTTCGGGAGTCAGGGAGTGACAGGACTGGGGGGAATGGAACAAAACTAGAAATGGGTAGGTTCAGATTGCATGTTAGGAAGAAGTTGTTCCCCATGATGGTGGTGAGAGACTGGCAGAGGTTGCCCAGGGAGGTGGTGGAAGCCTCATCCCTGGAGGTGTTTGCAGCCAGGCTGGATGTGGCTGTGAGCAACCTGCTGCAGTGTGAGGTGTCCCTGCCCATGGCAGGGGGGTTGGAACTGGCTGAGCCTTGAGGTCCCTTCCAACCCTAACAATTCTGTGATTCTATGCAAACAAGTTCCATACATCACCCTGAAGGCTGTTGGACAACAGGATTAGTGACTTTGATTCTTTCACCTTTTATTCTGATTTGATTCAGTCATGCTGCTACTCCCCATGGTGTAGCTGAAGAAAGAGGATCTATTTTCTCCTGTTGCAATGGGCTAAATGCAGAAGAGCTGCCCACACAGTGTCTGGCTAAATGCAGAGTGTAAATAAGCACTTTTGACATGGAGTCCCTTTCTTCATGACCTTGTGTTGGAGGGCCTGCTGCTGTGTGCCCCTGAAGCCACCACTCCTTGAAGAACAAGTCCTCTTCCCTCACTGTCTCCACACAGTAGCTACTCCATGGACCTATTTTGGCTGGAGAAGAGAAGACTGAGAGGGGATCTGATCAATGTCTGTCAATAGCTGAGGGATTGGTGTCAAGTGCAGGGGGCCAAGCTCTTTTGGGTGGTGCACAGCAATAAAGAACAATGGGTAGAAACCTGAACATAAAAGATTTCAGCACAACATGAGGAGAAAATTATTTCCAGGGAAGGTGACAGAACCCTGGAGCAGGCTGCCCAGAGAGGTTTTGGAGTCTCCTTCTCTGGAGACTTTCCAACCCCACCTGGATGCATTCCTGTGCAGACTACCCTGGGTGATGCTGCTTTTGGCAGGGGGTTGGACTGGATGATCCCTGGAGGCCCTTTCCAACCTCTAACTGTCTGTGATTCTGTCATTCTGGAAGTACACCAAATATGTGGAGGTATAAATTTATTTTATTTTATTTTATTTTATTTTATTTTGTTTTGTTTTGTTTTGTTTTAATTTGTTTTGTTTTGTTTTATTTTGGTTTATTTTATTTATTTTAACTTTTTGCTTTACTTCATTTTGGTTTATTTTATTCCATTTTGGCTTATTTGATTTCATTTTATTTTGTTTTATTTTATTTTTGTTGTATTTTTTCCATTTTATTTCATTTCATTTTACTCTTTTATTTTATTTTTGTTTTCTTTAATTTTGTTTTGTTTTGTTTTATTTTTGTTTGTTTTATTTTATTTATTTCATTTCATTTCATTTTATTTTATGTTATTTTATTTTATTTTATGTTATTTTATTTTATTGTATGTTATTTTACTTTGTTTTATAATAAATTAATATTAATTATTAACAGATCATTATTAATAAATTATTAATTTATTATAGTTTAATTTACTATTGGTTTAATTTACTTAATTTACTTAATTGGTTTTACTATTGGTTTAATTTACTATTATTTTATTTTATTTTATTTCATTTTTTATTTTGCTTTATTTTATTTACTTTTCTTATTAATACATTAATATTAACGATTAATAAAGTATTATTAATAAATTATTAATTTATTAGCGTTTATTTATTTTACATTTTGCTTTATTTATTTTATTTTATTTTATTTTATTTTATTTCATTTCCCTTTTTTTAATTTGCTTTATTTTATTTTATTTTGGTTTGGTTTGCTTTTTCTTCTATTTTTTTGGCTCATTTCATGTCATTGCATTTTATTTTATCCTTTTTCTTTCTTTCTTTCTTTCTTTGTTTCCAAACAAGATGTGGCCCTTTTTTAAAGTGCTCTAGAAAAAGAACTGAAAGCTGCCAGATGACAAACGCTGAGTGCTCCTTGCTCAGCAAACATGCTGAGCAAATATCACAAACCTGCAAAGCCATTAAGTGCAGGAACTCGTTCTGCTCAAGCCCAGAGCAGGAAGACAATAAAGAGCTAGCACTGCACTCATGATCATGAAGTTAAAGGCAACCCACCTCTGCCTGAAGTGCAGTTAAAGGCAACCCACCTCTGCCTGAAGTGCAGTTAAAGGCAACCCACCTCTGCCTGAAGTGCAGTTAAAGGCAACCCACCTCTGCCTGAAGTGCAGTTAAAGGCAACCCACCTCTGCCTGAAGTGCAAGGGAAGAGACATTTCTTTGGGTGAAACTGTTGCCACTGACTGTTTTCTATTGCACTCGAGTATTTAATGTTGAAAATAGTGACCATGAGTCAGGACAAAAATCACAGAATCCCCAAGTTGGAAGAGACCTCAAAGATCATCAAATC
This sequence comes from Dryobates pubescens, assembly GCF_014839835.1. Classification (NCBI taxonomy): domain Eukaryota; kingdom Metazoa; phylum Chordata; class Aves; order Piciformes; family Picidae; genus Dryobates; species Dryobates pubescens. The sequence continues at coordinate 4,313,684 of NC_071617.1, forward strand.
CAACCTGTCTCCACAGACTTCATGACTAAACCATGGCACCAAGTGCCACGTCCAATCCCCTCTTGAACACCTCCAGGGATGGTGACTCCACCACCACCCTGGGCAGCACATTCCAATGGCTAACAACTCTCTCAGTGAAGAGCTTTCTCCTCACCTCCAGCCTAAACCTCCCCTGGTGCAGCTTGAGACTCTGTCCTCTTGTTCTGGTGCTGGTTGCCTGGGAGAAGAGACCAACCCCCTCCTGGCTACAACCTCCCTTCAGGGAGTTGGAGAGAGCAGTAAGGTCTCCCCTGAGCCTCCTCTTCTCCAGGCTATCCAATTAGCATGTTGTAACAAAAGGAACTCCTCTTGTGTGAAAATTTCAGCTGCTGCTTTTACTTTCCTCTCTGCTACAAATAGAAGGGTCCAGGCCAGAAGGGACCTCCAAAGCTCATCCAGTCTGACCTCCCTGCAGTCAGGAGGGACAGCTAGATCAGGCTGCCCAGGGCATTGTTGAGCCTCACCTTGATTATCTCCAGGGATGAGACCTCAACCACCTCCCTGAGCAACCTGTTCCAGTGTTCCACCACTCTCATGGTAAAGAACTTGTTCCTAACATCCAATCTAAATCTGCCCTTCTCTAGTTTGAAGCCATTGTCCCTCGTCCTGTCACTGCAGGCCCTTGTAAACAGTCTCTCTCCATCCTTCCTGTAGCCCCCTTCAGGTACTGAGAAGCTGCTATTAGGTCTTCCTGGAACCTCCTCTTCTCCAGGCTGAACACCCCCAGCTCCCCTCAGCCTGTCTTTGTATCAGAGGTGCTCCAACCCCCTGATCATTTTCCTGGCCCTCCTCTGGACCTTCTCCATCAGGTCCATGTCCTTCCTATGTTGAGGGCTCCAAATCCTCCAGGCCTTCTAGATCATGCATTTGAGTTAATTAATTGCCATTCATTTATTTCACTAATATATAGCATCTTTACCTCTTACACCATGAGACACTTCACAGTGTTGCACTGCAGGATGACTTGCACCATCTGCTTTGCCATTGCTTACATTCAATGTTACTGCATTTGAGAGCAAAGCAAAAAGGGAGAGAGTTGTAGGAGGCTGCAAGCAGGGAGAATCACAGAATCACAGAATGTTAGGGGCTGAAAGGAACCTCCAAATACCATCCAGTCCCACCCCTCTGCCAGAGCAGGATCACCTAGAGCAGGTCACACGGGAACACAACCAGGCAGCTCTGGCTTTCTGCCAAAGGCAAACTACACAGAAACAAAGGAGCCAGCCAAGATCATTAATCACTGATTTGCAGGATCAGTTATAATGAACAACTTTGGCATAAACCAAAAGCTCTTGTCTGCAAGCAGAAATTGTTTACTTTTCCAGCAGCAAAACAGTCTCAGGTCCTCAAAGGAGAAGGATTAGGTTCCCAGGTTGCCCAGGGAGGTGGTGGAAGCCTCATCCCTGGAGGTTTTTGCAGCCAGGCTGGATGTGGCTGTGAGCAACCTGCTGTAGTGTGAGGTGTCCCTGCCCATGGCAGGGGGGTTGGAGCTGGCTGACCCTTGAGGTCCCTTCCAGCCCTAACAATTCTTTGATTCTATGATAAGCATATTTAGAAGGCATAGTAAATTTCTTTCAGCAGCTCCATCCATTCTAATCATATGTTTTGTCAGAGTCAGTCTATAGCTTTATTATGACTCAACAGAGGCTGCTTTGCAACAGGAAAACCAGCCACCTAACCTTCCCAAAATCTGAATCCTTTTGGACACTGTATCAGTACTTAAAATGCCATTTAATATGCTTCAAGGAAAGCTCTCGGAGATTTGGGGAGCTTGATAATGCCCAGGGAGGTGGTTGGGGCCCCATCCCTGGAGATACTCAAAGTGAGACTCAACAGAGCTCTGAGTAACCTGATATATTTGAGGATGTCCCTGCTGACTGCAGAGGGGTTGGATTAGATGACCTTTGGAGGTCCCTTCCAACCCAAACTCTTCTATGATTCTATGACAATGCAACATTCTGACTCTTTGTAGACTTTTCTTCTACACTGCCATAGGTGAAGCACCTAATGCAATTCACCCTATTCTTGATGCTTAAGTCACTGTGAACTGTTTGCTTCCAGCATAGCAGAATCAAAAGGATGTGCAAGGTCACCTGGAGGTCTGCAAGTCACAGTTAGAACTGCACTAAATCATGTCCATAATGGTCCATAACTGCTACTGCTGCCAGTAGGACCAAATGCAAATCACAAAGTTAGAGATTAGGATCTGGCAGAACATAGAATACAGAATTAACCAGGTTGGATAAGACCTTTGAGATCATCAAGTCCAACCTATCACACAACACCATCTAATCAACTAAACTATGGCACCAAGTGCCTCATCCAGGCTCTTCCTAAACACCTCCAGTAATGGTGACTCCACCACCTCCCTGGGCAGCACATCTCAATGGCCAATAATTCTCTCCATGAAGAACTTCTTCCTGACATCCAGCCCAAACCTTCCCTGGCACAGCTTGAGACTGTGTCCTCTTGTTCTGGTGCTGATTGCCAGGGAGAGGAGACCAACCCCCACCTGGCTACAACCTCCCTTCAGGGAGTTGGAGAGAGCAAGAAGGTCTCCCCTGAGCCTCCTTCTCTCCAGGCTAAACACCCCCAGCTCCCTCAGCCTCTCTCCTCACAGGGCTGTGCTCCAGACCCCTCCCCAGCTTTTTGCCCTTCTCTGGACACCTTTCCAGCATCTCAACATCTTTCCTAAACTGAGGGGCCCAGAACTGGACACAGGACTCAAGGTGTGGCCTAACCAGTGCTGAGCACAGGGCAGAATGACCTCCCTGCTCCTGCTGGCCACGCCATTCCTGATGCAGGCCAGGATGCCAGTGGCCTTCTTGGCCACCTGGGCACACTGCTGGCTCATGTTCAGCCTACTATCAACCAGCAGCCCCAGATCCCTCTCTGCCTGGCTGCTCTCCAGCCACTCTGACTCCAGCCTGTAGCACAGCCTGGGGTTCTTGTGGCCAACGTGCAGAACCCGGCACTTGGATGTGTTCAGTCTCATCTCAACGCAGCTTAGGATGATTTTGGATCTTGCTTGTGAAAAGAAGAAAACAAGAAAAAAAGGAAAAAAAAAGAAGAATAATGTAAAAAAGAAAACAAAAAGAGTATTAAATCTGTGTAGCTCTCAGGCAGAGTCAAACACAAAACTGTCTGTCGTTGTCAGTGGTCAAGGGAGGTGCAGAAAATCAGCACAGATTCCTGCTGTATGGATAAATGACAAGATAGGGATGTGCTCCCCTCACACCCATGTCCCTCTTGCCAAGAGGTCTGGAAAGTGGTGCACTCACACACCCAGATGAAAGGCAGTGTTTACTGGAATCTGCTGTGAATTGCAAGAGGATACGTATATTATTAGGCTGAAGAACATTCATTGGCTCCATCTGGGGAAATAGTTTCCATACTCTCAATGCAGGCTGCAGTCCCTGACAGAAAGGCTGCAAGGGGGGAAAAAAAAAGCACTGAAAGGAGCAGGAGCAGCACTCACCCCAAAAGGAGCCCATGAAGCCAGAAACTTGACAGCAAAAGTGCAAGAAAGTGGGCTCCCCCTCAACCCAGAGGGCTTCCAACCCACAGCTGCTCCCAGATAACTTCCTGAGGAAGATTGTGCCTTCAAGTCCATCTTAGAAGGGCAAAGGAATTTAAATTTCCTTAGGAAAAAAAACAAGAAGAAGGAGGGAAAAAAGACACACACACACAAAAGAAAGTTAAAAAGAGGGGAGTGGGGGAAAGCTCCCAAGCAAATCAAAAGGAGATCAGGGTTGTAAAGCCACATTCCTTCCTAGCGCTTCTGTTTTGGCCTGCAGGATAAGCCCTTGTTCTGTCACATAAGGGGCGACCACTGCCTAATGCAGATAGCTCCTACCTGGGGGTGTTCAGCCTGGAGAAGAGGAGGCTCTGGGGTGACCTCATTGCTCTCTACAACTACCTGAAAGGTGGTTGTGGCCAGGAAGGGGTTGGTCTCTTCTCTCTAGCAACCAGCACCAGAACAAGAAGACACAGTCTCAAGCTGTGCCAGGGGAAGTTTAGGCTGGAGGTGAGGAGAAAGCTCTTCACTGAGAGAGTTGTTAGCCATTGGAATGTGCTGCCCAGGGAGGTGGTGGAGTCACCATCCCTGGAGGTGTTCAAGAGGGGATTGGATGTGGCTCTTGGTGCCATGGTCTAGTCATGAGGTCTGTGGTGACAGGTTGGACTTGATGATCTTTGAGGTCTCTTCCAACCTTGAGGATACTGTGATACTGTGAGACTAATAGCAGCCTCTCAGTACCTGAAGGGGGCTACAGGAAGGATGGAGAGAGTCTGTTTCCAAGGGCCTGCAGTGACAGGATGAGAAGCAATGACTGCAAACTAGAGATCAGCAGGTTTACATTGGATGTTAGAACAAGTTTTTCGTTATGAGGGTGGTGGATCACTGGAAGAGGTTGCCCAGGGAGGTGGTTGAGGTCCCTTCCCTGGAGATATTCAAGGTGAAGCTCAAGGAGGCCCTGGGCAGCCTGATCTAGATGGGGAGAGGAGAGGAGACTCGAGGAGAGGAGAGTAGACTCGAGGAGAGGAGAGGAGACTCGAGGAGAGGAGAGGAGAGGAGAGGAGACTCGAGGAGAGGAGAGGAGACTCGAGGAGAGGAGACTCGAGGAGAGGAGAGGAGAGGAGACTCGAGGAGAGGAGAGGAGACTCGAGGAGACTCGAGGAGAGGAGAGGAGAGGAGAGGAGAGGAGAGGAGAGGAGAGGAGAGGAGAGGAGAGGAGAGGAGAGGAGAGGAGAGGAGAGGAGAGGAGAGGAGAGGAGAGGAGAGGAGAGGAGAGGAGAGGAGAGGAGAGGAGAGGAGAGGAGAGGAGAGGAGACTTGAGGAGAGGAGACTCGAGGAGAGGAGAGGAGAGGAGAGTTGAGTTGGGGATGTCCCTTCTGACTTCAGGGAGGTTGGGCTGGACGACCTGTGGAGGTCCCTTTCAGCCCAGACCATTCTATAATTCTATGGTTCTATGATTCTATAATTCTATGATTCTGTGATTCTATTATTCTATGAATCTATAATTCTATCATTCTATGATTCCATGATTCTATGATCCTGTGATTCAACCAAACAAACCTGTGAGCCAGGCAGGGAGTCACAGGGGTCCGTTTTGGCAAATGACACTGAAACATCTGTTAACAACTGGCAACCTCCAGAGCTCTGCTTGGAAAAGCAGCTTTTTCCTCACATTGCTGTATCTTTTTAGTCATGTGATAAATTCTGAACCAGGATTAAGGGGAATGGAGCAAAACTAGAAGTGGGTAGATTCAGGTTGGATGTTAGGAAGAAGTTCTTTCCCATGAGGGTGGTGAGAGACTGGCACAGGTTGCCCAGGGAGGTGGTGGAAGCCTCATCCCTGGAGGTGTTTGCAGCCAGGCTGGATGTGGCTGTGAGCAACCTGCTGTGGTGTGAGGTGTCCCTGCCCATGGCAGGGGGGTTGGAACTGGCTGAGCCTTGAGGTCTCTTCCAACCCTGACAATTCTATGATTGTGACAATAAAAGTTGGACTGGGTGATCTTGGAGGTCCCTTCCCACCAGATAGATATACTCTGTGATTCTGTGACAATGGAAGTTTTGAGAATTAAGTAATCTTTATTCAATCTGAGAAACAGCAAACATGGTCAGACAAAGCTGCAAAAAAAAAAAAATCAATTAAAATGCAAGTCCCTCCCCGGCTTTCTTGTAGCCTCCCTCAGACACTGGAAGGCCACAGTTAGGTCTCCTTGGAGCCTTCTCTTCTCCAGACTCAACAGCCCCAACTCCCTCAGTCTGTCCTCACAGCAGAGCAGCTCCAGCCCTCTGCTCATCCTCATGGCCCTTCTCTGGACACCTTCCAGCACCTCCAGATCCTTCCTGTAATAGAGGCTCCAGAACTGGACACAGTGCTCCAGGTGGGGTCTCAACAGAGCAGAGCAGAGGGGGAGAATCCCCTCCCTGGCCCTGCTGGCCACGCTTCTCTTGCTGCAGCCCAGGCTCTGGTTGGCTTTCTGGGCTGCAAGTGCTCACTGCTGGCTCCTGTTGAGCTTCTCATCCCCCAGCACCCCCAAGTCCTTTTCTCCAGGGCTGCTTTCAAGCCAGTCCCTGCCCAGCTTATATCAGTGCTTGGGATTGCCCTGACCCAGCTGCTGGACCTTGCATTTGGTGTTGTTGCACCTCATGAGGCTGTCATGGGCTCACCTCTCCAGCCTGCCAAGGTTCCTCTGGATGGATCCCATCCTTCCAGTGTGTGTTCTGCACCACACAGCTTGGTGTCACCAGCAAACCTGCTGAGGATACACTCAATGCCTCTATCCATGTTGCCAGCAAAGATGTTAAACCAGACTGGTCCCAGGACTGATCCCTGAGGGACTCCACTCATCACTGGCCTCCACTTGGCCATGGACCCATTGACAGCCCCCCTTTGGGTGGGGCCCTCAAGCCAGTTCTTTCTGCACTGAATGGCCCATAAACATTTGGCTTTGCTTTCTTTGTTAAATTAAAGAAGTTACACACACACACACTACCCTCAAAACAACACAATAAAACCTCACTCTGAGACATTACATAAAGCACTGGAAGGCCAGAGAGTGACAAGCCTTTTGGAACTGCAAGTTGTTTAAATAGTTTTGAAGTGCCATGAAGTTTTTTGCCATATAGAAAGCAGTTTCTGCAGTCATTTTCTTGTCTTCAACCTAGCAGCACTTAGAAGGGCTTCTTGGATCTGAATTCTTTCTTTCTTTTCCTAGCTCAGTGAAAGCAAACTTAATATCCTTTGAAGGCTAGATGGCTCAGTTAACAATACCACTCAATCATACATGTCAGCTGGGGACTGACCTGTTGGAGAGCAGTGAAAGGGAAAGGGATGTGAGGGTCCTAGATGATGGAAGGTTGACCATGAGCCAGCAATGTGCTCTTGTGGCCAAGGAGGTTAGTGCCATTCTGGGGTGGATTAGAAGGGCTGTGGTTAGTAGGTTGAGAGAGGTTCTCCTTCCCCTCTTTGCCCTGGTAAGGCCTCATCTGGAATATTGTGTCCAGTTGTGGGCTCCTCAGTTCAAGAAGGAGCTCAGGGAACTGCTTGAAAGAGTGCAGCACAGAGCCACAAAAATGCTGAAGGGAGTGGAACATCCTCCTTATGAAGAGAGACTGAGGGAGATGAGGGCTCTGTAGCTTGAAGAGGAGGAGGCTGAGAGGTGACCTCATTATTGTTGATAAAGATGTGCAGGGTGAGTGCCCAGAAGCTGGAGCCAGGCTCTGCTGGGTAGTGCCCAATGCCAGCACAAGGGGCAGTGGTGGAAGCTGAGGCATAGGAAGTTCCATGGAAACAGGAAGAAGAATTATTTCCCTGTGAGGGTGACAGAACACTGGAAGAGGCTGCCCAGGGGGGTTGTGGAGTCTCCCTCTCTGGAGATATTCAAGACCTGCCTGGATGTGTTCCTGTGTGATCTGCTCTAGGTGATGCTGCTCCGGCAGGGGGGTTGGACTGGATGAGCTCTGGAGGTCCCTTCCTATCACCTTCTGTGAGTCTGTGATACAAGACCTGGAAGAATTTCCCCATGGATTATACCTTTCTGCTGAGTTAACAATAAGGTGTTGGGGGGAAAGAGTTGCCCCTGTCATAGATTACACTGGAAAAGGCAGGTACATTAACTTTTCCAGCAAGCCACAGTATGTGAAGCTGATTTGAATATGCAGGGAATAAAGGAGTAGCTAGGCACATTTCATGGAACAAAAGTGTTAACATGGGCATATCAGCCAAGAAATACTTATATTCTTTCCTTCTCCTCCCTCCTCCTCCTCCTCTTGCACCCCAGACGTTCTCTTGTCTTTGGAGTTGCTAGTTGTTTATTTCAGTTTGTTCCTTAGGACCCAGATAAGTTCTCTAATTAAATCCATCTGCTCCATGAATGTTGCTCCTTCTCACACATCAATGTATGTGAGCTAGGTCCAGCACTGCTTCTCCACATTAGCTCAGGACATGGGATGAGAAAGCTGACTACAAAAGGAAAAGGGCAAGAAATTAGAAAGCTTAGGTTTTCCCAACCCATTGCTTGTTCCCTTCACTGGATGCATTAGATAATGATTGGGAATGATATCATTTGGCCCAGGTTCTAGAGTGTGGGGGCCAAATATCAGTGGCCTGATTTTCAGAAGGAAGAAACTCTCTCCAAGCCACACAGACATGTTTGAAGGAAATGCAACAATTTCTGTTTGCAATGGGCAGCTTTTGTGATGTCTGGATCTGCATTTAGCCCTCACCAAAGTTGGAATTCACTTTGGGTTGTACCCAGGCATTGGCAGCTCTTTGAAAATGAGCTCCCATCAGATAAGGAAACATCACCAGGAAAAGAAACCAACACAACAAAAAACCCCCACCCCAGCCTGCTCTTACAAATATCAAGTGTTTGCTCTGCCATATCACAGAAGCACAGATCACAGAATCCCCAAGGCTGGAAGAGACCTCAAAGATCATCGAGTCCAACCTGTCACCACAGACCTCATGACTAAACCATGGCACCAAGTGCCACATCCAATCCCCTCTTGAACACCTCCAGGGATGGGGACTCCACCACCTCCCTGGGCAGCACATTCCAACAGCTAACAACTCTCTCTGTGAAGAAATTTCTCCTCACATCAAGCCTAAACTTCCCCTGATGCAGTATGAGAGTCTGAAGAATCTTTTCAGTGTCTGTGTTCTGTAGAATAACTTTGTTTAGTTTATTAATTTCTAAAGGAAACTCACAGAAATGACACAGAAACATTCAGGTTGGAAAAGACCCTCAGGATCGAGTACTGTGTCCAGTTCTGGGCCCCTCAGTTTAGGAAGGAGGTTGACTTGCTGGAACGAGTCCAGAGAAGGGCAACAAAGTTGGTGAGGGGTTTGGAACATAAGCCCTACGAGGAGAGGCTGAGGGAGCTGGGGTTGCTTAGCCTGGAGAAGAGGAGACTCAGGGGTGACCTTATTACTCTCTACAACTACCTGAAGGGAGGTTGTAGACAGACGGATGTTGGTCTCTTCTCCCAGGCAAGCAGTACCAGAACAAGAGGACACAGTCTCAGGCTGCGCCAGGGGAGGTTCAGGCTGGATGTTAGAAAAAAGTTCTATACAGAGAGAGTGATTGCCCATTGGAATGGGCTGCCTGGGGAGGTGGTGGAGTCGCCATCACTGGAGGTGTTTAGGAGAAGACTTGATGGGGTGCTTGGTGCCATGGGTTAGTTGCTTGGGCGGTGTTGGATTGGTTGATGGGTTGGACACGATGATCTTGAAGGTCTCTTCCAACCTGGTTTATTCTATGTATTCTATGTATTCTATGTATCACCAAGTCCAACCCAGAGCCCTACTCTACAAGGGTCACCCCTAAAGCATAGCCCCAACCACCACCCTGGTTAATTCTATTCTATTCTAAGATTTACATCCAAACCACCTTGAAACACAGCCAGACTTGGGGACTCCACCACCTCCTTGGGCAGCACATTCCAAGGCCTGACCACTCTTGCCATCAAAAATGTTTCCTAATGGCCACTCTAAAACTACCCAGTCACAGCTTGAGGCCATTCCCTCTTGTTCTATCACTAATTCCCTGTGAGAAGAGACCAGAAGCAGCCTCTCCACAATATCCTTTCAGGGACTTGTAGACAGCAATGAGGTCTCAGAATCACAGAATCACCAAGGTTGGAAGAGACCTCAAAGATCATCAAGTCCAACTTGTCACCACAGACCTCACGACTAAACTGTGGCACCAAGTGCCATGTCCAATCCCCTCTTGAACACCTCCAAGAACAGTGACTCCACCACCTCCCTGGGCAGCACATTCCAATGGCCAATCTCTCTTGCTGGGAAGAACTTTCTCCTCACCTCCAGCCTAAGCTTCCCCTGGCACAGCTTGAGACTGTGTCCTCTTGTTCTAGTGCTGGGTGCCTGGGAGAGGAGACCAACCCCCACCTGGCTACAACCTCTCTTCAGGGAGTTGGAGACAGCAAGAAGGTCTCCCCTGAGCCTCCTCTTCTCCAGGCTAAACAACCCCAGCTCCCTCAGCCTCTCCTCACAGGGCTGTGCTCCAGACCTCTCCCCAGCCTCATTGCCCTTCTCTGGACATGTCCAAGAGTCTCAATGTCCTTCTTGAATTAAGGAGCCCAGAACTAGACACAGGACTCAAGATGTGGCCTAAGCAGTGCTGACTAACCATCCCTAGCACCTTCAGTTGCTCTTCATCAGATTTATTCTCCAGTTGCACAGAGGGTTCTTCACATGAGAAAGCTGCCTCCACATACATGTTGTTAAGATTAACATGAGCTGAGGTCTGTGCTGCCACAGTCCTACGCTGATTGCTCCCCAGGCTGCAGAGTTTAAACCCTATAAACTCAGCGGTTAAACATTTGGCAGCGGCCTGAACATCTCCTCAGGGGCAGATTCTCACCATATGGATGCACAAAAGTCAAGAGGAATGTAGCAGTCATGCTAATACAGATCAGATTTGTCCATAGGATTGTGGCCAGATTGTGATCCTTAACAGAATGGATAAAAAAGTAACTATTATCTATCTCTATCTCTATCTCTATCTCTATCTCTATCTCTATCTCTATCTCTATCTCTATCTCTATCTCTATCTCTTTCTCTATCTCTACCTATCTATCTATGGATATATATATCTATATGTGTGTGTATATATATATATATAAAGTAGATATTTAAGGCTAATTCTTTCATTATGCTTGTGTTTTGTTTTGAAAAACACCAAATGGATTGGGCCATATGGACTTAATAAACAGGACTTTTAAATTGGACTCACTTTGAGGCATTCAAAAGTAACCCAAAGTGTCTCAAACAATAAGCTTTGGGCCTTGTATGTAAAAAGCTATTCCAGCACAAGAAAAGTTTTCCACTGAGGAATCCACTCCTAAAAGTCCTTTTTTTTTTTTCCCCTAGCATTTAGAAAGAGCCTAAATTACTCTTACTATTGAGAAGCAGCCTAATCTACTGGAGTGAATTTGTGGGGCAAAGGACATGCATGTGGAAAATACACTTGGGATCCTGGGGTGCATTCAGAGGAGTGTGCCCAGCAGATCCAGGGAGGTTCTCCTCCCCCTCTACTCTGCCCCAGTGAGGCCACACCTGGAATATTGCATCCAGTCCTGGGCTCCCCAGTTCCAGAGGGACAGGGATCTGCTGGAGAGAGGCCAACAGAGAGCTACCAGGATGACTGAGGGAGTGGAGCACTGCCTAATGAGGAGAGGCTGAGAGCCCTGGGGCTTTTTAGTCTGGAGCAGAGAACTGAGAAGGGATTTGATAAATGTTCCTAAATATCTGAGGGCTGGGGGTCAGGAGGGAGGGGGCAGGTTCTGCTCGCTTGCACCCGGTGATAGGGCAATGGGCAAAGGTTATAAACTCCAGCACAGGAGGTTCCACCTCAGCATGAGGAGGAACTTCTTCACTGTGAGGGTCCCAGAGCACTGGCACAGGCTGCCCAGAGAGGCTGTGGAGTCTCCTTCTCTGGAGACTTTCCAGCCCCATCTGGGTTTGTTCCTGTGTGACCTGTGCAAGATTGGATGGTCCTGCTCTGGCAGTGGGGGGTAGACTCGATGATCTCTGGCGATCCCTTCTGACCCTAACATCCTGTGAACCTTTAATTCACGATGGAAACACTGACTCAGTCTAGCTATAACACAGCCAGGGGCACCATTATAATCATGGAAACATCACTTGAGATGCCCTGTGTGCATACACACATTGATTTTTAAGTAGCAGGTCACAGTCACCCCGATGACAGGTTCAAACAGCTCTATCCCAAATCCCAAGCAGCCCACAGAATTAATTCACTTATCAAGAAGGCTTTAATCCTGCTGGCAGTGCTTATGAATCACCATAAAATCCATGATTTATGACATTAATTGTATAATTTGCAGTACAGCTTCTGTACTGTAAAAACAAAACTGGAGGGTTGGAGGCAATATGGTTTGACTCATTCAATTTAGTCAAGCTGTAAATCTCTGGGACTCTCTAGAGCCAGATGCAGCTCAGATCTCTTAGAGGACCTCTTTGTTTAAAGACTCAAGGTGCAGGCCACATTTACCTCCCATCCAGGTTTATTTCTGCAAACACTGTGTGCTTTCAAAATGGAATGGAATGGAATGGAATGGAATGGAATGGAATGGAATGGAATGGAATGGAATGGAATGGAATGGAATAGAATAGAATAGAATAGAATAGAATAGAATAGAATAGAATAGAATAGAATAGTATTAACCAGATTGGAAGAGACCTTTGAGATCAACACCATGGAACACCATGGATCAACACCATGGAACAACATTCCTTTACCAAGCAGTGAAATGTCCATGATTAGCCCTACGCTCAACCTATGTTAACTTTAGGAACAGCATGCAGGGTGCTCAGAGTCCTGCTCCTCTGTTCCAGTTCCTCTCTGGAATGCTCCACAGAACATCTCTCTCTGTTTCAAGAGATAGGAGGCAGAAGTTAGGAAGTTCAGAGAAGAGCCATGAGGATGAGCAGAGGGCTGGAGCACCTCTCCTATGAGGACAGAGTGAAGGAGTTGGGGCTGTTCAGTCTGGAGAAGAGAAGGCTCTGAGGTGACTTAATTGTGGCCTTCCAGTATCTGAAGGGGGCTACAAGAAGGCTGGGGAGGGACTGCTCAGGCTCTCAGGCAGTGATAGGACTAGGGGGAATGGAATGAAGCTGGAGGTAGGGAAATTCAGGCTGGAGGTGAGGAGGAAGTTCTTCCCCATGAGAGTGGTGAAGCCCTGGAATGGGTTGTCCAGGGAGGTGGTTGGGGCCCCATCCCTGGAGGTGTTTAAGGCAAGGCTGGATGAGGCTCTGGCCAGGCTGATGTAGTGTGGGGTGTCCCTGTCCATGGCAGGGGGGTTGGAACTAGATGATCCTTGTGGTGCCTTCCAACCCTGACTGATTCTATGATTCTGTAAGTTAGGAAGAAGTTCTTCACCATGAGGGTGGTGAGACATTGGAACAGGTTGTGCAGGGAGGTGGTGGAAGCAAATGGTACCAAAAAAAAAAGAATCCCTCTGAAATTATTGTCTTCAGCAACATTGCTTGGAGTAGAGAGTTGAAGAAACCTGGAATGGAGCTGAAATACATGGGACATGTATCTGTGTCCAGAGAAGGGCCAGGAGGATGAGCAGAGGGCTGGAGCTCCTCTCCTATGTGGACAGACTGAGGGAGTTGGGATTATTAAGGTTGGAAAAGAGAAGGCTCCAAGAGGAGCTTATTGTGGTCTTCCAGTATGTTAAGAGGGCCTGTAAATAAGCTGGTAAGGAACATTTTAGGATGTTGGGTAGCAATAGGACTAGGGGGGTTGGATCCAAGCTAGGGGAGGGGAGATTTAGATCAGACATTAGGAAGAAGTTCTTCCTCATGAGGGTGGTGAGACACTGGCACAGGTTACCCAGGGAGGTGGTGGAGGCCTGGAGGTTTTTAAGACCAGGTTGCATGTGGCTCGAGGCAACCTGATCTGATGTGAGGTGTCCCTGCCCATGGTAGGGGGGTTTGGAATTAGGTAATCCTTGAGGTCCCTTCTAACCCTGATAATTTTGTGATCCTTAGGTTTCTTTCATGCAGTGGGGCTATGATAGACACTGAAAAGAGGATGTTTATAGCATGTCTTTGAAAAACATACTGAGAAGAGAAGAGAAGAGAAGAGAAGAGAAGAGAAGAGAAGAGAAGAGAAGAGAAGAGAAGAGAAGAGAAGAGAAGAGAAGAGAAGAGAAGAGAAGAGAAGAGAAGAGAAGAGAAGAGAAGAGGAGAAGAGAAGAGAAGAGAAGAGAAGAGGAGGAGAAGAGGAAGAGAAGAGAATGGAGTAGAATAGAACAGAACAGAACAGAACAGAATAGAATAGAATAGAATAGAATAGAATAGAATAGAATAGAATAGAACAGAACAGACCAGACCAGGTTGGAAGAGACCTTCAAGATCATCGTGTCCAACCTATCAACCAATCCAACCCACCTAAACAACTAACCCACGGCACCAAGCACCCCATCAAGTCTCCTCCTGAACACCTCCAATGATGGTGACTCCACCACCTCCCCAGGCAGCACATTCCAATGGGCAATCACTCTCTCTGTATAGAACTTCCTCCTAACCTCCAACCTAAACTTCCCCTGGCACAGCCTGAGACTGTGTCCTCTTGTTCTGGTACTGGCTGCCTGGGAGAAGACACCATCTGCCTGTCTACAACCTCCCTTCAGGTAGTTGTAGAGAGCAATAAGGTCACCCCTGAGTCTCCTCTTCTCCAGGCTAAGCAACCCCAGCTCCTTCAGCCTCTCCTCATAGGGCTTGTGTTCCAAACTCCTCACCAACTTTGTTGCCCTTCTCTGGACACATTTTCAAGCAGACAGATTTGCCAGAGGAGCAAGAACAAGAGAACACAGTCTCAAGCTGCACCAAGGGAAGTTTAGGCTGGAGTTGAGGAGAAAGTTCTTCCCAGAAAGAGTAATTGACCATTGGAATGTGCTGCCCAGTGAAATGGTGGAGTCACCGTCCCTGGAGGTGTTCAAAAAGGGATTGGATGTGGCATTTGAAGCTCTGCTTTAGTTATCATGAGGTGTTGGGTGATAGGTTGGACTTGATGATCTCTGAGGTCTTTTCCAACCTTATTGATTCTATGATTCTAGAATCCCCTAGTCCTGCAGCCTCCCGCAGCAGCCGCAGCTACCCTCGCTGTCGATTCTTCTGGTCATGGTGAAAGGAAATGTTGTACTGTTTGGCTATAGCCTGCTCACTGCTGACAAGCTAATCCTCCGTGGCAGGCTGCCTCTCCCTCTAACAAACACACTCAGGCTGTTTGCTGTCAGCTGAACAAACCCTGCAGCTCTCACAGGTACTGTATTTTGAACCCTGGTATTAACGATGCTCTAATGATTTTCTTCACTCGGGCGCCGGTGGAGCTGAGGTGAGCACAGTGCCTTTTGGCTACTATGCTGCCAATCATCTCCACAAACTCCAGAGGCCTGCCTTTTGCTACAAAAATTAATGAGTGCATCCTCACAGCTGCATATAAGGAAATTAAATTGCCACAAAGCAGAATCACAGAATCAATCAGGTTGGAACAGACCTTCCAGACCAAGTCCAACCAATCCCCCAGCCCCAGCTAGACCATGGCACGAAGTGTCTTTCCTTAAACACCCCCAAGGATGTTGACCTCACCACCTCCCTGGGCAGCCTACATTCTGGTGGGGAAAAAAATCTACTCCTAAGGGCAGTGCCAGACAATTCCTGGCTTGCCCACAGGTGCTTGAGATTAATAACATCACTTTCCCCTTGCACAATTTGGCTGTGGGCATCTTCTGTCATGGTGTAAAGCCCCCCTCAGGGAAGAAGCAAAGCTGTCAAGCTCCTTTCTAGTTGTGCTAATCACATCTGACTCCTATCAGGTGAAAACAGGGGAGCCCTGCACAGGCACACTGCAGCAATGCCATCAGTGGTATGATGGTTGATGTTCCATGACAATGACAGACTCTGAGGGGCCAGTGGCAGGCAGAGAAATGTTGATTAGAAATATAAATTAGAAGGTTTCAGGAGAGACCTTACTGCCCTCTACAACTGCCTGAAGGGAGGTTGTAGCCATGTAGGGATTGCTCTCTTCTCCCAGGCAACCAGCAACAGAACAAGAGGACAAAGTCTCTTTGGCAGGGGGAAGTTTAGGCTTGATCTTAGCAAGAAGTTCTTCCCAGAAAGAGAGGCTGGCCATTGGAATGAGCTGCCCAGGGAGGTGGTGGGGTTGAGGGCCCTGGAGGTGTTCAAGAAAAGCCTGGATGAGGCACTTAATAGAATAGAGTAGAGTAGAGCAGAGTGGAATGGAATGGAATGGAATAGAATGGAATGGAATGGAACGGAATAGAATAGAATAGAATAGAATAGAATAGAATAGAATAGAATAGAATAGAATAGAATAGAATAGAATAAACCATGCTGGAAAAGACCTCTGTGATCATCTATTCCAACCTATCACCCAACACCACCTAAGCAACTAGACCATGGCACCAAGTGCCTCATCCAGGCTCTTCTTAAACACTTCCAGGGATGGTGACTCCACCACCTCCACTTAGTGCCAATGTCGAGTTGATGAGCTAGGACTGGGTGATGAGCTGGATGCTGGTGATCTTGGAGGCCTCTTCCAACCTGGTTGATTCTGTGAGTCTATAAATAGATTTATTAAAAAAGAATGATACATTAGGTGTGGTAGCTGACAGTGTTCAGTACCATGGATGTTAGGAAGCAGTTCTTTCCCCATGAGGGTGGTTGAAGCCTCATCCCTGCAGGTGTTGAAGGCCAGGGTGGATGTGGCTGTGAGCAACCTGCTGTAGTGTGAGGTGTCCCTGCCCATGGCAGGGGGATTGGAACTGGCTGATCCCTGACGTCCCTTCCAGCCCTAACAATTCTATGATTCTATGATTATCTCTCACCAGCAGCTTTGGCTTAAGCAGTACAGGTTGATCATTTAAATGAGGAGAAGGGTTTTGTCTCTTTGCTGAATTTTGCCTTCTATGCAAAGATATTTGCAAGTAGGATTAAACATCCTGTTTAATATCTTCATTGATGATCTGGATGAGGGGATTGAGGCAGCAGTGTGTCCAACTGCCCAAGAAGGCCAATGGCATCCTGGCCTGCATCGAGAATAGTGTGGCCAGCAGGAGCAAAGAAGTCATTCTGCCCCTTTACTCTGCATTGGTTAGGCCACACCTTGAGTCCTGTGTCCAGTTCTGGGCCCCTCAGTTTAAGAAGGACATTGAGACTCCTGAACATGTCCAGACAAAGGCAGAAAGGCTGGGGAGGGGTCTGCAGCACACCCCTATGAGGAGAGGCTGAGGGAGCTGGGGTTATTTAGCCTGGAGAAGAGGAGGCTCAGGGGAGACCTTCTTGCTGTCCACAACTCCCTGAAGGGAGGTTGTAGCCAGGTGGCAGTTGGCCTCTTCTCTCAAGCAACCAGCACCAGAACAAGAGGACACAGTCTCAAGCTGTGGTAGGGGAAGCTTAGCCTCGAGGTGAGGAGAAAGTTCATCACACAGAGAGTTGTTTGCTATTGGAATGTGCTGCCCAGGGAGGTGGTGGACTCACCATCCCTGGAGGTGTTCAAGAGGGGATTGGACTTGATGCCATGGTTTAGTAGTCATGATATCTTGGGTGACAGGTTGGACTTGATGATCTTTGAGACCTTTTCCATCCTTACTGATTCTATGACTCTTTTATATATATATATATATATATATACACTCTGAAAAGCTTGGGCAGCTTGGGCAACAGTAAGAACAGATACCTCATCATTACTCCTTAAATGCAGATTTTTTACCTCTAAGAGGGAATCTGTCACTTTGAGCAAGGAACACTTGAGAATTCAGGGGGACAAAAATATAACAGGAATTGGTGGTTCTTTGTCAGTAATTATGTTTTCAGAGGTCCAGAGTCTGAGCTGTCAGATGAATATTCTACCTGATATTCACTTGGGAAGATTGATGTTTATTAGGATTTAATATTCCCTCCAAGTGATCAACTAGCATTTAATGGGGTGATTGAGTTGACAGTGAATGGCAGGTCCTTGGCTGGGTCCCTGTCACTTCCTCCTGGCAGGTTTAGCAGGCACCTCTCTTTATGTTGATTTCTGAGCTGAACTAGTACTCTAGATTGTTGGTTTTCCTTGCAGTATGGGGTGTTCATGTAAACCAGGAAAATCTAGGTTGAAAGCATTTGATAAATGTAAGTTAGATATCAAAAGGATCTCTTTGTGACAAATTTTAAGGCAGAGTTGGGGCTATTCAGTCTGGAGGGGAGAATAATCAACCAAACCATGGCATGAATCACAGAATCATAGAATCATACAATCTGTAACTTTGGAGAAGACCTCAAAGATCATCAAGTCCAACCTGTCACCCAAGACCTCATGACTACTAAACCATGGCACCAAGTGTCACATCCAGTCCCCTCTTGAACACCTCCAGGGATGAAGCACACCATCAAGTCTCTTCCTAAACACCTCCAGTGATGGTGACTCCACCACCTCCCTGGGCAGCACATTCCAAAGGTCAGTCTCTCCAGAAAGAATTCCTTCCTAACATCCAGCCTAAACATCTCCTGGTGCAGCTTGAGACTGTGTCCTCTTGTTCTGGTGCTGGATGCCTGGGAGAGGAGAGAGGGGTGATTCTCCTTCTACTCTGGTGAGACCCCACATGGAGTACTGCATCCAGTTCTGGAACTCCTATTACAAGAAAGATCTGGAGCTGCTGGAAGGTGTCCAGAGAAGGGCCACAAGGATAAGCAGAGGGCTGGAGCTCCTTTCCTATGAGGACAGACTGAGGGAGTTGGGCTTGTTCAGTCTGGAGAGGAGAAAGCTCTGAGGAGACCTAATTGTGGCCTTCCAGTGTCTGAAGGGGGCTACAAGAAAGCTGGGGAGGGACTTTTGAGGGATAGGATAGGATAGGATAGGATAGGATAGGATAGGATAGGATAGGATAGGATAGGACAGAATAGAACAGAACAGGACAGGACCGGACAGGACAGGACAGGACAGGACAGGTCAGGACAGGACAGGACAGGACAGGACAGAATAGAATAGAATAGAATAGAATAGAATAGAATAGAATAGAATAGAATAGAATAGAATAGAATAGAATAGAATAGAATAGAATAGAATAGAATAGAATAGAATTAACCAGGTTGGAAGAGACCTTTGAGATCATTGAGTCCAACCTATCACCCAACTCCATCTAATCAACTAAACTATGGCATTTATCTTACCAGTCAAGCCACCAGCTTGGCCTGTCAGACTGAAAACACTGCTTCCTTCTGCCAGTCCTTTGGAAACCAAGTCACATCCCTTTTCTTTTGCACAAGTCAATTATTCTGCTTTGCTTTACACAGACCCATATTTATAGAGACCCACCAACACTGAAATGAGCTTCTAAATAGAGCAGCTTGTGTTGTGTTGCTTTGTTTCCTTTCTGTTTCCTATTGAACCAGATTTCATCAAGCAACATTTCATTTACCCTGTGCTAAATACAGATTGGTCTGAATCTGCATTGTTTCTGGTCAATGCTTGACTATTTTTGGAGCATTTATTCTTTTTGTTTTGTTTCAGCAGCTCATTGCATCAGGGATAGCAACAACTTGTAAGGGCACCTCTACATCTAAACTTGACTGCACACTCATGCTCATTACCCTCCTTGGAGATAGTCATGCTTGCCTTTTTCCTCCAGGTACCCTCCAATAAGACTTACTTGGGGAAGGTAGAAAAAATAGCCTAGACAAGTCTGTAGGTGTAAGTTTTCTGGAGTTTCTGCAGCCAGCATAAACAAGTTCTATTCATAGAATCATAGAATTGTCAGGGTTGGAAGGGACCTCAAGGATCATCCAGATCCAACCCCCATGCCATGGGCAGGGACACCTCACACTACAGCAGGTTGCTCACAGCCACATCCAGCCTGGCTTTAAAAACCTCCAGGCATGAGGCTTCCACCACCTCCCTGGGCAACCTGTGCCAGTCTCTCACCACCCTCCTGAGGAAGAACTTCTTCCTAACATCCAATCTCAATCTACCCATTTCTAGTTTTAGCCAAGAAGGCCAATGGCATCCTGGCCTGCATCAGGCATAGCGTGGCCAGCAGGAGCAGGGAAGTCATTCTGCCCTGTCCTCAGCACTGGTTAGGCCATACCTGGAGGACTGTGTCCAGTTCTGGGCCCCTCAGGTTAGGAAAGATGTTGAGATGCTGGAATGTCTCCAGAGAAGGGGAACAAAGCTGGGGAAGGGTTTGGAGCACAGCCCTGTGAGGAGAAGGTGAGGGAGCTGGGTTTGCTTAACCTGGAGAAGAGGAGGCTCAGGGGAGACCTTCTTGCTCTCCCTGAAGTGAGGTGGTAGCCAGGTGGGGGTTGGTCTCTTCTCCCAGGCACACAGCACCAGAACAAGAGGACACAGTCTCAAGCTGCACCAGGGGAAGTTTAGGCTGGGTGTTAGCAAGAAGTTCTTCCCAGGAAGAGAGATTGGCCATTGGAATGTGCTGCCCAGGGAGGTGGTGGAGTCACCATCATTGGAGGTGTTTAGGAAGGGACTGGATGGGGTGCTTGGTGCCATGGTTTAGTTCATTAGTTCCTCCCCATGAGAGTGGTGAAGCCCTGGAATGGGTTGTCCCCGTCCCTGGAGGTGTTTAAGCCCAGGCTGGATGAGGCTCTGGCCAGGCTGATCTAGTGTGGGGTGTCCCTGCCTATGGCAGGGGGGCTGGAACTAGATGATCCTTGTGGTTCCTTCCAACCCTGATGCTATGATACTATGATTAGATGGTGTTGGGTGATAGGTTGGACTTGATTATCTTTGAGGTCTTTTCCAACCTGCTTAATTCTGTGATTCTGTAAAGGAGCCAGATTCCTCTTTTTCCAAGAAGACAGGCCAAAGCACCCTTTACTAGATAGGTCCTAGCTGTACAACATTTCCTTTCCTACTTTTCCTCCTCCAAACACACTCTTTGTTTTCACAGAGGGCTACTAATGTCCTCAGGTGACAATGGATCATCCCTTCCCCTCGGCTTCCCTGGGAGTTGGGAATAAATCGGACCACCCAGAATCAGAATTTTAAAGAAAGAAACAAAAACAAAGAGAAAGAAAAAGATCTCTTCCCTTGGAGAGCAGCTTGTTGCAGGCTCAATTCCAAGCAGGAAGTGACCTTTATGAAATAATCTTTAGCAAACCACTCAGGCTTCGCTAACTTAAGCAAACACTAGAGCTGTGGCTAAACCAGAAAGGGTATTTCCTTCCTGCTGATTCGTTCCCAATGTGATGTGTTGGAACTGAGGGGAAGGGAAAGGTCCTCAAAGAGAGTTAGCAACGGATGCAAGATGTTTGGGAAGTTATTACAATGTCTGTAAACATCATCCCGGGATAAACCAAGTGTCAGCCGGAAAAGGGGCAGCAGCCCTGTTCACAGGGTCACAGGATGCTAGGAGACGGAGGGAACCTCCAAAGATCACCAAACCCAACCCCCCCTGCCAGAGCAGGGCCATAGAATCCGGCACAGGTCACACAGGAACACATCCAGCAGGGGCTTGAAAGTCTCCAGAGAAGGAGACTCCACAACCTCTCTGGGCAGCCTGTTCCAGTGCTCTGTCACCCTCACAGTATCATAGTATCATAGTATCAGTCAGGGTTGGAAGGGACCACAAGGATCATCTAGTTCCAACCCCCCTGCCATGGACAGGGACACCCCACACTAGATCAGAGCCTCATCCAGCCCAGTCTTAAACACCTCCAGGGACGGGGCCCCAACCACCTCCCTGGACAACCCATTCCAGGGCTTCACCACTCTCATGGGGAAGAACTTCCTCCTCACCTCCAGCCTGAATCTCCCCACCTCCAGCTTCATTCCATTCCCCCTAGTCCTATCACTGCCTGAGATCCTGAGAAGTCCCTCCCCAGCCTTCCTGTAGCCCCCTTCAGATACTGGAAGGCCACAATTAGGTCACCTCAGAGCCTTCTCCAGACTGAACAGCCTCAACTCCTTCAGTCTGTCCTCATAGGAGAGCAGCTCCAGCCTTCTGATCATTCTCGTGGCCCTTCTCTGGACACCTTCCAGCATGTCCAGTAAAGAAGCTTCTCCTGATGCTGAGGTGAAACCTTCCATGTCCAAGCTTGAATCGTAGTCCAAACTTGAGTCCAAATTTTTATCCCTTGCTCCTTGTCTTATTACTGTGCACCACCCAAAAGAGCTTGGCCCCCTCCACTTGACACCCACCACTCAGATATTGATAGACATTGATCAGATCCCCTCTCAGTCTTCTCTTCTCCACACTAAACAGCCCCAGGGCTCTCAGTCTCTCTTCATAGGAGAGATGCTCAAGTAACCTAAGCATTCTTGTGCCTTCCTGTTGGACTCTCTCCAGCAGGTCTCTTTCTCTCTTGATGTGGGGAGCCCCAAACTGGACACAGGACTGCAGGAGTGGTCTCATCAGGGCAGAGTGGAGGGGGAGAAGAACCTCCCCAGCCCTGCTGGCCACACTTTTCTTGCTGCACCCCAGGATCCCATTGGCTCTCTTGGCCACCAGGGCACATTGCTGTCCCATGCAGAACTTGCTGACCACCAGCACTCCAAGGTCTTTCTCCACGGAGCTGCTCTGCAGCAGGGGAACTCCTAACCTGTGCTGGTGCCTGTGGTTATTCCTCCCCAGCTCTGAAGCTGGCCCTGACAACTGCTTGGGAAACCAGCGGTGGTGTGCCAGGAAGCATGGGCACACCTTGCAGCCAAGAAGGGAAGAATCAGGTTCTAGTGGCCAGGTATATTCCCAGACACTGTTTAATTTAGCAGGCTAGAGCTTGTGTGTATTTTGCAGCAGCATATCTATATTTATTTTCAAACCAAAGTCCACTGTGTGTAATGTCAGCTTTAAATCTTTAATGCATCCATCAAACATCATGTAATTGCCAACAAACATACAGGACACAGTCCTTTGTTAAGTACAGTGGCAGAGTTGTTGCTCTGAATGTAGTCATTTCTTTCATGTGGCTCCTTATCTGGTCCTCATTTGATTGATTTGGTTAGGTTGGATTATTTTTTTTTAAAGCCAGTTAGGATTTCTACTTTATATTTTTTTTCCCCTCTTTTCCAAAGGGAAAAAAACCAATCACAAGGTAGGTACCATGTGCCTGGGCATGAGAGTACACCCAGCTGTGCTTGACAGACGTTGGGAGTTCTTGCCAGTGGGGTGGAAACAGGCAGCTGGGGCAAGCAAGACTGTCACAGAATCACAGAAACATTCAGGTCGGAAAAGACCCTCAGGGTCACCAAGTCCAACCCAGAACCCTACTCTACTATAGAATAGAACACAATAAACCAGGTTGGAAGAGACCTTCAAGGTCATCATGTCCAACCTATCAGCTAATGCAACCCACCTATAAAGGACACGGCTGCTCACTTGCAGGCTTCAACCCATGACTCTTGAGATTAAGGGTCCCATGCTCTACCAACTGAGCTAACTGCATAGCATGTTCACCCCTAAACCATCATAGAATCATAGAATCAATGAGGTTGGAAAAGACCTCAAAGACCATCAGATCCAACCTATCACCCAAGACCTCATGACTAACTAAACTATGGCACCAAGCACCCCATCCAGTCTCTTCCTAAACACCTCCAGGGATGGTGACTCCACCACCTCCCTGGGCAGCACATTCTAATGGCTAACAAGTCTGTCTGTGAAGAACTTTCTCCTCACCTCAAGTCTAAACTTCCAAGCAGCACCAGAACAAGAGGACACAGTCTCAAGCTGTGCAGGGGGAAGTTTAGGCTGGATGTTAGGAAGAAGTTCTTCCCAGAAAGAGAGATTGGCCATTGGAATGTGCTGCCCAGGGAGGTGGTGCAGTCACCATCGCTGGAGGAGTTTAGGAAGAGCCTGGCTGAGGCACTTGGTGCCATGGTTGAGTTGATCAGATGGTGTTGGGTGACAGGTTGGACTTGATGATCTCAGAGGTCTATTCCAACCTGGTTAATTCCTCTCCTCTCCTCTCCTCTCCTCTCCTCTCCTCTCCTCTCCTCTCCTCTCCTCTCCTCTCCTCTCCTCTCCTCTCCTCTCCTCTCCTCTCCTCTCCTCTCCTCTCCTCTCCTCGAGTCTCCTCTCCTCGAGTCTCCTCTCCTCGAGTCTCCTCTCCTCATAGTCTACATAATAAACATACTGCATATAGCTGCTTGGAGAAGCATGAGGCCAACATCATTAACAAAGTATGCAACACCAAGCTAAGTGCAGTGTGGGTGCTTTATTAGTATTCAGAAAGCACACAACTGCTCATGCAGGGAGATCAAACATTGAGAGCTGCTCCCTTTTTCCTCACTGGATCTGAGTGAAAGTTCTAATCAATAAGTTTACTGAAATGGCTGCTGAATGACACTGCTTCATTAGAGCTTTCACAAGTTCACCTGAGCCTTACTTTTGCTCTCTCATTGACAGTTCAAACTTCTTGCCTATAGTAAGGTTAATCAATTGCCTTTCTCAGATTTTGTTCCTGCTTTCAACAAGAGTTGGTACTGAAAGAAAGCAAAAAAGAAGGGAGGTCATTCTCTCCCTCTCCTCTGCTCTGGTGAGACCTGGAGTACTGTGTCCAGTTCTGGAGCCCCTATTACAGGAAGGATCTGGAGGTGCTGGAAGGTGTCCAGAGAGGGCCATGAGGATGAGCAGTGGGCTGGAGCTGCTCTGCTATGAGGACAGAGTGAGAGAGTTGGGGCTGTTCAGCCTGGAGAAGAGAAGGCTCCAAGGAGACCTAATTGTGGCCTTCCAGTATCTGAAAGGGGCTACAAGAAAGCTGGGGAGGGACTTCTGAGGGTGTCAGGGAGTGATAGGACTGGGGGAAATGGAGCAAAACTAGAAATGGGTAGATTCAGATTGGATGTTAGGAGGAAATTCTTCCCCATGAAGGGTGGTGAGAGCCTGGCACAGGTTACCCAGGGAGGTGGTGGAAGCCTCATGCCTGGAGGTGTTTGCAGCCAGGCTGGATGTGGCTGTGAGCAACCTGCTGTAGTGTGAGGTGTCCCTGCCCATGTCAGGGGAGGTGGAACTGGCTGAGCCTTGAGGTCCCTTCCAACCCTAACAATTCTATGATCCTATGACTGTTTTTCCTTACCCTGCTTAGAGTAACAGTTGTGTCTTTGAATCTTTTCCTTTATAGAACATTTTTGTGCATATCCCAGCATTTTGGTGTCAGCTTCTCCCCAGAGAGGTTGTGGAGTCTCCTTCTCTGGAGACTGTCAAGCCCCATCTGGATGCATTCCTGTGTGCCCTGTGCTGGATTCTCTGGTCCTGCTCAGCCAAGAGGCTTGGACCCAATGACTTCCAGAGTTTCCATTCAACCCCTAACATCCTTTGATCCTTAATATGAAACCAGTCAACCAAATCAATTCTCCTTCATGCCATTGATTCTGCCTGGCAATGCTTTCACTCTCTCTCTGTACAGACTAAAGGAATGAAAGATCACTCTACCTGTTGCTGGGGTTTCTCCAGAAAAGGGCAACAAGGTTGGTGAGGGGCTTGGAGCACAAGCCCTATGAGGAGAGATTGAGGGAGCTGGGGTTGCTTAGTCTGGAGAACAGGAGACTCAGGGGTGACCTTATTGCTCTCTACAACTACCTGAAGGGGGGTTGTAGACAGGCAGAGGTTGGTCTCTTCTCCCAGGCAGCCAGTACCAGAACAAGAGGACACAGTCTCAGGCTGCGTCAGGGAAGGTTTAGGCTGGAGGTTAGGAGGAAGTTTTACCCAGAGAGAGTGATTGCCCACTGGAATGGGCTGCCTGAGGAGGTGGTGGGGTCGCCGACGCTGGGGGTGTTCAGGGCGAGGCTTGACAGGATGCTTGGCTGCATGGTTTAGTTGATTAGGTGGTGTTGGATGATAGGTTGGACATGATGATCTCGAAGGTCTCTTCCAACCTGGTTAATTCTATTCTATTCTATTCTACTTTATTCCATTCTTTTGGCCTCAAGAGGGGGACAGTATAACAGTGTGAGGCGTGTCATAGCCTTGAAGAGTAGAAGTATCACAGGATCACAGTACTTCAGAGGTTGGAAGGGACCTCCAGAGGTCATGCACTCCAACTCCCCTGCCAAAGCAGTGTCACTTAGGGTAGTCCACACAGGAATGCATCCTGGTGGCTTCTGAAAGTCTCCAGAGAAGAAGACTCCCCAACCTCTCTGGGCAGCCTGTTCCAGGGTTCTGTCACCCTCACTGTAAAAAGTTTCTCCTCATTCTGAGGTGACATCTTCTATGTTCAAGTGTGAGAGTGAAAACAGGCCTGCTCTTGTGTCTTGGGCTGGGCTGAAATACTGACTTGTCCTGAGCAACCCTCTCTCAAGATTGCTTTGCTGTCCTCATTTTCCCATGTGTCAGCTAAGGATAATGCATTTTGTCTCGGTGAGGATTTGGACAACTGAGGCTTTTAATGCAATCCTTATGTTATAATTGGGCTTACTTTAATGAAAACATTCGAAGGATGTTTCTAGCAACTAGAGAATGAGTAGCATCAGGTTTCAAATATCCCAGGCACTCCTTTCCTAAACATTAGGGAAGTAGGAAATTCATCAGAACACTTGCACCCTGGGATAGGGCAGGGGGCAATGGAGATAAACTGCAGCACAGCAGGTTCCACCTCAACATGAGGAGAAACTTCTTCACTGTGAGGGTGACAGAGCACTGGAACAGGCTCCCCAGAGGGGTTGTGGAGTCTCCTTCTCTGGAGACTTTCCAGACACATCTGGATGTGTTCCTGTGTGACCTGTGCTGGAATCTATGGTCCTGCTCTGGCACAGAGGTTAGACTCAATGATCTTCAGAGGTCCCTTCCAACCACAGACATCCTGTGTTCCTGTGATCAGAACAGTTGTGTGAATTGACTTTAGGTGCAGTAGAAAACCTTCCAGTTAAAGGAAATATTCTGATCTGGATTTTTAAATCTTCTTTCATTTTTTTCCCTTTTCTTTTCTGCTTTCAACTTTTCTCTTTTGCAAAGAGAAATTCAGATATAAGAAATGCAAAGAAACACACACACATATATATACACACCTACATACATATATACACACACACATAGACATACGTGTATATATATACAAAAATGATGAAATTCAGCTGTCAACTGCATGCCTCCTCATCTGGTATATAGCTTCTGACAATCCAAAAATGAATAGAGTAGAGTAGAGTAGAGTAGAGTAGAGTAGAGTAGAATAGAGTAGAATAGAATAGAATAGAATAGAATAGACCAGACCACACCAGACCAGACCAGGTTGGAAAAGACCCCAGAGATCATCAAGTCCAACCTATCACCCAGCACCATCTCATCAACTAAACCATGGCACCAAGCACCCCATCCAGTCTCTTCCTAAACACCTCCAGTGATGGTGACTCCACCACCTCCCTGGGCAGCACATCCCAATGGCCAATCTCTCTTGCTGGGAAGAACTTCTTCCTAACATCCAGCCTAAACCTCCCCTGACGCAGCTTGAGACTGTGTCCTCTTGTTCTGGAGCTGGTTGCCTGGGAGAAGAGACCGACCCCCACCTGGCTACGACCTCCCTTCAGGTAGTTGTAGACAGCAAGGAGGTCTCCCCTGAGCCTCCTCTTCTCCAGGCTATGCAACCCCAGGTCCCTCAGCCTCTCCTCACAGGGCTGTGCTCCAAACCCCCCTCCACAGCTTCATTGCCCTCCTCTGGACATGTTCAAGAGTCTCAATGTCCTTCTTAAACTGAGGGGCCCAGAACTGGACACAGGACTCAAGGTGTGGCCTAATCAGTGCTGAGGACAGGGCAGAATGACTTCCCTGCCTCTGCTGGCCACACTGTTCCTGATGCAGGCCAGGATGCCATTGGCCTTCTTGGCCATCTGGGCACACTGCTGGCTCCTGTTCAGCCTACCATCAACTAGTACCCCCAAGTCCCTCTCAGCCTGACTGCTCTCCAGCCACTCTGACCCCAGCCTGTAGCTCTGCATGGGGTTGCTGTGACCAATGTGCCAAACCTGGCACTTAGATGTGTTCAATCTCATGCCCCTGGACTCTGTCCATCTGTCCAGCCTGGCAAGATCCCTCTGAAGTTTTAAACAAATAAAATATGTAAGGAGAAACCCAACAACTTGCAACCAGGTGATGTTCATCCAGACCAAAACAAAAAAGGGCTAAGATTATACTGATTCCTGGAACAATGAAGACTTTTGGTTTTATTTATCTGAGTCACCTTTTGAATGATTATTCTAAGGCTGCTGGATTACAGCAATCATTGTTGCATGATGTGGCAACTGATACATTTCTATTGTTTAAGCCTAAATAAATACCCTGTTGATGAACAACATATACATGCTAACAAATAAAAGCAGCTGTGGCACCCTCCACCAGGAACACCCAAATATTCCCAGCCTGAGTGTTTCCTCTCTAGCCTGCCAACTTTGATAGATCACTAGGGGGACTAGGTGGAAGGGAATGAAGCTGGAGGTGGGGAGATTCAGGCTGGACCTGAGGAGGAAGTTCTTCCCCATGAGAGTGGTGAAGCCCTGGAATGGGTTGTCCAGGGAAGTGGTTGAGGCCCCATCCCTGGAGGTGTTTAAGCCCAGGCTGGATGAGGCTCTGGCCAGGGTGATCTAGTGTGGGGGTGTCCCTGCCCATGGCAGGGGGGTTGGAACTAAATGATCCTTGTGGTTCCTTCCAACCCTGACTGATTCTATGACACTGATACTATGATATCCTTTTAGGTCATCAGTGAAATGAGGCCAAAGCATCCTTCAGATCCCCAGAACTGCTTCTTATACAGCACTGTGGTAGCAACATCAAGGATCACAACTTGGGGGGGGTTGAGAGGAGCAGTTTTGGGGGCCTGCTGAGAATCATAGAATCAATAAGGTTGGAAAAGACCTCAAAGGTGATCAAGTCCAACCTGTCACCTAAGACCTTATGACTACTAAACCATGGCACCAAGTGCCAGGATCTGATGCTGTATACCAATCTCCAGCACACCCAGTACAATAGCTCCTCCCTGGATGCTGAGGAACTATTTCTCACAGCATCAAACCACATAGCACCCAACAGAGAAGGGCAACAAAACTGGTGAGGGGTTTGGAGCACAGCCCTGTGAGGAGAGGCTGAGGGAGCTGGGGTTGCTTAGCCTGGAGAAGAGGAGGCTCAGGGGAGACCTCATTGCTCTCCACAACTACCTGGAGGGGGGTTGTAGACAGGTGGGGGTTGGTCTCTTCTCCCAGGCACCCAGCACCAGAACAAGAGCACACAGTCTCAAGCTGTGCCAGGAGAGGTTTAGGCTGGATGTTAGGAAGAAGTTCTTCATAGAAAGAGAGATTGGCCATTGGAATGTGCTGCTCAGGGAGGTGGTGGAGTCACCATCACTGGAGGTGTTTAGGAAGAGACTGGATGGGGTGCTTGGTGCCATGGTTGAGTTGATTAGGTGATGTTGGGTGATAGATTGGACTTGATGATCTCAGAGGTCTTTTCCAACCTGGTTAATTCTGTGTTTCTATAAAGGATCCAGATACTTCTTTTTCTAAGAAGACAGGTAAAGGCACTCCTTACTATATAGGTACTAGCTGTACAATGTCTCCTTTCCTAATTTCTAGCTGTGCTAATCTCATCTGACTCCTATCAGGTGAAAACAGGGGAGCCCTGCACAGGCACACTGCAGCAATGCCATCAGTGGTATGATGGTTGATGATCCATGACAATGACAGACTGGGAGGGGGGAGTGGCAGGCAGAGAAATGTTGGTTAGAAGTATAAATTAGAAGCTTTCAGGGGAGAACTTCTTGCTCTCTACAACTGCCTGAAGCGAGGTTGTAGCCAGGTGGGAGTTGGTCTCTTCTCCCAGGCAACCAGCAACAGAACAAGAGGGGACAGTCTCTTTTGCAGGGGCAAGTATAGGCTTGATCTTAACAAGAAGTTCTTCCCAGAAAGAGAGACTGGCCATGTGCTGCCCAGGGAGGTGGTGGAGTCACCATCACTGGAGGTGTTTAGGAAGAGCCTGGATGATATACTTGGTGCCATGGTTTAGTTGATTAGATGGTGTTGGGTGATAGGCTGGACTTGATGATCTCTTTACCAAGCTGGTGAATTCTGTGACTCTGTGACATCAAGAAGATCTCCGTGGCTTGCAGAGCACCTTGTATCCCTGCAGATGAACAGATACAGGCTTGCAGGAAGGCAGCTGCTGGCAAGATCCTCAGCTGGGATGGCAGTGAATGAGCTCACCACTATGGGATCAAGTGTACTTCTTTTTGCCAGTGTTTGCATGATTCATCAATTACTTTTTTTTACTGTTGGAAAAAAGTCTTCAAAAAAGTAAAGCTGTCTCTGTCCCTTTACTCCAGCCCAGCATCTGGAATATTTCCACTTTAGAAACCTTCCTGCATTTTCTGAGCTCTGGGGACAGAGCCTTTTACTGGTGTGAGGTAGACCACGGAGCAGAATGCTTTAGGAGGAAGATGCAGACCAACACATGGTTCTCCACAGGGTGATGTCCTCCAGGGATCAGTGCTGGGCCCCATCCTGTTTAATATATTCATTGATGATCTGGATGAGGGGATTGAGTCAGTCATCAGCAAGTTTGCAGATGACAGCAAGTTAGGAGCAGATGTTGGTCAGTTAGAGGGTAGAAAGGCTCTGCAGAGGGACCTCGACTGACTGGACAGATGGGCAGAGTCCAATGGGATGGCATTTAACAAGTCTAAGTGCCAGGTGCTGCACTTTGGCCATGGCAACCCCATGCAGAGCTACAGGCTGGGGTCAGAGTGGCTGGAGAGCTGCCAAACGGAGAGGGACCTGGGGGTGTTGATTGACAGCATCTTAACATGAGCCAGCAGTGTGCCCAGGTGGCCAAGAAGGCCAAGGGCATCCTGGCCTGCATTAGGAATAGTGTGGCCAGCAGGAGCAGGGAGGTCATTGTGCCCTGTACTCAGCACTGGTTAGGCCACACCTTGAGTCCTGTGTCCAGCTCCGGGCCCCTCAGTTTAGGAAGGACATTGAGACACTTGAACGTGTCCAGAGAAGGGCAACAAGGCTGGGGAGAGGCCTTGAGCACAGCCCTGTGAGGAGAGGCTGAGGGAGCTGGGGTTGCTTAGCCTGGAGAAGAGGAGGCTCAGGGGTGACCTTATTGCCCTCTACAACTACCTGAAAGGTGGTTGTAGCCAGGAAGGGGTTGGTCTCTTCTCTCTAGCAACCAGCACCAGAACAAGGGGACATAGTCTCAAGCTGTGCCAGGGCAAGTTTAGGCTCAAGGTGAGGAGAAAGTTCTTCCCAGAGAGAGTTGTTAGCCATTGGGATGTGCTGCCCAGGGAGGTGGTGGAGTCACCATCCCTGGACGTGTTGAAGAGGGGATTGGATGTGGCACTTGGTGCCATGGTTTAGTCATGAGGTCTGTGGTGACAGGTTGGACTTGGTGATCTTAGAGGTCTCTTCCAACCTTGGTGATTCTGTGATGCTGTGAGATATTCAAACCCCACCTGGATGTGTTCCTGTGTGGTCTGCTGTAGGTGCTCCTGCTCTGGCAGGGAGTTTGGACTGGAGGATCTTTTGAGGTCCCTTCCAGCCCCTAACACTCCACAATTCTGTTGTGGGTAACCATAGGCATGAGGTTTTGCCCTGCTGAAGTACTGGGCCTTGCAGCTGCAACACACAGGCTTCTGGTCTTGTCAGAGCATCTCAGTGCACCACTGCACTGTGTAGAGGATGCCATCATTTCACTCCTGTGTCACTAATCAGATCTTACTTCTCAAACAGAGGGCTGTGTTGTCTCCTGTTTTGAAAGACAAGGTTAGGACAACCTCACAGAATCACAGAACCAATGTTAGGGGTTGGAAGGGACCTCCAGAGATCATCAGGTCCAACCCCCCTGCCAAAGCAGGCTCACCCAGGGCACCTGCAGATGAATGGTGCCAAGGTGTGATTTCAAAGCCAGCATGACTGACTGCTGACCACAAATTTGTGTTCACAGAGACCTGTATAGAACTGTTGAGGTTTTCTGTCCTTGTGCAATTACTGCTCCAGTGTAAAATTATGCAAGAAGATTTTTAACCCTGTGTAAGAGACTCAATCTCCTCCCTCTTGACTCAACAAAGATAAAATCACCTCTGCTCCTTGCCCAGACAGCAGCTGCCAAGGGAGGGGGTGGTGAAAAGAGCCTCTGGCAGCAGCAATGTGTAAGGGGCCACTGCATAAGGACTCTCTGGAATGTGCACAGACAAGATCATCTCTCTGCCCATCAGCTACCCTGGAAAGGGAGGATGGTGAAAAGGAGAATGGATTCACCATCTGAACACAGACCTTAAAAAAACCCTGTGACTGAAAAACTGCAGGAAAGACCTGAGCAATGCCTGCTCAGGAGAAGAAAATTCCAGGAGACAAAAGGACAGACACAGAAGAAAAAGACATCACCATGGAGCCTGGAGGCAGCAGACCAGGAGGAACCCTCTCTCTGTGTCCTAAGTTCTGCCTGCTGCAGCTCACGGAGAAAAGACATCTTTACTGAAGAGACCACAGGGTGGAGGCTGCTCAGAGAAGGATTTGGACTTTGGGATCTCTCCCTCCTCTCCTCCAGGATGCAAGCAGGACATCTCTTCCAAGCCAAAGCAGCAGCACCCTTCCTCCATACACCCAAACCATCTTGGGGGTGGTGTGGTAATATAATTCCTTTCCTCTTCTCTCTCTCACTATTTCCCCCCCCCTCTCTCTCCCTTCTTCTGCTCTTTCCACTTTATTCTGTTAATAAACAGCCTCACTCTTGATATTTTGGTCTCATTTGTGCCTCTAATTCCACGACATGGGGAGGTTCAAAAAGAACTGAGCCTCTTTCCCCCTTCCAGCCCGAGACACCCTGGTGTCTTGCAGCCTTCTTGGAAGAGAGAGGTGATCTGCAAAAGTAGGAAGCCTCTTCACCTGCTTATCTTAATCAGGAAACTATGTGGCCCTGAGGCCTGTGCCAGAACCCCTGAGGAGAGCAGCTCCATATCATTTCCCTGGGCTGACTCCCCAGCCCTTGTACTTTTGCAAGGGTGGCAGATATTTCAGCAAGACCTTAGTGCATAGTGACTTTAACAGACACTCCTTCCTTGCTTTCATGGGAGTGCATATTGCAACCAGCCTAAAAATACCTGCAGAACTGTGCTGAGCTTTCCCAAGCAAAAGCTTTAAAATGTCATATCTTGGCATAGGAGATGGGCTGCTAAGACTGCAACAAATGTGCCCTCCTCAGTGTCCTCATTTCTTTTCCTTTCCTTCCTTTATTTTCTTTAAGAGAAACAGAAGTTCTGGTGGTGCACACCCCCTGTATCTACTCTCAGGAGTCTGATTAATTTTACACACAGGCACAGCTCAAAACCCCCTGAATTGAACTCCTTTTCACTGATCTATTCATCCTCCTTTTCCAGCTGTCTCCTCTGGAGAAGAGAACATTGAGAGGGGACTTAATAAATGTCTATCAATATCTGAGGGCTGGGGGTCAAGAGGGAGGGGACAGGCTCTGCTCACTTGCACCCTGGGATAGGGCAAAGGGGCAATGGATGTAAACTACAGCACAGGAGGTTCCACCTCAACATGAGGAGGAAGAGCAGTTCTTCACTGTGAGGGTCACAGAGCACTGGAACAGGCTCCCCAGAGGGGTTGTGGAGTCTCCTTCTCTGGAGACTTTCCAGACACAGCTGGATGTGTTCCTGTGTCACCTGTGCTGGATTCTGTGGTCCTGCTCTGGCAGGGGGGTTGGACTTGATGATCTCCAGAGGTCCCTTCCAACCCCTAACAGCATGTGATCCTGTGTGATCCTGTGGAACACCAAAACTCCTTCTATCTCAAAGGAGTGCATAGGGCAAGACAGGACAGAGCAATGGGCATATGAAACTGAGACAGAGGCCATGATATGGAAGAAGCTGTAAACAGAGGCAAAAAAATGCAGGGCTCCAGATGAAGCTAAACTCAGGCTTGGTGGGTTTTGTGAGTCAGGATTAACAGATTTTGAGTGATCAGCAGAGTGTGTAGGGAAAACACACAGGATTCAGAGGTCTGACAACAGTTGTCTCCTCCTTCTTCCAGCAGATGACCACTCATAAATACCAATAATCAAATTTGGGATAATCAATCACTCTGGAAAGATGGCCAAAAGAAAGGGAAAAGGAGAAGGATGTATAGAGAAGAGAAGGGAAGGGAAGGGAAGGGAAGGGAAGGGAAGGGAAGGGAAGGGAAGGGAAGGGAAGGGAAGGGAAGGGAAGGGAAGGGAAGGGAAGGGAAGGGAAGGGAAGGGAAGGGAAGGGAAGGGAAGGGAAGGGAAGGGAAGGGAAGGGAAGGGAAGGGAAGGGAAGGGAAGGGAAGGGAAGGGAAGGGAAGGGAAGGGAAGGGAAGGGAAGGGAAGGGAAGGGAAGGGAAGGGAAGGGAAGGGAAGGGAAGGGAAGGGAAGGGAAGGGAAGGGAAGGGAAGGGAAGGGAAGGGAAGGGAAGGGAAGGGAAGACACGAGACTTAACCAGGTTGGAAAAGACCTTTGAGATCATCGAGTCCAACCCATCATCCAACGCCCTCTAACCAACTAACCCATGGCACCAAGTGCCTCATCCAGTCCCTTCCTAAACACTTGCAGTGATGGTGACTCCACCACCTCCCTGGGCAGCACATTCCAATGGCCAATCTCTCTTTCTGAGAAGAATTTCTTCCTACCATCCAGCCTGAACCTCCCCTGGCACAGCTTGAGACTGTGTCCTCTTGTTCTGGTGCTGGTTGCCTGGGAGAAGAGACCAACCCCCACCTGGCTACAACCTCCCTTCAGGGAGTTGGAGATGGCAAGAAGGTCTCCCCTGAGCCTCCTCTTCTCCAGGCTAAGCAACCCCAGCTCCCTCAGCCTCTCCTCACAGGGCTGTGCTCCAGACCCCTCCCCAGCTTTGTTGCCCTTCTCTGGACACCTTCCAGCAGCTCAACATCTTTTCTAAACTGAGGGGCCCAGAACTGGACACAGTACTCAAGGTGTGGCCTAACCAGTGCTGAGTACAGGACACAATGACCTCCCTGCTCCTGCTGGCCACACTGTTCCTGATACAGGCCAGGATGGCATTGGCCATCTTGGCCACCTATGCACACTGCTGGCTCATGTTCAGCCTACTATCAACCACTACCCCCAGGTCCCTTTCTGCCTGGCCGCTCTCCAGCCACTCTGACCCCAGCCTGTAGCTCTGCATGGGGTTGTTGTGGCCAATGTGTAGAACCCAGCACTTGGATGTGTTCAATCTCATTCCCTTGGACTCTGCCCATCTGTCCAGCCTGTCCAGGTCCCTCTGCAGAGCTCTCCTACCCTCTAACAGATCAACTCCTGCCCCCAGCTTGGTGTCACTTAAAGCAATGAACATTAAAGCTGCAAAAAGCTCAGGAGAGCAGCGCGGCTGAACATCAGAGCAGGGTGATCAGGGCACCTCAGGACTCCTGCATTAGCAAATGCAACCTGCACACACCCACAAAGAGTCAGCAAGACAAGACATACAAAAACAAAAGCCAACTGCTCTACCATACTGCAGATGATGATCTGAGCAGCTTCCCCACCTCTGGAAAATAGAAGAGAAAGAAAGCTTTGACTTGAAGAGAGCCTCAGAGCAAGTCAAATAAAATAAATGAATATGCCAATACATATTTTATAGAAATTGAAAGCACATGTGTTGGGTTAAGGCATACATTTTAAACAGCACTGAACTTCCAGAGATCTTCCAGTTGGGGGAAATTTGGGCCAGTTGGAGACTTAGCTGGTAGCAAGGACTGACAGAGATCTGCACACCACCGCCAGGGTGTGAACTGGGGAGGCCCCTGCCCTGACACACCAAAAATCCACTGCAAGCATTTTTCTGCCAGCATGCACAGAAGGCAGAGCTGCAAGTCTTCCACCAGCCCTTGAGGGTAGGGAAGGGTAAACTTCAGGACCTGTGGGTTATAATTAAAAACAACACAGTGTTTTTCTGTGTCCAGTCCTGGGCCCCTATGTTTAGGAAAGATGTTGAGTTGCTGGAAGGTGTCCAGAGAAGAGCAACAAAGCTGGGGAGGGGTTTGGAGCACAGCCCTGTGAGGAGAGGCTGAGGGAGCTGGGGTTGCTTAGCCTGGAGAAGAGGAGGCTCAGGGGAGACCTTCTTGCTGTCTACAACTCCCTGAAGGGAAGCTGTAGCCAGGTGGGGGTTGGTCTCTTCTCCCAGGCAACCAGCACCAGAGCAAGAGGACACAGTTTCAAGCTGTGTCAGGGGAGGTTTAGGCAGGAGGTTAGGAAGAAGTTCTTCATAGAAAGAGATTGGCCATTGGAATGTGCTGCCCAGGGAGGTGGTGGAGTCACCATCACTGGAGGTGTTTAAGAAGAGACCTCCCTAGGCAGCCCAGTTGTAGAGAGCAATAAGGTCTCCTCTGAGCCTCCTCTTCTCCAGGCTAAACACCTCCAGCTCCCTCAGCCTCTCCACAAAGGGCTATGCTCCAAAGCCCACGGACATCAATGCACCTTCCAAGAGGCAACAGAAGTATAGGAGTCAGATTACTCTTAGATCTTTGCAGCCCCATAGGGCTCAGCAAAGCCTGCTCAAATTCAATCGCTTTCAGGAGGCAGCAGACACAGCAGCACATCTTGAGACAAGAGGCTAATGCATTTTCCACAGACTCAGGAGAGAGGAGAGAGAAAGGGCTGTTCTCTCTGAAAATCCTTGACTCAGGTGCTCCTTCTAAAATGTACCTGCCAACATAGCCTGAGATGGCCACCAGCCCTGCTGTGGGAGCGCAGGGAAGCGAGCTGCACCGGGAAGCTCCGCTCTGAATGCGCTCCGTTACGTGCAAAGCAAACTTACTGGAAGTGCCAGTGAAGACATTTACAGCCCTGGAAAAAATCTAGCCAACACCAAACTCAGACCTTATGGGGTGCAAAATACTGATGTGCCACCCTTCAGCTACTCCTGCTCCTTGCTCCACTTAAATCTTCCCCTCCCCCCCCTTCCCCCCAACCAATCCTCATGTGTCCTCACTCGGCCTAAGATAAAATACTCCTCAGGCTCAGCCTTGGCCCACATTGTGTCTGGGCTTTAAGTTTCCACTGGTTGCAGACCGAAGGCATTATGTGTCTCCATCTCACTGTTACTTCAATATTTATGGCATCCAAACCTGGATGGCTCAAAGTTGCTTAATGTTCAGTTCCACTCCCATAAAAATTGGAGCCCCTCCTTTTGGCACAGCGGCACAGGCTCGGCCACCGCTCCTCCCACCGCTCCGCTCCGGCGGGCAGCGCTGCTTTGCTGCCCTGCGAGCCACTGATTTCAGTCACAGAGTCACCGAATTCTGTGGCCAGCAGGAGCAGGGAGGTCATTGTGCCCCTGTACTCAGCACTGGTTAGGCCACACCTTGAGTCCTGTGGCCAGTTCTGGGCTCCTCAATTCAAGAAAGATGTTGAGATGCTGGAAGGTGTCCAGAGAAGGGCAACGAAGCTGGGGAGGGGTCTGAAGCACAACCCTGTGAGGAGAGGCTGAGGGAGCTGGGATTGCTTAGCCTGGAGAAGAGAAGGCTCAGGGGAGATCTTATTGCTGTCTACAACTCTCTGAAGGGAGGTTGTAGCCAGGTGGGGGTTGGTCTCTTCTCCCAGGCAACCAGCACCAGAACACGAGGACACAGTCTCAAGCTGTGCCAGAGGAGGGTCCATTCCAGGGACAGTGACTCCACCACCTCCCTGGGCAGCACATTCCAATGGGCAAGCTCTCTTTCTGGGAAGTTTTTCTTCCTACCCTCCAGCCTAAACCTCCCCTGGTGCAGCTTGAAACTGTGTCCTCTTGTGCTGGTGCTGGTTGCAAAAGAGAAGAGACCAACCCCCACCTGGCTACAACCTCCCTTCAGGGAGCTGTAGACAGCAAGAAGGTCTCCCCTGAGCCTCCCCCAGAGCTTCTAGATCATGCATTTGAGTTAATTAATTGCCATTAATTTATTTCACTAATATATAGCATCTTTACCCCTTACACCATGAGACACTTTACAGTGTTGCACTGCAGGATGACTTGCACCATCTGCTTTGCCGTTGCTTACATTCAATGTTACTGCATTTGAGAGCAAAGCAGAAAGGGAGAGAGTTGTCAAGAGCATGTAAGAGGCTACAAACAGGGAGAATCACAGAACCACAGAATGTCTAACCTTCTGAAAGGCTTGAAAGGGACCTCCAAATATCACCCAATCCAACCCCTCTGCCAGAGCAGGAGCACCTAGAGCAGGTCACACAGGAACACATCCAGGCGGGGTTTTGAATATCTCCAGAGAGGGAGAATCCACAACCCCCCTGGGCAGCCTGTTCCAGGGCTCTGTCACCCTCACAGCAATGTTTCCCCCCATGTTTTCAACAAATTTACAAAACCAAAGAGTTTAGAGTGAACTGGGAGCATGTTTATCAGGTTGGTATTTATCTGGATGTTAGGAAGAAGTTCTTCATAGAAAGAGAGATTGGCCATTGGGATGTGCTGCCCAGGGAGGTGGTGGAGTCACCATCACTGGAAGTGTTTAGGAAGGGACTGGATCGGGCACTTGGTGCCATGTTTTAGTTGATTAGATCGTGTTGGGTGATAGGTTGGACTTGATGATCTCAAAGGTTATTTTCCAACCTGGTTGATTCTCTTCTCTTCTCTTCTCTTCTCTTCTCTTCTCTTCTCTTCTCTTCTCTTCTCTTCTCTTCTCTTCTCTTCTCTTCTCTTCTCTTCTCTTCTCTTCTCTTCTCTTCTCTTCTCTTCTCTTCTCTTCTCTTCTCTTCTCTTCTCTTCTCTTCTCTTCTCTTCTCTTCTCTTCTCTTCTCTTCTCTTCTCTTCTCTTCTCTTCTCTTCTCTTCTCTTTCTATCAGTGTTCTTCAAATGACAACAAAACTCTCTAAAATCATTAACTGTTGCTTTAGCTTTTCTAAAGGTCTTTAAACTGAAAATAAAGGAACTGCCTACAGCAGCATTATTTTTCCTGAGTGAAAATGCTTGCCTCCTATTAGAATCTACAGAGCTCATGTTGGTACAGACACACAGGTAGAGTACGCCATGCACACTGAGGGGAAAATGGGATTCATTTTACTGCTAGAAAGGTGTCATAAACCTGGTGCTTTCCCCCTTCATCTCACAGAAATGTAAACTCTTGAATTTAGATTTGACACTATTTGCAATGTATCACAGTATCACAGTACCACAGTACATTAGAGGTTGGAAGGGACCTCCAGAGAGCATCCAGTCCAACCCCGCTGCCAAAGCAGCATCACCCAGGGGAGTCTGCAGAGGAATGCAGCCAGGTGGGTTTGGAAAGTCTGCAGAGAAGGAGACTCCACAACCTCTCTGGGCAGCCTGCTCCAGGGCTCTGGGACCCTCACTGCAGAGAAGTTTCTCCTCATGTTGAGCTGAAACCTTCTATGTTCAAGCTTGAAACTCTTGTTTCTTGTCATATTACTGCACACCACTGAAAAGAGCCTGGCCCTCTCCACTTGACACCCACCCCTCAGATGTTTATGCACATTAGTCAGACCCCCTCTCAGTCTTTTCTTCTCCAGACTAAACAACCCCAGGGCTCTCAGTCTCTCTTCACAGGGGAGATGCTCAGCTCCCCTAATAATCCTTGTGGTTCTGCATTGGTTTCTCTCCAGCAGGTGTCTGTCTCTCTTGAACTGGGAAACTCAAAACTGGATAGAGGATTGCAGCTGTGGTCTCAGCAGGGCAGAGTAGAAGGGGAGAAGAACCTCCCTGGACCTGCTGGACACATTTTTCTTGCTGCACCCCATGTGTCCTTTACACTTACATCAAAGTCACATTAAGGAAAGAATATAAACTACAAATCTGAAGTCAAAGACTTGAGGCCTGTGTTTTTGTCCTGATTTCAAGGGAGGTTGTGCAAAGCTTTGGCCTTATGAGCTTTTTGGGTAGCGTGGCCAAGGCGAACTAGAATCATAGAGTCACAGAATTGTCAGTGTTGGAAGGGACCTCAAGGATCATCCAGTTCCTAATCCCCCTTCCATAGGCAGGGACACCTCACACTACAGCAGGTTGCCCAGAGCCACATCCAGCCTGCCCTTAAAAACCTCCAGGCATGAGGCTGCCACCACCTCCCTGAGCAACCTGTGCCAGTCTCTCATCACCCTCATGGGGAAGAACTTTAGGCTGGATGTTAGGAAGAAGTTCTATACAGAGAGAGTGATTGCCCATTGGAATGTGCTGCCCAGGGAGGTGGTGGAGTGACCATCATTGGAGGTGTTCAGGAGGAGACTTGATGGGGTGCTTGGTGCCATGGTTTAGTTGTTTAGGTGGTGTTGGATTGGTTAATAGGTTGGACATGATGATCTTGGAGGTCTCTTCCAACCTGGTTTATTCTACTCTCTTCTACTATTCCCTTCCCTTCCCTTCCCTTCCCTTCCCTTCCCTTCCCTTCCCTTCCCTTCCCTTCCCTTCCCTTCCCTTCCCTTCCCTTCCCTTCCCTTCCCTTCCCTTCCCTTCCCTTCCCTTCCCTTCCCTTCCCTTCCCTTCCCTTCCCTTCCCTTCCCTTCCCTTCCCTTCCCTTCCCTTCCCTTCCCTTCCCTTCCCTTCCCTTCCCTTCCCTTCCCTTCCCTTCCCTTCCCTTCCCTTCCCTTCCCTTCCCTTCCCTTCCCTTCCCTTCCCTTCTTCTCTTCCTAACATCCAATCTGAATCTACCCAGTTCTAGTTTTGCTCCAATCCACTATGGATGTGTGTATTTCATATGGTTTTTTTACTGCTGTATGCAGTTATGAATGATACTTCCATTTAATGATCCATTCTTTCCAATACTGTGCTGAGTGTTTCTTGGTTTTCACTCCTTTGGGAGGGGGGTGAAGAGCATCTGTCTCTCTCCTTAAAGCAAAGACACACTTGTTTATATGATACATTGCCTCTAGCTACAGAGAGGCAGTATCCATCTTGACACAGGCATCCTGCAGATTATTTTTACAGCAACTAAAGAGTATTCCAGAGCCTTAGCTAAATTAAATCAGAGGAGCCCCACAAGAAGCAGTGAAGACATAGTGATTTGTGTCAGATGAGAATTGAGATTATTCTCAAACCTCCTCCCCCTCCTTTCCCCCCCCCCTTTTTATTAACAAAAATGACCCAAGCTAACCCTCAGCTGCACATCATTGCAGATCCCATGGACTGGATTGCCTCCAATTGTCCAGACTGAGGCCAGTTTGGGTGCTTAATAAGGCTCCTCTCTGTCTCAGGGCTTTAATTTCTAAGGGAACCAGGGCACCTGAGACTGCTGTGTACTCAAGTCTCACTTTAGCATTGAATTAGCAGACAGCCAAGGTGTATACTCCAGAGCTCACTTGGAAGCCCAGACATAGCAGCTGCTGGCAGCACAGTGGTTCAAGACACTTTATTTTCCTTTACAAAGGATTCAGCACTGGGGCTGTTCCAGTGTCTCTCCACCCCCATGGGGAAGAACTTCTTCCTAACATCCAACCTGAATCTACCCGTTTCTAGTTTTCCTGCATTTGCCCTAGTATGGAAAAGAGGAGGCTGAGGGGAAACCTCATTGCTGTCTACAACTACCTGAAAGGACATTGTGGAGA
This sequence comes from Dryobates pubescens, assembly GCF_014839835.1. Classification (NCBI taxonomy): domain Eukaryota; kingdom Metazoa; phylum Chordata; class Aves; order Piciformes; family Picidae; genus Dryobates; species Dryobates pubescens. The sequence continues at coordinate 4,354,740 of NC_071617.1, forward strand.
GGCTGCTGCTGACTGGGCAGATTTAGATTGGACTTTAGGAAACATTTTTTCCCAGCAAGAGTGGTCAGGCCTTGGAATAGGCTGCCCAAGGAAGTGGTTGAGTCCCCAAGCCTGGCTGTGTTTCAAGGTGGTTTGGATGTGGTGCTTGGGATATGATTTAGGGGTGAACCTTGTAGAGTAGGGTTCTGGGTTGGACTTAGTGATCCTGAGGGTCTCTTCCAACCTGAATGTTTCTGTGACTCTGTGACTTACTCATGTCATTCTGCACAATTCTCTCCTTTTTTTTCAGCAGCTCAACAGGATATGGGATCTTGTGGATTGTTTCCATCAAAAGGGTGAATGATTTTCCTTCTTGCAACCCTGCTCATTGGTGATGTCAAACACTGTTTACCCAATGTAAATATCAAGATGAGTGACTGTTAAAAGAAATAAATCTACCATGTATTGTCCATGCAGGGAAGTGGTGGAGTCACCATCACTGGGGGTGTTTAGGAAGAGACTGGATGGGGTGCTTGGTGCCATGGTTTAGTTGATCAGATGGTGTTGGATGATAGGTTGGACTCAATGATCTCAAAGGTCTTTTCCAACCTGGTCAATTCTATTCTATTCTATTCTATTCTATTCTATTCTATTCTATTCTATTCTATTCTATTCTATTCTATTCTATTCTATTCTATTCCATTCCATTCCATTCCATTCCATTCCATTCCAATGCTTGTGCTTTGAGAACATGAGGTGGAGGGCAGTCGTCACTGCCCTCACAAAGGCCTGTGCTGTTGGTCAAACAGGGCATGATCTGCAACATGCTCTGTGGCTGGGCCACGCTCCCAATGTGTGGTAGTTGTAGGCTATGCCTTCAAAAATTTTCCACAAATCTTGACCAGCAAGTGGTAAAATGCAAATAAATCACTATTGGGTGTAAAAAGAAAAACAATCATAGTTCTAAACTGCTCCACCGGAGAGAGACTTAAAACATTAATCCACCCAGTGAAAGAACAGTCTGCATTATGTTCCTTGAGTAACATTACAATAATTTTAGATGAGTGGATATTCAGTTTCTTGGACAAAATAAATAAACCATCATTTTTCAAAGAAAAAAGAAAAATTGAAAAAAGGAAAAAGATAAAAGTAGAAAGAAAAAGAAAAAAAAAAGAAAAAAGGAGAAAAATAAAAAAGAAGAAAAAAAAACCAAGAAAATAAAAAGAAAAAATTAAAAAAAAGAGAAAAAGAAAAAGAAAAAGAAAAAGAAAAAGAAAAAGAAAAAGAAAAAGAAAAAGAAAAAGAAAAAGAAAAAGAAAAAGAAAAAGAAAAAGAAAAAGAAGAAGAAAAAGAAAAAGAAAAAGAAAAAGAAAAAATAAAAATAAAAAGAAAAATAAAAAGAAAAAGAAAGAAAAAGAGAAAGAAAAAGAAAAAGAAAAAGAAAAAGAGAAAGAAAAAGAAAAAGAAAAAGAAAAAGAAAAAGAAAAAGAAAAAGAAAAAGAAAAAGAAAAAAAAAGAAAAAGAAAAAGAAAAAGAAAAAGAAAAAGAAAAAGAAAAAGAAAAAGAAAAAGAAAAAGAAAAAGAAAAAGAAAAAGAAAAAGAAAAAGAAAAAGAAAAAGAAAGAAAAAGAAAAAGAAAAAGAAAAAGAAAAAGAAAAAGAAAAAGAAAAAGAAAAAGAAAAAGAAAAAATAAAAATAAAAAAGAAAGAAAAAGAAAAAGAAAAAGAAAAAGAAAAACAAAAAGAAAAAGAAAAAGAAAAAGAAAAAGAAAAAGAAAAAGAAAAAGAAAAAGAAAAAGAAAAAAGAAAAAGAAAAAGAAGGAAAAAAAGGAAAAGAAAAGGAAAAAGGAAAAGAAAAGGAAAAGGAAGAGGAAAAGGAAAAGGTGGAGGAAAAGGAGAGGAAAAGGAAAAGGGAGAGGAAAAGGAAAAGGAAGAGGAAAAGGAAAAGGAAACCAAAAAGAGGGGGAGGGAGAAAAAAAGAAGAAAGAAAAATGAAATTAAAAGAAAAATGGAAAAAAAAAAGAAACAGGATAAAAGAAGAAAAGAAAAACAGAAATGAGAAAAAAAGACTAAAAAAGAAAAAAAGAAAGAAGAAAAGAAAGAAAAAATAAGGAAAAAAAAAGAGAAACAAGAAAAAAGGAAAAAAGAAAATAGAAAAAAGAAGAAGAAAGCAGAAGAAGAAAGAAGAAAAAGAAAGAAGAAAGAAGAAGAAAGAGAAAGGGAAAAAAAGGGGGAAAAAAAGAAAAAAGAAGCAAGAAAAAAGAGGGGGAAAAAGAAGGAAAAAGAAAAAAGAGAAACAAGACAAAAGGATAAAAAAGGAAAGAAAAAAGAGACAAGAAAAAAGGGGGGAAAAGGGCTTCTGAGTTGTATAAATCAGTGCCTTAAACTGAATAATTCCTCTGCACATGCAACTGCAATATGCCTATGGTATGAAAACCTTGCTGGAGTCGGGGGATTAAGCCCCCCCCCACGATTAACTGTTATTTAAATATGCAAATTACCAACCCCCTGAAGCTGTAATTCTGTTTTCTTCACAACTGCACCGGGCAGCCACCTAATTTACTACACGATGCTGTGACTACAAACACCAAGATATATAGAGGTATTCATTTGGCTTTTTGGTTAATGTAAGGTTTGTGCAAAGAGCAAAACTGCTGTTTATCCATTTCAAGCAGGAGAAGAGGCTTTTGTATGGAGGGTGCCAAGGAGAAAATGAAGAGCAGAGAATATTTGCCCTGGCACTAGTGAGCAAGTGTAGTATTTTCAAGGCATTTATTACAGTAATTTGAGCCACCAAGAGTGATGCAAGCAACATCCTTGAGGAATGCCCAAATGGCTTGGTTTTGTTTCAAGTGGAATACTTGCAGACTACTCTCCCTGGGGTGCATTAAGAAGAGTATGTCCAGCAGATCCAGGGAGGTTCTCCTCCCCCTCTACTCTGCCCTGGCAAGACCTCATCTTCAGTACTGCATTCAGTTTTGGGCTCCCCAGTTCAAGAGGGACAGGGATCTGCTGGAGAGGGACCAGTGGAGGGCTAGGAGTGTGATTAGGAGACTGTAGCACTGCCTGGAGAGGAGAGGCTGATGGACCTGTGGCTGTTTAGTCTGGAGAAGAAAAGACTTAGAGGGCATTTAATAAATGTCCATAAATATCTGAGGGCTGGGGGTCAGGCTGGGCTGCAGTGGGGTCAGGCTGGGCTGCAGTGTGCCCAGGCAGCCAGGAGGGCCAATGGCATCCTGGCCTGCATCGGGAGCAGTGTGGCCAGCAGGAGCAGAGAGGTCATTCTGACCCTGTGCTCAGCACCGGTTAGGCCACACCTTGAGTCCTCTGTCCAGTTCTGGGCCCCTCAGTTTAGGAAAGATGTTGAGATGCTGGAAGGTGTCCAGAGAAGGGCAACAAAGCTGGGGAGGGGTCTGGAGCACAGCCCTGTGAGGACAGGCTGAGGGAGCTGGGGTTGCTTAGCCTGGAGAAGAGGAGGCTCAGGGCAGACCTTCTTGCTGTCTACAACTCCCTGAAGGGAGGTTGTAGCCAGGTGGGGGTTGGTCTCTTCTCCCAGGCAACCAGCACCAGAACAAGAGGACACAGTCTCAGGCTGTGCCAGGGGAGGTTTAGGCTGGATGTTAGGAGGAAGTTTTACACAGAGAGAGTGACTGGCCATTGGAATGGGCTGCCCGAGGAGGTGGTGGAGTCACCATCACTGGAGGTGTTTAGGAGGAGACTTGATGGGGTGCTTGGTGCCATGGGTTAGTTGATTAGGTGGTGTTCGATGATAGGTTGGACATGATGATCTTGAAGGTCTCTTCCAGCCTGGTCTGGTCTATTCTATTCTATTCTATTCTATTCTATTCTATTCTATTCTATTCTAGGAGGGAGGGGACAGGCTCTGCTCATTTGCTCCCTGGGATAGGACAAGGAGCAATGGATGTAAGCTGCAGCACAGGAGGTTCCATCTCAGCACAAGGGTAAACTTCTTTACTGTGAGCATCACAGAGCACTGGAACAGGCTGCCCAGAGGGGCTGTCTCCATTTGGGTGTTCCTCTGTGACCTGAGCTAGATTGTTTGGTCCTGCTCTGGCAGGGGGATTGGACTTGATGATCTTCAGAGGTCCCTTCGAACCCCTAACATCCTGTGAGCCTGTGATTTCCCCCCCTGGTTTAGTATTTGGTCCCAAAGGTTGGGAAAAATAAAAGTTGTTTTCAATGAACAGTTTGCACACAGAGAAGAGGAGTTAGATGAAAATGACTTAGGCTTTGAAAATGTGCTGTGGGGGGTTTTGTGTGTTTGGTTTTGTCAGGGTTTTGGGGATTCTTTTAGTTTGTTTGTTTGTGGTGGTTTGTTTGTCCCCCCCCCCCCCCCAATTATTCATTTTAGACTAGAACTAGGCCTACACCAAAACCCTTCCTTTCTGCTCTTCAGCCAGGTCTGAGGATTAATAGCTCCTGTGGAAAAACCTCACTGCATGCTGTAAGATTGCAAGAGAGTAACCAACACAAACTGCTCCATAGAATCAAATGTGCTTTGTGATCCTTAGCTGCAGAATACCTGGACACAGGTCAGAGTCTGAGGTATGACATCAAGGGTTGGACTCAATGATCTTTGAGGTCTTTCCCAACCTTATTGATTCTATGATTCTGTGATCACCTTTACTAAGGAAAAAAAAAGGAAAGGCAGGGACTGGCTTGAGAGCAGCCCTGAAGAAAAGGACTTGGGGGTGCTGGTGGATGAGAAGCTCAACCTGAGCCAGCAGTGAGCACTTGCAGCCCAGACAGCCAATCACATCCTGGGCTGCAGCAAGAGAAGCATAGCCAGCAGGTCGAGGGAAGTGATTCTCCCCCTATAGTCCAGTGTGGTGAGACCCCACCTGGAGCACTGTGTCCAGTTCTGGAGCCCTCTATTACAGGAAGGATCTGGAGGTGCTGGAAGGTGTCCAGAGAAGGGCCTCGAGGATGAGCAGAAGGCTGGAGCTGCTCTGCTATGGAGACAGACAGAGAGGTAGGGCTGTTGAGTCTGGAGAAGAGAAGGCTCCAAGGAGACCTAATTGTGGCCTTCCAGTATCTGAAGGGAGCTACAAGAAAGCTGGGGAGGGACTTTTGAGGGTGTCAGGGAGTGATAGGACTGGGGGGAATGGAACAAAACTAGAAATGGGTAGATTCAGATTGGATGTTAGGAAGAAGTTGTTCCCCATGAGGGTGGTGAGAGACTGGCACAGGTTGCCCAGGGAGGTGGTGGAAGCCTCATCCCTGGAGGTGTTTGCAGCCAGGCTGGATGTGGCTGTGAGCAACCTGCTGCAGTGTGAGGTGTCCCTGCCCATGGCAGGGGGTTTGGAACTAGATGATCCTTGAGGTCCCTTCCAGCCCTGACAATTCTGTGATTGCATGATTTGTTCCTGATGTGTGTAGCAAGGGTAGGATTCCTTGTTCATAATATTGGTATAACACAGCAGTCTTAAAGCTTTGGCAGCTCCAGGAGCCTGCTGCCTCACATGGTGCATTCTGCCATACTGAAGCCTGCACGAAGACCTCACGTGTGCTGACCACCCAAGCCACTGGAAAGCCATGTGGGTCCCTTTCATGGGAAGATGTCTTATGCCTTCATGTTTGCCTTTGATCTTTTAATTTTCAGGGGAAAAAAAACCCAACCACAAACCCTACTCATAAGTTTATCTTTTCTTTCTTTCAGGGATCACAGTTTTGATTTATGACCCTCTGTAACCAGACCACAACCCCTGCAAAGACAGGCTGGACTACAGAAGAAAATAAACTTCATGTTCAGGAACTTCAGTGCCAGAATCAGGGTTTCTTCTTTCACTGAGGACCTGCCAGCTGATGCCCTGAGTCGTGCCTTGAGGTGCATGCTGAGCTAGCAGTGCTCCCCAGAGCGCTGCTTCCCTTCCCTACCCTCCAGCTCCTTCTGCTCTGCATTAGAGAAGTAAATTGGGTGGAAATTAATGCTAGAGGCAAAGGCAGCAGTTGCTGCCCAGCCCAGAGAGTGTGCTGAGCCTCTGCACTGGCCAGCCTCCAGTCCCTGGAGGTGTTCAAGAAGGGATTGGACATAGCACTTTGTGCCATGGTTTAGTAGCCATGCGTTCTTGGGTGACAGGTTGGACTTGATCTCTGAGGTCTTTTCCAATCTTATTGGTTCTATGATTCTATGAAGGCTCAGGCTGGCATGGACAAGGCACAGCCTAAGGGCAGGACTTGATGCTGGGGAGGAGATGAGTCCTTTCTCCCTGGAGCAATGCTGGTTTATGCCTGCACTGTGCAACTGCCTCCTCTCTTGTGGTCCTTTCTGCAGTCCCTCTTCATGTGGTTGTGCTTGAACCCCATGGGAAATGTGTCTCCCTATTGAAGATGTGTTGTTTGTTTATAGTCATGGAAAAGACAAACAAAGGTCTATGAACAAAAGTCTCTTGACCATGAGAAGGGAAAAAACCTCTGCAATCTCCATCCTCCCAGCAAATTGAACCACTTTGCAGTGCTGTCTCATCAACCATATCAATGTTGTTAAAAGAGTACAATTTAATGGTGCTATAGCTGTCATTATATAATTACATTTCATTGATCTACAGACAGACATTGATCATACTCATACAGCTGTAGCCAGATTAACACAAACAGGCAGTGTGAGCTTGCAGCACAGAAGGCCAATCCCATCCTGGGCTGCATCAAAAGATGCATTGCCAGCAGAGCCAGAGAGGTGATTCTGCCACTTTGCTCTGCTCTGCTGAGACCTCACCTGGAGCACTGTGGGCAGGTCAGGTTATACTGTGAAACTGTGATACTGTTCCAGTCTAGAATCTTTAGTTGTGACAGGTGTAGTATTTATTTGCCCAGGAAAGGGATGAGTCTTCTATGCCCAATCTTTCACAGAAATATTTCATTCTAGACACTGCTAGAAGTCCACAACCAGCAGGTTCCAACCCTGAAACACCTTGCTGCCTGTAGTAGTGAATCATTGATCATCATTACCAGTCAGCTACCAGTTTTTGCTGTGTCATTCTTGCTTTTCTCTAGGCAGGCTGAAAGTTTTGGCTTCCACAACATTTTAACTGCTTCAGGCAGGCTGAAAGCTTTAGATTCCATACTATTTTAACTTCAAGAATACAGAATACAGCATTAACCAAGTTGGAAAAGACCTCTGAGGTCATAGAGTCCAACCTATCACCCAACACCATCTGATCAACTAAACCATGGCACCAAGTGCCTCATCCAGTCCCCTCTTAAACACTTCCAGTGATGGTGACTCCACCACCTCCCTGGGCAGCACATTCCAATAGCCAATCACTCTTGCTGGGAAGAATTTCTTCCTAACATCCAGCCTAAGCCTCCCCTGGCACAGCTTGAGACTGTGTCCTGTTCTGTCACTGACTGCTTGGGAGAAGAGACCAACCCCCACCTGGCTACAGCCTCACTTCAGGGAGTTGCAGAGAGCAAGAAGGTCTCCCCTGAGCCTCCTCTTCTCCAGGCTAAACAACCCCAGCTCCCTCAGCCTCTCCTCACAGGGCTGTGCTCCAGACCCCTCCCCAGCTTTGTTGCCCTTCTCTGGACACCTTCCAGCATCTCAACATCTTCAACTGAGGAGCCCAGAACTGGACACAGGACTCAAGGTGTGGCCTAACCAGTGCTTAGCAGAGGGCAGAATGACCTCCCTGCTCCTGCTGGCCACACTATACTTCAGGCAGGCTGAAAGTTTTGGCTTCCATAACAGTTTAAATTCTTCAGGCAGGCTGAAAGTTGTAGCTTCCATAATATTTCACCTGAGGTAAAATGATTTGTTGCAAAGAAGTCTGCAGCAGCTCAGCAGAGTTTCAGGCAAAGAGAAGCCCTGTAGACAACACATTTCATTTCTCTTCCTTTAGCAGAGTTCTCAATTATTTAGCTGCCAAAATAGACATGCCATAAACTCAATACAAGAGACTTAGTCATAGGCTAGCCAGGAGAGAAATAAATCAACAACAAATGTAATGGAGGGCACTGAAGAAGACAGAAGTGTATTGATCTTGCACTGCCTTAGAGTGCTCATAGTATTGAGTCATGAATTTATGGCCAGCAAAGGGAACCACATTAAGGGATCATGGGCAACAGCAGCTGGCCTTTGCAAATCTTAAAATGAAAGCAAATAAACCTTCAAGGACCTGTCTAATACACATTTGTTTCTATTTTCATCCTTCTATATTCCCCCATAAACCTGGGGAATGAAAATGTACTGTGGATCAAAACATGGAGTCCAGCAAGACTGTCCTCTGTGTATGGGTTGATTTAAACAATGTGAATCAAACTCTCCCCACTGACCCACATGAATGACCAAAGTTTGCTTGAACCCTCAAATGGTTGTAGCTACAAAGAGATTTGAATTGGGGTTTTTTTTTGGTATGCTTTTCTGTGTTGTAGGGTAGAACCTAAATGCAGTAAATCAGAACTCATCAGCTATTCACAGCCCTGCAATCCACAGGTAGGAGCATTCAATGTGCCCAAAGAAGCCTCTGGAAGGTCAAGAGAAGTGATTGGCCTCCTCTACTCCACTCTGGTGAGACCCCACCTGGAGTACTGCCTCCAGTTCTGCAGCCCCTATTGCAAGAGGGATCTGGAGCTGATGGAAGGTGTCCAGAGAAGGGCCATGAGGATGAGCAGAGGGCTGGAGCTGCTCTGCTATGAGGACAGACTGAAGGAGTTGGGGCTGTTCAGTCTGAAGAAGAGAAGGCTCTGAGAAGACCTTATTGTGGCTTTCCTGTATGTGAAGGGGGCTACAAGAAAGCTGGGGAGGGACATTTAGGGTGTCAAGGAGTGATAGGACTGGGGGGAATGGAAAAAAGCTGGAAGTGGGTAGATTCAGATTGGATGTTAGAAAGAATTCTTCCCCATGAGGGTGGTGAGAGACTGGCACAGGTTGCCCAGGGAGGTGGTGGAAGCCTCATCCCTGGAGGTTTTGAAGGCCAGGTTGGATGTGGCTGTGAGCAACCTGCTGTAGTGTGAGGTGTCCCTGCCCATGGCAGGGGGGCTGGAACTGGCTGAGCCTTGAGGTCCCTTCCAACCCTGACAATTCGATGTTTCGATGTGACAGAGGTCCAAAATCCCCTTTCTTTATTCCAGAACTGAAGAAGGCAGTAAACCCTTCCATTATTGTTTCAAGAAAAATTGCACTTTTACCTTTGAAAGTGGAGGGTTTTCTTCACATTGTAAAATAAAAAGAAAGATGGCCATTAATGACCTGATGACTATTAAAGTATGGCTGACATAGAAAGATTTAATCAGTATAGTGAGGCCTGAGTTTTCAGAATAGAGTTTCATAACCTCTGAAGCCATCAGAAGAATAGAATAGAATAGAATAGAATAGAATAGAATAGAATAGAATAGAATAGAATAGAATAGAATAGAATAGAATAGAATTAACCAGGTTGGAAGAGACCTGAGAGATGACATCAAGTCCAACCTATCATCCAACACCACCTAATCAACTAAACCATGGCACCAAGTGCCTCAGCCAGGCTCTTCCTAAACACCTCCAGGGATGGTGACTTCACCACCTCCCTGGGCAGCACATTCCAATGGCCAGTCTCTCTGTCTGGGAAGAACTTCTTCCTAACATCCAGCCTAAACCTCTCCTGACACAGCTTGAGACTGTGTCCTCTTGTTCTGGTGCTGGTTGCCTAGGAGAAGAGACCAACCCCCACCTGGCTACAACCTCCCTTCAGGGAGGCCTCCCCAGCTTTGGGGAGGACCTCTCCCCAGCCTTGTTGCCCTTCTCTGGACACGTTCCAACAACTCAACATCCTTCCTAAACTGAGGAGCCCAGAACTGGACACAGGACTCAAGGTGTGGCCTAACCAGTGCTGAGCACAGGGGCAGAATGACCTCCCTGCTCCTGCTGGCCACACTGCTCCTGATGCAGGCCAGGAAGCCATTGGCCCTCTTGGCCACCTGGGGTCTGAGCTAAGCAGAAGTGCTTGAAATATGTAAGAGTCTTATTTGACAGAAGGTAAATAATTAACAGGTTTCTAGTGACAGTCAGTGAACACTCAGGTTTGTGCATGCTGTGTTAGGTGACCCAAGGGTCTGGACTGGAGAAACCCAGACATCTGCCTGCACTACTTTGCCTTCTCTGTGATGGAGCCTGGATCCTGTTGTTATTGCTGGTATCACACAGGCACGTCTGGCAGGTGTGGGTGAAACATGATTCCTTGCCAGGTTTCCTGACAGCACATCTGCCCAGGAAAAACCATGAAGTAAATTAAGTGGAAAAACTTCTCCCCTCAAAGTCAGACATTATCATTTGGATACCTCATGAGGTTCAACAACAGCAAGTGCAGGCTTCTGCACCTGGGCTGGAAAAATCCTCACTATCAATACAGACTGGGGGAGGAGGTGTTCAAAAGCAGCCCTGAGGAAAAGGACTTGGGGGTGCTGATGGATGAGAAGCTGGACAGGAGCAGGCAGGGTGAGCTTGCAGCACAGAGGGCAAATCACAGCCTGGGCTGCATTGCATTGCCAGGAGAGCCAGAGAAGTGATTCTGCCACTTTGCTCTGCTCTGCTGAGACCTCACCTGGAGCACTGTGGGCAGGTCAGGAGCCCTCAATGCAAGAAGGACATGGACCTGATGGAGAGGGTCCAGAGAAGGGCCACAAAAATGACCAGCGGGTTGGAGCAGCTCTGCTGTGAGGACAGGCTGAGGAAGATGGAGGTGTTCAGCCTGGAGAAGAGAAGGATTCAGGGAGACCTAATGGCAGCCTGCCAGTACCTAAAGGGGCTACAAGAAGGATGGAGAAAGACTGTTTGCAAAGGCCTGCAGTGACAGGACAAAGGGCAATGGCTTTAAGCTGGGGAAGAGCAGATACAGATGGGATGTTAGGAACGAGTTCTTCACCACGTGGGTGGTGGAACCCTGGAACAGGTTGCCCAGGGAGGTGGTTGAGGCTCCTTCCCTGGAGATATTCCAGATGAGGCTCAACAAGGCCCTGGGCAACCTGATCTAGTTGGAGATGTCCCTGCTGACTGCAGGGAAGGTGGACAGGATGACCTTTTCAGGAGGGTCTGGGGAGCAGCCTTCCACTACCTGAAGGGGGACTACTTGAGGGATGGAGAAAGACTGTTTGCAAAGGCCTGCAGGGACAGGACAAGGGGCACTGGCTTCAAACTAGAGAGGAAGAATGGTTTTGACTTGTTCCTATGAGCCTGCTGCTTCGAGTTGTCTTCTCCCTCAGCAGAAACCAGAAACCATGGAGGCTGAGGGAGAGACCAGGAATGCTCGTGCTTTCATCTCACAGCAAGGGTGGATCCATCCCATTCTAGCACTAAATTCTTAGCAGATGCCCTACAGAATTAGCCTAGGATTTGATTTTTTTTTTCCCCTCTATGAAATTTTGCAACTCCCCCATCTGTTGGAGGCACTTCCCCTCATTAGGACTATTTACATGAAAACTTTTAGAGTGCAGCTGCTCTCTTGTTCATGACACCAGCAAACTATTTGGAATGATTTAGGGTTTTTCTTTCTTTCTTTTTTTTTTTTTTTTGTAATTTTTAATTTGTAATTTATTTTTGTTTTAACTTTTTTTTTTTTATTTAAATGGGAGAAACTTGCTTTTTCCATTTGTCCCTTGCCCATTCCGTTGGCTGAGAGTCACTTCTGGTAAAACTCAACCTGAATTTGCTGCGGCGGCACTGCTGCAGCCCAACAAAGTCTGGCCCAGCCCCGAGCCCCTAATCGTGTTAATATGTTTCACAACCCTTTTGTGGACTCAGTAATGGCCACTCCTTTGTGTTTGACTTGGAAGGAGAAGGAGAACCTCGCCTATGCATACATCTGCCTTCCCAGCCTTGTGCTCCTCACTAAAGCTGGAGCTGGCTGCAGGGCCGAGCCCGGAGAGCGGTGGTGAATGGTGCCGCATCCAGCTGGAGGCCAGGCACTAGTGGTGTCCCCCAGGGATCAGTGCTGGGCCCCAGCCTGTTCAATATCTTTATTGATGATCTGGATGAGCCAGCAGTGTGCCCAGGTGGCCAAGAAGGCCAATGGCATCCTGGCCTGCATCAGGAACAGTGTGGCCAGCAGGAGCAGGGAAGTCATTCTGCCCTGTGCTCAGCACTGGTTAGGCCACACCTTGAGTCCTGTGTCCAGTTCTGGGACCCTCAATTTAAGAAGGACATTCCCAGAAAGAGAGATTGGTCATTGGAATGTGTGGCCCAGGGAGGTGGTGGAGGTGTTTAGGAAGAGACTGGATGAGGCACTTGGTGCCCATCACTGGAGGTGTTTAGGAAGAGACTGGATGAGGCACTTGGTGCCCATCACTGGAGGTGTTTAGGAAGAGGCTGGATGAGGCACTTGGTGCCCATCACTGGAGGTGTTTAGGAAGAGACTGGATGAGGCACTTGGTGCCCATCACTGGAGGTGTTTAGGAAGAGACTGGATGAGGCACTTTGTGCCCATCACTGGAGGTGTTTAGGAAGAGACTGGATGAGGCACTTTGTGCCCATCACTGGAGGTGTTTAGGAAGAAGCTGGATGAGGCACTTGGTGCCATGGTTTAGTTGATTAGATAGTAGATCCCTGTCTCTCTTGAACTGGGGAGAAGAGGAAGAAATACAGAAGCATCATTCAACAGAGAGAGAAATACAGAACACTTCCTTTCAGTGTTAACAAGAAGATCATGGTATCCCAAGGAACTGGAATAGCCTGCCCAAGGAGGTGGTTGAGTCCCCAAGCCTGGTTGTGTTTCAAGGTGGTTTGGATGTGGTTCATGGGGCTATGGTTTAGGGGTGGCCCTTGTAGAGTAGGGTTCTGGGTTGGACTTGGTGATGCTGAGGGTCTTTTCCAACCTGCATGCTTCTGTGATTCTGTGAATATCAATCCAATCCCTGCAGGAACTACTCCACATGCAAAGAGCTGCGACTACACTGCTCAGTGTCTTTTGACCCTGCACCTACCTGCCTCTAAAAGGTAACAGACTAAAAAATATCAGACTCATTCCTTAATTCCAGTTAATTAGGGACTGATCTTGGAAAGCCTGAATGAACACATACTTCCCACAGATCCACAAAGCAAGCATGTGCCTGAACCAGCAGCGTTTTACCTACTCTCTTTTGTTCACACAACACTTGTCCAGCTCGTCAGCAGATTGAGTTCTGGTCAGGACTGCCAAAACCTGACAGAAATAAAAACCAGCACAAAAGAAATGATCTCAGTTTCATGCCAGATGCAGGAAAAGTGAGGTTGGTTGGGAGGCAACAAGCAGTTTGTGCTTGAAGGCAAATGACTGCAACTGCCAAGGGAGCGCACAGCCAGAAGGTTCGGTTAAAGCTTATTATCAATGTTAAAAGTCAGTCTTCAGCCAAATCATGCCTGCCTCCAGCTTGCACTGCTGCAGCCATCTCCAGCAGATTCAGGGAGAAGAGCCTGAGGAGGGCATATAGACTCATAGAATTATCAGGGTTGGAATGGACCTCAAGGATCAACCAGCCCCAAACCCCTCTGCCATAGGCAGGGACACCTCACACCACAGCAGGTTGCTCACAGCCACATCCAGCCTGGCTGCAAACACCTCCAGGGATGAGGCTTCCACCACCTCCCTGGGCAACCTGTGCCAGTGTCTCACCACCCTCCTAGGAAGAATTTCTTCCTAACATCCAATCTCAATCTACCCATTTCTAGTTTTGTTCCATTTCCCCCAGTCCTATCACTCCCTGACACCCTCAAAAGTCTCTCCCCAGGTTTCTTGTAGACCCCTTCAGATACTGCAAGGCCACAATTAGGTCTCCTCAGAGCCTTCTCTTCTCCAGACTGAACAACCCCAACTCCCTCAGTCTGTCCTCATAGCAGAGCAGCTCCAAGCCTCTGATCATCCTTGTGGCCCTTCTCTGGACACCTTGCAGCACCTCCAGACCCTTCCTGTAATAGGGGCTCCAGAACTGGATGCAGTACTCCAGGTGTGGTCTCACCACAGGGGCTCCATGTTAAATCCCAGGTGGGGAGAAAAGGAGTACTGGGAGTTTTTGGTCTGCTGTGGTGGCAGTTTTTGTGTGTGAGGTTTTTTGGCTCAATGAGCTTCTATGTTAAACCCAGACAGATCATGCATTGCTTTGTATTTTATGTGCTTTTCTGTGCTCAGCACCATTGTAACATGGAAGTATTGTAGCTCCTGAAGAGCTTTCCCATTTAAACTTGCCAGTACTCCAATCCTGGGTGTGTGAAGCAGGGGCATTGGAGCAATCTGTCCCACTCCAAACCATGACAATAAGAGAAATGCAAAGTTGATATAAGGTTCATATTTTCAAATGCAAGTTTCATAACTATAAAGAGAAGCTTCAAACTGTTCTCATGAACAGAGGTGCTGAAAAAAATTGGTCTGGCTGTGCTGTTATCTTGTGAAAACCATTAAAATCAGCAGGAGCAGGGAAGTCATTCTGCCCTATACTCAGCACTGATCAGGCCATACCTGGAGTCCTGTGTCCAGTTCTGGGCCCCTCAGGTTAGGAAAGATGTTGAGTTGCTGGAAGGTGTCCAGAGAAGGGCAACAAAGCTGGGGAGGGGTCTGGAGCACAGCCCTGTGAGGAGAGGCTGAGGGAGCTGGGGTTGCTTAGCCTGGAGAAGAGGAGGCTCAGGAGAGACCTTATTGCTGTCTACAACTCCCTGAAGGGAGAATCACAGAATGTTACGGGTTGGAAGGGACCTTGAAAGATCATCCAGTCCAACCCTCTGCCAGAGCAGGATCACCTAGATTAAGTCACACAGGAATGCATCCAGGAAGGTTTTGAATGTATCCAGAGAAAGAGACTGCACAACCTCTCTGGACAGCCTGCTAAAGGTTGTAGCCAGGTGGGGGTTGGTCTCTTCTCCCAGGCAACCAGCACCAGAACAAGAGGACACAGTCTCAAGCTGCACCAGGGGAGGTTTAGGCTGGAGGTTAGGAAGAAATTCTTCCCAGCAAGAGAGACTGGCCATTGGAATGTGCTGCCCAGGGAGGTGGTAGAGTCACCATCACTGGAAGAGCCTGGATGAGGTACTTGGTGCCATGGTTTAGTTGATTAGCTGGTGTTGGGTGATAGGTTGGACTTGATGATCTCAAAGATCTTTTCCAACCTGTTCCCTTCCCTTCCCTTCCCTTCCCTTCCCTTCCCTTCCCTTCCCTTCCCTTCCCTTCCCTTCCCTTCCCTTCCCTTCCCTTCCCTTCCCTTCCCTTCCCTTCCCTTCCCTTCCCTTCCCTTCCCTTCCCTTCCCTTCCCTTCCCTTCCCTTCCCTTCCCTTCCCTTCCCTTCCCTTCCCTTCCCTTCCCTTCCCTTCCCTTCTTTCCCTTCCATTATATTCTTTCTATTCCATTATATTCTTTCTATTCCATTCCATTCCATCCATTCCATTCTGAAACTTAGGAAGAGAGAGCTGAACTGCTCCTGGGGGAGAGAAAGCTGGGGGGGATTAGGGTTTTCTGATGTGCTGTAGTTCTGGAAGGGCACCACAGGAAAAGATTTCCTAACCTTTTGCCAAAGAAGTCCCATCAGAAGCAAAGTTAAGGAATGCTAAAGAAATTAGAGTCGTTGGGAGCCTTCCTTCATTTTAATCTCCAGGAAATTGCTGTGTGGGTTTTTTTTTTCCCCTCAAGATTTCATTAACCTACAAACATCTTCTTCTCCCTTCTCCTCAAGCAGTCATCCAAGTGAGTGAGGGGAAACATCTCTTGAAAACAAAAGCAAAAGATGCATCCCACTAAATGCTTCAAAGTAAGCCTCAAAGTATGAGGGGAATGGAACCAGAGGACTCCAGCAGGCATTTATGGATGCTTCAAACCTGACCTCTCCACGGAAGGCATGTGAGAGCTCCCTATCCAGCAGCTCAGGCAGAGAGGCACTGAGCTGCCTCCTGCAGCAGCCAGGCAGGAGAGCAAAGGATATTTCCAGGGAGCAAAGGATATTTCCAGGGTCTGCAGCTTTGGTAAGTAGTTTTGCAGGAGCTGTAAAATGGTTTTAGTATGTGCTGTTAGGGTTTAGCAGCCAGCCTATGAAACCTGAGGATGACTCAGTGGAGAACCATTCGCTTCAGGAATGGGCCTAGGTGGTTTTCAGGGGTTTTATTGCTACCCCCCACCCTTGCATGGCTTAGGACACCTCCATGGAAATATCATGGGTGTGAAGGATTCAGTTAGTCAAGCAAAACTACACTTTACCAGGCAGGGCTGAACACAGCTCACACTTCTAATCTGATATATAAACAACAACTGGTTATCCTCTGACATTACACTTAACAGCTTGAGACATGACTCACATGTGGCAATAAACTGATTCTAGAGTTCATTTAGGAGGTGAAAGAGGCTGTAAAAGCAACCTATTCCTGGTTTTACAATAAAGAATAAGCAAAACTCATTACTGAACAGCCTACTTCAGTGTTTGAACACCCTTCCAGTGTAGAAGTTTCCTCTAATATCTGATCTAAACCTCCCCTGATGCAACTTGAAGCCATTTCAGTGTTTGATAAACCTTTCAGTATTGAAGTTTCTTCTAATATCTGACCTAAACCTCGACTGCTGCAGCTGGAGGCCTTTTCCTCTGGTCCTGTTGCTTCTTAAAAGATATAAGAGACCAGCACATCTTTATTGACCCACAAAGCTTTATTGATGATCTGGATGAGGGGATTGAGTCCATCATCAGTAAGTTTGCAAATGAATCCAAGCTGGGGGCAGGAGTTGATCTGTTAGAGAGTAGGAGAGCTCTACAGAGGGACCTTGACAGGCTGGACAGATGGGCAGAGTCCAAGGGCATGAGATTGAACACATCTAAGTGCCAGGTTCTACACATTATCCACAACAACCCCAGGCAGTGCTACAGGCTGGGGGCAGACTGGCTGGAAAGCAGCCAGGCAGAAAGGGACCTGGGGGTGCTGGTTGACAATAGGCTGAACAGGAGCCAGAAGTGTGCCCAGGCAGCCAGGAGGGCCAATGGCATCCTGGCCTGCATCAGAAATAGTGTGGCCAGCAGGAGCAAGGAAGTCATTGTGCCCTGTACTCAGCACTGATTAGGCCACACCTTGAGTCCTGTGTCCAGTTCTGGGCTCCTCAGTTTAGGAAAGATGTTGAGTTGCTGGAAGGTGTCCAGGGAAGGGCAACAAAGCTGGGGAGGGCTTTGGGGCACAGCCCTGTGAGGAGAGGCTGAGGGAGCTGGGGTTGCTTAGCCTTCTTGCTCTCTACAATTCCCTGAAGGGAGGTTGTAGCCAGGTGGGGGTTGGTCTCTTCTCTCAGGCAACCAGCACTAGAACAAGAAGACACAGTCTCAAGCTGTTTCAGGAGAGGTTTAGGCTGGATGTTAGGAAGAAATTCTTCCCAGAAAGAGAGATTGGCCATTGGAATGTGCTGCCCAGGGAGGTGGTGGAGTCACCATCACTGCAGGTGTTTAGGAAGAGCCTGGCTGAGGTGCCATGGTTCAGTTGATTAGATGGTGTTGGGTGATAGGTTGGACTAGATGATCTTGAAGGTCTTTTCCAACCTGGTTAATTCTATTGTATTCTAACACCCATCTTGCTCGAACCTCATTTCAGGCAGTTGTAGGGAGCAATGAGCTCTCCCCTCAAGCTCTTTTTCTCCAGTCTAAGAAACCCCATTTCTCTCAGGTGCTCCTTATGATATGCTCTCCAGATGCTTTACCAGCTTTGTTGCCCTTCTCTGGACCTCCTCCAACTCCTAAATGATGATCTTAAAGATCTTTTCCAACCAAAATTATTCTGTGCTATCCTTCCCATCACTACTGTTCCCAGGGTAATCAGTGTGACTAATTGCTGTGTATCTATGCCACTCTGCACCAGTGTGCATGGGTCTGAAAGGGCAGGAACAGGGAATCAAGAAAAAGCAATGCAAAGGCTTTTAATTCCTAATCTTCAGTCAAAACTTGGCCCAGATCATGAGTGAGAGTTTGCTATTGCATTGGGCAGATGCTTGGTTGCCATAGAGAAATGAGCTGTGGTTCTCATTGCAGTGCCTAGCTAGTCAGTCCTCACACACCAGCACCCATCTTTACAGCAGGAACCAGCTGTGGTGCTGCCTCAGAATGAGCTCAAAACCTCAATGGATGTGGCGAGAGGATGAAATTAGAATCACAGTATAGTCCAAGCTGGAAGGGACCTCCAAAGGTCATCCAATCCATCCTCCCCACAGTCAGCTGGGACATCCCCAACTAGATCAGGTTGTCCAGGGTCTTGTTGAGCCTCACCTTGAATATCTCCAGGGAAGGGGCATCAACCACCTCCCTGGGCAACCTGTTCCAGTGTTCCACCACCCTCACAGTAAAGAACTTCTTCCTGATATCCAGTCTAAATCTGCCCTTGGTGATGTTGGGTGATAGTTTGGACTTGATCTCAAAGGTCTTTTCCAACCTGGTTAATTCTGTATTCTGTAGTTTGAAGCCCTTGCCCCTCATCCTCCCCAGAGCCTCCTCTTCTCCAGGCTGAACACCCCCAGCTCGAAGAGAAGAGAAGAGAAGAGAAGAGAAGAGAAGAGAAGAGAAGAGAAGAGAAGAGAAGAGAAGAGAAGAGAAGAGAAGAGAAGAGAAGAGAAGAGAAGAGAAGAGAAGAGAAGAGAAGAGAAGAGAAGAGAAGAGAAGAGAAGAGAAGAGAAGAGAGAATTAACCAGGTTGGAAGAGACCTTTGAGATCCTCAAGTCCAACCTAACATCCAGCACCATCTCATCAACTAAACCATGGCACCAAGCACCCCATCCAGTCTCTCTCTAAACACCTCCAGTGATGGTGACTCCACCACCTCCCTGGGCAGCACATTCCAATGGCCAATCTCTCTTTCTATGAAGAACTTCTTCCTCACCTCCAGCCTAAACCTCCCCTGTTGCAGCTTGAGACTGTGTCCTCTTGTTCTGGTGCTGGTTGCCTGGGAGAGAGACCAACCCCTATCTTCCTACTCCTCCTTTCAGGTAGTTGTAGAGTGCAATAAAGTCAGCCTGGAGAAGAGGAGGCTCAGGGGAGAACACCCCCAGCTCCCTCAGCCTGTCCTTGTAGAAGAGATGCTGTGTCAAAGGCCTTTCAGAAGTCCAGATAGATCACACCCATAGGTTGTCCCTTATCTGCTGACACAGTCACTCTATCATAGAAGGCCACTATGTTAGCCAGGCAGGATCTGCCCCTAGCCAAGCCATGCTGGCTGCCCTGAATCATCTTCCTGACCCCTCTGTCCATGCTGTTCTCCACTGGCATGGGAAAGCATGCAGGCTGCTATGCATTCTAGCCAACCAGCACTTGAAAGCCATAAATCTCATACCTTCATTTTGAACTATAAATAGTTCTTAAGGCAGTCTAGGGAATGACTGAATTTCTCTGTGAGCTGATGTGCATATGTGTGGCTGGAGCCCAAACTTCCCTCACGAGTTCTCTTACAGCCCCTTGATTGTGAGGATGTAGCAAGCTCTAGCTTAGCCCAGGGAGCTGACATTTATTACTCTACTAAAAGGTTTCCTCTTAGGAGCAAGAGGCAAACCTGACCTTTCCACAGCTCCATCTCTCTAGATTGCAGGCAAAACCTCATTTTCTTGGAGCAAGGCTGAGCACACGCCAGTCAAGCTCTTTTTCTCCATTCCAAGCCTCCATGCCAAGTAATGCAGCTCCACCCCACAGAATCCTTGGAGTTTCCTCCTGGGACCATGCTTGGTGATTTATCTACACCCCTGCTTTTGTTTCTCAGCTCTGTCTGCTCTGAGCAGGCACTGCAGCACCATGACATGGTGCAGCCCATGCCTGAAGCCATGGCCACATTCACTCCAGATGCCCAGCTGGACTGCCCAGCTCTCCTCAGCCTCACCCTGCCCCAGGGCTGCAGCAACCCTGGCCAACTCAGGGACCAAGAACTCTTCTTGCTCTGCTGTGATTTCCCTATGCCTGAGTAGCACCCAGGCACAGACAGGTAAAGAAGCATACAGGAGAGCTATCTTGAGCCCTGAAAATATTGCTTAAATCCAGCTATAGCATAGCATAGAATTCACCAGGTTGGAAGAGACCTTTGAGATCAGGTCCAACTTATCACCCAACACCATCTAATCAACTAAAGCATGGCACCAAGTGCCCCATCCAGTCTCTTCCTAAACACCTCCAGTGATGGTGACTGCTGCGGGGTGCCTGAGAGAAGAGACCAACCCCCACCTGGCTACAACCTCCCTTCAGGGAGTTGGAGAGAGCAAGAAGGTCTCCCCTGAGTCTCCTCTTCTCCAGGCTAAGCAACCCCAGCTCCCTCAGCCTCTCCTCACAGGGCTGTGCTCCAAAGCCCTCCCCAGCTTTGTTGCCCTTCTCTGGACACCTTCCAGCAACTCAACATCTTTCCTAAACTGAGGAGCCCAGAAGTGGACACAGGACTCAAGGTGTGGCCTAACCAGTGCTGAGCACAAGGCAGAATAACCTCCCTGCTCCTGCTGGCCACACTGTTACTGATGCAGGCCAGGATGCCATTGGCCCTCCTGGCTGCCTGGGCACACTGCTGGCTCATATTCAGCCTACTATCAACCATTACCCCCAGGTCCCTTTCTGCCTGGCTGCTCTCCAGCCACTCTGCCCCCAGCCTGTAGCTCTGCATGGGGTTGTTATGGCCAATGTGTAGAACCTGGCACTTGGATGTGTTCAATCTCATGCCGTTGGACTCTGCCCATCTGTCCAGCCTGCCAAGGTCCCTCTGCAGAGCTCTCCTACCCTCTAACAGATCAACTCCTGCCCCAGCTTGGTGTGGTCAGCAAATTTACTGATGATGGACTCAATCTCCCCATCCAGATCATCAATAAAGATATTGAACAGGATGGGGCCCAGCACTGATCCTTGGGGCACACCACTAGTGCCTGGCTGCCAGCTGGCTGTGGCACCATTCACCACCACTCTCTGGGCTCAGCCTCCAGCCAGTTCCTAACCCAGCTCAGAGTGCTGCTGTCCAAGCCAGGGGCTGACAGCTTGGCCAGGAGTTTGCTGTGGGGGACGGTGTCAAAGGCCTTGCTGAAGCCCAGGCAGACTACATCCACAGCTTGCCCCACATCCACCAGGCTGTCACCTGCTCATAGAAGGAGATCAGGTTGGTGAGGCAGGACCTGCCCTTCCTAAATCCATGCTGGCTGGGCCTGATGAGTTCCTATAAACTCTTGTGGTCCAGCATGGCAGTGCTATTTCATGGTAACATTAAAAAATTGCACAAAACCCCCTCTGACTCCTACATGCACAAACTTCAAAGGCATCATTTCCAGCAAATCATCTTTGCCCAGCATGTTTAACATCTTCTTGGGAATCCACTGGCAGCCATCTAATTGCATAAATGTTTCATAAGACACTTTACCCTATTGAAGATGATGGAAATGTTCATAACTTCAGCTAGCTCTGACAATCCTGTTTGGGTTCTTTTCTCTGTACAGAACGTGGCTGTGCTCCCTTAAATTGCTTGAGTAAAATAGGGAGCTTCATCTTACAGTCATAGATGTGGCAATTATTGTCCCTTCTTTGGAAGAAGAAAGGAGGCAGGGAAAAGGGGAAAATGAGCATGCACTCCTTTGGGGTACCAGAAACTGCAGTCAGGCTGTAACTGATAAATGTTAGAGGAAAACAAATGTGTCATGGATAAAGGCTTTCCATACATAAACAGTTTGGTTAATAACACTGCCAGTACATTTCTAGAAGTGCTACAACAACCTGGTGGCAGAGATGATATATCATTAGTCAGAGTATGACTTCTTTACTGGAAGGAGAGAGGAGAGAGGAAAAGAAGAGAGAGGAAAAGAAGGGAGAGGCAGAGGGACAGGAAAAGGGCAAGAGCAAGGGAAGAAGAGAAGAGAAGAGAAGAGAAGAGAAGAGAAGAGAAGAGAAGAGAAGAGAAGAGAAGAGAAGAGAAGAGAAGAGAAGAGAAGAGAAGAGAAGAGAAGAGAAGAGAAGAGAAGAGAAGAGAAGAGAAGAGAAGAGAAGAGAAGAGAAGAGAAGAGAAGAGAAGAGAAGAGAAGAGAAGAGACAAGACAAAACCAGACCAGACCAGGTTGGAGAAGACCTTTGAGATCATCAAGTCCAACCTATCACACAACACCATCTAATCAACTAAACCATGGCTTCAAGTGCCACGTCCAGGCTCTTTTTAATCACCTCCAGTGATGGTGACTCCACCACGTCCCTGGGCAGCACATTCCAATGGCCAGTCTCTCTTTCTGAGAACTTCTTCCTAACCTCCAGCCTAAACCTCCCCTGGCACAGTTTGAGACTGTGTCCTCTTGTTCTGGTGCTGGTTGCCTGGGAGAAGAGACCAACCCCCACCTGGCTACAACCTCCCTTCAGGGAGTTGGAGAGAGCAAGAAGGTCTCCCCTGATCCTCCTCTTCTCCAGGCTAAGCAACCCCAGCTCCCTCAGCCTCTCCTCACAGGGCTGTGCTCCAGACCCCTCCCCAGCTTTGCTGCCCTTCTCTGCCATGGCAGACTGCTACCCATGTTCCTGCACCCTGCTGATGAAGTGTTTCCCCTTTTGTGCCCCTTGCTTTGTAGCATGACATTTGCCTCTTTGTAACAAAGCAAACAAGCAACCTACCCCAAAACTGATAGTTGAGTGAATTATCATAGAATCATAGAAAATATTCAGGTTGGAAAAGACCCTCAGGCTCAGCAAGTCCACCCCAGAACCCTGCTCTACAAGGGTCACCTCTAAACCATAGCCCCAAGCACCACAGGATCACAGAATCACCAAGGTTGGAAGAGACCTCAAAGATCATCGAGCCCAATCTGTCACCACAGATCGCATGACTAAACCACGGCACCAAGTGCCATGTCCAATCCCCTCTTGAACACCTCCAGGGATATTTCATCACTGTGTAATCCTGTGTTTTATTTACACCTCTAGCTGGAAATTAAATTCACTGAGAGCAATCTACTTAGATACAGGCCTGGGAGTTACTTTTCACCTTTCTAAGGATGAGAATACAGAGTGCTCTTCTCTAGATGTCCACGTTATGAATGGTGCTCAGATCATTAATGTTGTATTCCTTTCCACTACTGAGCTTAATGCTCCAGCTCTGTTTTATTCCCTGTGGAGTGAGCAGTGACATTCAGGAGGCAACAAAGCTTTTGAAGATTTTCCTCCTCTGAAAGTCATGAAAAGCAATAGTGGTAGCTAGTGCTTCAGCTGCTGTGTTTGACAGGTGAGTGCTTAAATCCACCATGTCACAGTCTCACAGTATAACTAAGGTTGGAACAGACCCCAAGGATCATTGAGTCCAACCTGTTGCCACAGACCTCACAACTAGACCATGGCACCAAGTGCCACATCCAATCCCCTCTTGAACACCTCCAGGGATGGTGACTCCACCACCTCCCTGGGCAGCACATTCCAATGATGAACAACTCGCTTGGTGAAGAACTTTCTCCTCACTTCAAGTCTAAACCTCCCCTGGCACAGCTTGAGACTGTGTCCCCTTGTTCTGGTGCTGGTTGCCTGGGAGAAGAGACCAACCCCTTCCTGGCTACAACCACCTTTCAGGTAGTTGTAGAGGGCAATGAGGTCACCTCTGAGCCTCCTCTTCTCCAGGCTAAACAACCCCAGCTCCCTCAGCCTCTCCTCACAGGGCTGTGTTCAAGGCCTCTCCCCAGCCTTGTTGCCCTTCTCTGGACACCTTCCAGCAACTCAACATCTTTCCTAAACTGAGGGGCCCAGAACTGGACACAGGACTCAAGGTGTGACCTAACCAATGCAGAGTACAGGGGCACAATGACTTCCCTGCTCCTGCTGGCCACACTATTCCTAATGCAGGCCAGGATGCCATTGGCCTTCTTGGCCACCTGGGCACACTGCTGGCTCATGTTTAGGTGGCTGTCAATCGGTACCCCCAGGTACCTCTCTGTTTGGGAGTTCATTGCAGTCTATTCGACCTCACTTCCAAGGTAACAGATTCTGCAGTGTTTCTCATTGCAGCCTTTCATGGGTTGCAAGGCATCTCAGGTTTCCTGCTGCCTTGAAGCCCCACTTGAGCTTTTCTTTGAAAAATATATAGTCACAGAATCACAGAAACATTCAGGTTGGAGGAGACCCTCAGGATCACCAAGTCCAACCCAGAACCCTGCTCTACAGTGGTCACCCCTAAACCATAGACCCAAGCATCATATCCAAACCGCCTTGAAACGCAGCCAGGCTTGGGGACTCAACCCTGGTGGAACATTGGAACAGGTTGCCCAGGGAGGTGGCTGGGGCCCCATCCCTGGAGATACTCAAGGTGAGACTCTGGGCAGCCTGATCTAGGTGAGGCTGTCCCAGCTGACTGCAGAGGGGGTTGCACTGGCTGACCTTCAGAAGTTCCTTCCAACCCAGGCCATTCTATGACTCTTTGGTTTATTTATGGTTAGAGAACAGCTGCAGTTCTCTAGGTAGAATAAACCATATGCAGGGAACTATTGAATCTGAAATCATTGGAAAGTTTGAAAAAATCCAAGACTTATGTCTTTTTGCCTTTCATGGAAAGCTGGAAGGGAGTCTAACGGCTCATCTAGCCACAGTTACTGCAGGATTAGCACTACTTAAGGTGTTCCTGAGAGGTGTTTGCTTAACTTTCACAGAATCACAGCAACATTCAGGTTGGAAAAGTCCCTCAGGATCACAAAGTCCAACCCAGAACCTTACTCTGCAAGGGTCATCCCTAATCCATAGCCCCAAGCACCACATCCAAACCACATGGAAACACAGCCAGGCTTGGGGACTCCACCACCTCCCTGGGCAGCACATTCCAATCCCTGACCACTCTTGCCATGAAATAATGTTTCCTAATGTCCAGTCTAAACCTACCCAGTGGCTGCTTGAGGCCATTCCCTCTTGTTCTGTCACTAATCTCTTGTGAGGAGAGACCAGCAGCAGCCTCTCCACAACCTCCTTTCAGGTAGTTGTAGACAGCAATGAGGTCTCCCCTCAGCCTCCTCTTTTCCAAACTAACCATCCCCAGCTCCTTCAGTTGCTCTTCATCAGATTTATTCTCCAAGATCATGTCAAAGGTAATGGTCATCTGCTGCCCTGGAGGGGAAACCCAGAAGAGGACTCTCAGCAGTGTATGCAGGCAGCTCCCTCTGAAGAGCACAAAACTTGTAAAGTGAAATTGCTGCAGAGATTTGCTGTAGTTAGACCTAGTCTCAAATCTTAAAGAAGGGATTTTCAATAGATCCTTCAGATCCTGTCATTTAAAATGTGCATAGATCACACCCTCTTAAAGCTGGGATACATTGGGCAGCCAGTACCAGAACAGAATGGGCTGCCCAGGGAGGTGGTGGAGTCACCATCACTGGAGGTGTTCAGGAGAAGACTTGATGGGGTGCTTGGTGCCATGGGTTAATTGTTTGGGTGGTGTTGGATGATAGGTTGGACACGATCATCTTGAAGGTCTCTTCCAACCTGGTTTATTCTATTCTATCTTATAAAACAACCTAGAAGTCTTTCAAGTGTTGAAGTGTTCAAGTGTTGGCCTGCATCAGAAATATTGTGGCCAGCAGGAGCAGAGAGATCATTCTGCTGCTGTACTCAGCACTGGTTAGGCCACACCTTGAGTCCTGTGTCCAGTTCTGGGCCCCTCAGTTTAAGAAGGACATTGAGATTCTTGAATGTGTCCAGAGAAGGGCAACGAGGCTGGGGAGGGGTTTGGAGCACAGCCCTATGAGGAGAGGCTGAGGGAGCTGGGGCTGCTTAGCCTGGAGAAGAGGAGGCTCAGGGGTGACCTTATTGCTCTTTACAACTCCCTGAAGGGCAGTTGTAGCCAGGAGGGAGTTAGTTTCTTCTTTCAGGCAACCAGCACTAGAAGACAGTCTCAAGCTGTGCCAAAGGAGGTTTAGGCTCAAAGTAAGGAGAAAGTTATTCACTGAAAGAATAATTGGCCATTGGAATGTGCTGCCCAGGGAGGTGGTGGAGTCACCATGCCTGAAGGTGTTCAGGAGGGGATTGGATGTGGCACTTGAAGCCATGGTTTAGTCAGTCATGTGCTGTTGGGTGATAGGTTGGACTGGATGACCTCTGAGGTCCTTTCCAACCTTATTGATTCTATGAAAATCGTAACAATGACAGAAACCTGGCTGTGAAAACACAATTTGTTTCAGCTGCATGAAATCGTAGCAGCTGATCTTCCCTGAGCTAGGATTCTCTCCATAGCTGGGATTTACTCTCCAAGTCATGAATTTTTTTTTTCATGAAGATCTTTTGTATCCAACTCTTAACAGAGCATCATGTCTGGAAAAGTCACCTGAGGTAGTACAACCTTTGTGTTAAAATGTAAGGATCCAGGTTCCTGAGGTGTGAATTATGAAGAAATCCTCTTGGCACTCACCCTGCACCTCATTAGAAACATGAATGAGGTCCCCTCTCAGTCTCCTCTTCTCCAAGCTAAAGAGCCCTCAGCTCCCTCAGTCTACTCTTGTAAGGAAGAGGTTTTCAGTGCTTATCCTTTCACAGAATAACAGAGTTTTAGGGGCTGGAAGGGACCCCCAAAGCTCATCCAGTCCAACCCCCCTGCCAGAGCAGGATTACCTATTGCAGATCAAACAGGAACACATCCAGGTGAGTTTTGAATATCTCCAGAGAGGGAGACTCCACAACCCTCCCTGGGCAGCCTGTTCCAGTGTTCCATCACCCACACAGTGAAAACACTTTCCCTCCTGTTTCCATGGAACTTCCTATGCCTCAGCTTCCACCATTGCCCCTTGTGCTGGCATTGGGCATCCCCCAGCAGCGCCTGGCTCCAGCCTCTGGTCACTCACCCTTTGCATATTTAACATGAATGAGGTCACCTCTCAGTCTCCTCCTCTCCAAGCTACAGAGCCCTCAGCTCCCTCAGTCTCTCCTTCTGAGGAAGATGTTCCACTCCACCATTTTTGTGGCTCTGTGCTGGAATCCCTCAAGCAGTACACTGAGGTCCTTCTTGAACTGGAAGGCCCAGAACTGGACACAATATTCCAGATGCAGCCTCACCAGGACAGAGTAGAGAAGGAGGAGAACCTTTCTCGGCTACTGACCACATCCTATCTAATCCACCCAGAGTAGCATTGACCTTCTCGACCACAAGAGCACATTGCCGGCTCATGGTCAACCTCCCATCCACCAGGACCCCCAAAGCTCAGGGAAAAACAACATAATAATAAAGAGAAGAGAACAAAAAGAAACGCAGCAGTGAAGATATCACTCCTAGCAGCATACACAAAGCAGCTGGAGTGTGGCATGTTGTGTAGCTGGATCACCAGCAGAGCACAAAGTGTGCAGCTGCGTGTGTTAGCCAGCCAAATGTCGTGTTTGAAGCATGCTCATGCAGCAGCCCATTCCCAGAAGGAGGAGAAAGAAATTGCCCAAAGTGATTGCACAATATTTCTTTCTTTTTCTTGTTTTTATTGTTCATCTATGCATTCAGCTCAGCGGTTCACATGCCAGCAAACATCCAATATTACTGAGCAACATGGATGGCTTCTCCAGGTGGTGAAGGATCTGAAGGTACTTTGGAAGTATTGGTAGCTTCCCTTTGCAATTCTTTGTCTGCTTATGCCACTGCTTTTTCCTCAGCTAGAGTAGGTGGGTGCTGAATATTAGATTAAAGGCATTTATTGACAGCTGTGCAGCAAACCAGACTCATTTACACTGGGAAAAAAACAAACCCAAAAAACAAGCAAACAGCAACAACAACAAAAAGACCAAACACATTGACATTAACAATAAAAAGAGTTCATCCCAAGGCACTTCAGACAGGACACCTAAAAATCTTAGCTGTCCAAACCTATGTATTCAGCTAAGCAGATCACAGAATCAGAATGGTTAGGGTTGGAAGGGACCTCAAGGATCAGCCAGTTCCAACCCCCCCTGCCATGGGCAGGGAGACCTCACACTAGGTCAGGTTGCTCACAGCCACTGCCAGCCTGGCTGCAAACACCTCCAGGGATGAGGCTTCCACCACCTCCCTGGGCAACCTGTGCCAGGCTCTCACCACCCTCATGGGGAAGAACTTCTTCCTAACATCCAATCTCAATCTACCCACTTCTAGTTTTATTCCATTCCCCCCAGTCCTATCACTCCCTGACACCCTCCAAAGTCCCTCCCCAGCTTTCTTGTAGCCCCCTTCAGATACTGGAAGGCCACAATTAGGTCTCCTTGTAGCCTTCTCTTCTACAGTCTTAACAGCCCCAAATCCCTCAGTCTGTCCGCATAGGAGAGGAGCTCCAGCTCACTGATCATCCTCATGGCCCTTCTCTGGACACCTTCCAGCACCTCCAGATCCTTCCTGTAATAGAGGCTCCAGAATTGGACACAGTGCTCCAGCTGAGGTCTCACCAGAGCATTAAACTCCAAATATTTTCAAAGGACATGGATTGCTTCTCCAATTGGGGAAAGATCTGAAGAGAGTTCTGAAGTATTTGTAGCTTCCCTTACCAATTTTTTGTCTGCTTATGTCATTGCTTTTTCTCAGCTAGAGTAGGTGGATGCTAAATATTAGATTAATGACATTAATTGACAGCTGGGCAGCACACAACGCTCATTTACACTGGCAAACAAAATCCATTGAAGTGTCCAGGGAAGGGCCACAAGGATGAGCAGAGGGCTGCAGCTCCTCTCCTGTGAGGACTGACTGAGGGAGTTGGGGTTGTGCTGTTTGGAGAGGAGAAGGTTCCAAGGAGACCTCATTGTGGCCTTGCAGTATCTACAGGGGGCTACAAGAAAGCTGGGGAGGGACTTTTGAGGGTGTCAGGGAGTGATAGGACTGGGGGGAATGGAGCAAAACTAGAAAATGGGTAGATTCAGATTGGATGTTAGGGGTTGCTTTGCCTGGAGAGAGGACACAGTCTTAGGCTGAATGTTAGGAAGAAGTTCTATACAGAGAGAGTGATTGCCCATTGGAATGGGCTGCCCAGGGAGGTGGTGGAGTCACCATCACTGGAGGAGTTCAGGAGGAGACTTGATGGGGTGCTTGGTGCCGTGGGGTAGTTGTTTAGGTGGGTTGGACACGATCTTGAAGGTCTCTTCCAACCCAGTTTATTCTATTCTAACTTCTTCCCCATGAGGGTGGTGAGAGCCTGGCACAGGCTGCCCAGGGAGGTGGTGGAAGCCTCATCCCTGGAGATTTTTGCAGCCAGGCTGGATGTGGCTGTGAGCAACCTGCTGGAGTGTGAGGTGTCCCTGCCCATGGCAGGGGGGTTGGAGCTGGCTGAGCCTTGAGGTCCCTTCCAACCCTGACAATTCCATGATTGTAATAAGAATTCATCCCAGGGCACATTCCCCAGGATGCCTAAAAATCTCAGCTGTCCAAATCCTGCTAAAATGATGGTGCAACCATTCTGCTCTCTCTCCAAAGGTTTAATCAGTAGAACATGGCAAACCACTAAAGCATTTTCAATTGGAAATGTTCAACAGCTTTGCAATGAAATGGGATGGGGAAAGCTCCAAACATTTGGTTTAGATCCGTTTCAGTGATGCAAAAGTGTTGACACTGCTTCCAGGGCTTCAGACTATGAAAAGAATGGGATGCACATGCATGACATGCAAGGGATCTTGCAGAGCTGGAAATGCTGCTCAAGTCTCACGAGGTTTCAGCCCCTTCCCTTTTAACTTCTCTTTCCTCTGATGTCTTAATGAAAGCAGGAGCTGCACATATGATATTTTTACCATCTGCCGACTGCAGAAGTGCTTTGGTTACATAAGCCAGCCAACCTTGACAGTATTTGAGCACACTCAGCCTAAACTGGGAGCCAGAAGCTGCTCCTTTTTTCACCATGATCTTATTTTAGGGAACAATTGTCTGGACCATGTCTCAAAGAAGCCTGAACTGAGGTTGCTTTGCAATGAATTCGCTCCCCAGATGTGGCCGTCATCAACTGCCAGTTCATTTCAGCAGCAGCCAGGACGTATACATCTTCATTTCCAACCTAAACATCAAAGCAGAGACCTCTTTGGGAAGCAATGCCAGACACTGAAACGTTTTCAGAGCAAATGTTTTCTAGCAGATAGCATATCCAGAGCTAAATCACAGAATGGGCTCCCCAGTTCCAGAGAGACAGGGACCTGCTGGAGAGAATCCAAAAGAGAGCCATGAGGATGATTAGGGGACTTGAGCATCTCCCCTGTGATGAGAGACTGAGAACCCTGGGGCTGTTTAGTGTGGAGAAGAGAAGGCTGAGAGGGTATCTGATCAATGTCTATCAATATCTGAGGGGTGGGTGTCAAGTGGAGGGGGGTAATCTCTTTTTTGTTGTGCACAGTAATATGAAACACCAGGTATAAGCTCTTTACAGTGGTGCACTCTAATATGACAAGGAACAACAGGCACAAGCTTGAACACAAAAAAATTCAGCTCAACATGAGGAGAAACTTCTCTCCAGTGAGGGTGACAGAGCCCTGGAACAGGCTGCCCAGAGAGGTTGTGGAGTCTCCTTCTCTGGAGACTTTCACATCCCACCTGGCTGCATTCCTGTGCAGACTACCCTGGGTGATGCTGCTTTGGCAGGGAGTTGAACTTAATGATCTCTTGAGGTCCCTTTCAACCTCTAATGCACTGTGATACTGTGAATCACAGAAGGTTAAGGGCTGGAAGGGACCTTGACTGATCATCCAGTCCAACCTCCGTGCCAGAGCAGGAGCACCTAGAGCAGATCACACAGGAACACATCCAGGTGGGTTTTGACTATCTCCAGAGAGGGAGACTCCATAACCCCCCTGGGCAGCCTGTTCCAGGGCTCTGTCACCCTCACAGGGAAATAATTTTCCTCATATTTACATGGAAAACATAATAAATACAATGCAACTTCACCATGGAAGTATGCAGCTGCTCTTGATTAGAATTAACCAGGTTGGAAGATTATCAAGTCCAGCCCATCACCCAACACCATCTAATCAACTAAACCATGGCACCAAGCACCCCATCCACTCTCTACTTAAACTCCTCCAGTGATGGTGACTCCACCACCTCCCTGGGCAGCACATTCCAATGGCCAATCTCTCTTGCTGGGAAGAACTTCTTCCTAACATCCAGCCTAAGCTTCCTTTGGCACAGCTTGAGACTGTGTCCTCTTGTTCTGGTGGCCTGGGAGAAGAGACCAACCCCCACCTGGCTACAACCTCCCTTCAGTGAGATGTAGACAGCAATAAGGTCTCCCCTGAGCCTCCTCTTCTCCAGGCTAAGCAACCCCAGCTCCCTCAGCCTCTCCTCACAGGGCTGTGCTCCAAACCCCTCCCCAGCTTTGTTGAGACTCTTGAATGTGTCCAGAGAAGGGCAATGTCCTTTTTAAACTGAGGAGCCCAGCACTGGACACAGGACTCAAGGTGTGGCCTAACCAGTGCTGAGTCCAGGGCAGAATGACCTCCCTGCTCCTGCTGGCCACACTGTTCCTGATACAGGCTCAGCCAGCCACAAAAGTGCTTTTCCAGTCAGATGATTTGCCTATCTCAAAGGTTTACATGGTTTTGGACAGGGAAAAACAAATATAATCAGGAGACTTTGTCAAATTACCTTTCCTTGGGGAAGGTGGGAACATCCATTGCCAGAGGAGAGTTGGTTTTGTTAATTTGAACACCACCAACAAGCATGCCTATGCAATCAGCTTCTGTCCAATTAATTTAAATCTAATCAAACACAACATCAGCTCCCAGGTACAGCAGGAACTGATCTTACTGTCAGGAGTTGTCATAGAAAGGAGCATTTGCAATTGCCTTAGCAGCTAACAACTGAAATGGAGAGAAGGCCAGCCCTTAGTGACCGTGAATTAGCAATTCATTTCAACTTGGCACTATCAGTTTGCACTACCTGAAGAGTTGACCTCAAACACAGTTAGAAACTGTGCAAGCAGCTATGAATGACATATAGAAGCAATTATCATAGTATCACAGTATCAGTCAGGGTTGGAAGGGACCACAAGGATCATCTAGTTCCAATCCCCCCGCCATGGGCAGGGACACCTCACACTAGATCAGGCTGGTCAGAGCCTCATCCAGCCTGGGCTTAAACACCTCCAGGGACAGGGCCCCAACCACCTCCCTGGACAACCCATTCCAGGGCTTCACCGCTCTCATGAGGAAAAACTTCCTCCCCACCTCCAGCTTCATTCCATTTCCCCCTAGTCCTATCACTACCTGATAGCCTGAGAAGCCCCTCCCCAGCCTTCTTGTAGCCCCCTTCAGATACTGGAAGGCCACAATTAAGTCACCTCGGAGCCTTCTCTTCTCCAGACTCAACAGCCCCAACTCCTTCAGTCTGTCCTCATAGGAGAGCAGCTCCAGCCCTCTGCTCATCCTCACAGCCCTTCTCTGGACACCTTCCAGCATCTCCAGATCCCTCTTGTAATAGGGGCTCCAGAACTGGAGGCAGTGCTCCAGGTGGGGTCTCACCAGAGCTGAGCAGAGGGGGAGAATCCCCTCCCTTGCCCTGCTGGCCACACTTTTGATGCAGCCCAGGATCTGATTGGCTTTCCGGGCTGCAAGTGCACACTGAGAGCTCCTGTTGAGCTTCTCCTCCCCCAGCACCCCCAAGGCTCTCTCCTCAGGGCTGCTTTCCAGCCAGTCCCTGCCCAGCCTGGATTTGTGCCTGGGATTGCCTCAACCCAGCTGCAGGAACTTGCCCTTGGTCTTGTTGAACCTCATAAGGTTGGCTTGTGGCTACCTCTCCAGCCTGTCCAGGTCCCTCTGGATGGATCCCTTCCCTCCAGCCTGTCTGCTGCCCCACACAGCTTGGTGTCATCAGCAAACTTGCTGAGGGCGCACTCAATGCCACTGTCCATGGCACCCACAAAGATGTTGACCAAGCCTGGTGCCAGGACTGATCCCTGAGGGACTCTGCTTGTCCCTGGCCTCCACTGGGACATGGACCTATTGACAGCCACTCTTTGGGTGTGGCCATCAAGCCAGTTCTGTATCCATCTAGTGGTCCAATTATGGCGAGTAACAACACTTCTAATTCCATATGTTAGTAAGCATGAGCATAATCCAGGTTGGAAGAGATCTCCCTTGAGGTGTTTAAGCCCAGGCTGGATGAGTCTCTGACCAGCCTGATCTAGTGTAGGGTGTCCCTGCCCATGGCAGGGGGGTTGGAACTAGATGATCCTTGTGGTCCTCTCCAACCCTGATACCGTGATACTATGATAATCGTGTCCAACCTACCACCCAACACCACCTAATCAACTAAACCATGCAACCAAGCACCCTATCTGGTGGGCATCTTCCAGCACCTCCAGATCCTTCCTGTAATAGAAGCTCCAGAACTGGAGGCAGTACTCCAGGTGTGGTCTCACCAGAGCAGAGTAGAGGGGGAGAATCATCTCCCACCACCTGCTGGCTATGCCTCTCTTGATCTCTCATTACTTTGATAAGCTGAGAGATAGTGTTTCAAGCTCAAGGAACATCAAACTGTCTCTGGATTCATGTTTTTTCCTGGAATTTTCATCATACTTTGTTTTTTATCCCCAAGCAAATGTGAAATCTGTAAGTTTCCTGTGGGACAGCAAGTTCCAAATTTAGCTCTCCTACAGCAGACACAAAAAACAGAGTTGCCATAACACAGAAAATTATGTGTTTTCCATGCATACACACATTTCAGTCCTCCTGTCTTCCCCTCATTTCTTCAAGGCTATTTTTCCTACCCTAACTGATAGGAGCTACTAGCTGGGGAGAGGTTTGGAGCACAAGCACTATGAGGAATGGCTGAGGGAGCTGGGGGGTGTTCATCCTGGAGAAGAGGAGGCTCAGAGGAGACCTTATTGCTCTCAGCAACTCCCTGAAGGGAGGTTGTAGCCAGGAGGGGGTTGGTCTCTTCTCCCAGGCAAGCAGCACCAGAACAAGAGGACACAGTCTCAAGCTCTGCCAGGGGAAGTTCAGTCTGGATGTTAGGAAGTTCTTCAGAGTAAGTGTGATGGGTTATGCCCATCCTAGAAGTAGGGGGGAAGGGCTTGTGAGAGCATTGCCCTCCCTGCCAGGGGTTTTGCTCCTGGGAAATGAAGTTAGTCTGTTCCACTCCCCTCCCTGCCCAGCAAGGCTATAAGAAGGAGGACACTGCAGTCATTAGGTCTCTTGGCCCCTGCCTTTTGTCTGGATGAGGACTGCTGCTGGTTCCCCCTCTTCTCTGCCACATGGTCCTCCCTGCTACATCTCTGCCTTTGCAAAGGACTGGTTTTGCATTTCATGTTTCTTTTTCCCCATCCATCCTTGTTGCTTACCCTTGTGAACCCTACCTGTTATTGTTACATACACACACACACACATATATATACATACTGGTTAAAGAAAACTCTTTACCTCTCTACTTCCAAGCTGAATCCAAGTTATTTCTTGGTGGATTTCCTCCTTTCCTTTCTTTTCCTCTCTATTGGGAAAGAGGAGGCTGAAGCAGGGAAGGGATTCTCAGCCTGGCCCCCATCTGAGCTCTTAAGTTCCAGTTAAGGCTCAAACCACTACAGTAAGAGAGACTGGCCATTGGAATGTGCTGCCCAGGGAGGTGGTGGAGTCACCATCACTGGAGGTGTTTAGGAAGAGACTGGATGAGGCTCTTGGTGCCATGGTTTAGTTGATTAGATGGTGTTGGGTGATAGGTTGGACTCGATATAGAATAGAATAGACCAGGTTGGAAGAGACCTTCAAGATCATCGCGTCCAACCCATCAACCAACCCAACCCATCAACCAACCCAACCCACCTAAACAACTATCTAAGGTCTTTTCCAACCTGGTTAATTCTGTATTCTGCATTGACATGAGTGGTGTACATTAACCTCAGGTTGCTTCTGGATAAGGTTATGATCACAAGTGAGAAAGGATCAAACCTCAGCTGAGGTAGCTGCATCCTCATGTATTTATATACATGGCAAGCAGGTGACTCTCTATTACTTTGCCCATAGGAGTCCTCACCCATTCTGTATATCCTTTTCTGTAGCTCTGTGTTCTTGGCATTTTTTTTATCCCTTGCCTCCTCAAAAATCAATTAAAAAACAATTAAACTATTTGTCCATCCATGTAAATGAAAAGACACACACCTTCTAACATCAAGGTGCCAGCTACTGACCTGTAACCAGCTGAGTGGGTCATCAAGAGAAGTTTCTACCCAAGCTGCAAGGTACCTTTGAAAGATGGATTTCAGCCTGTGCCCATCTGTCACTCTCACTGCCTTTCTCCCAGGTCATTTATATCTCTTCTTCCTAATGATCTCTGCCCATTCTTTGGTACTACTTCTGCTGCATCCTTGAGAAGAGCTATTTCTGACTTATCCCAGAAGTCCTACACTTTAAGGCAACCACAGAAGCATTGATAATTAAGCTGGTGCCAACCAGGCAGATACTTGCTCAGCTTAGGAGATTTTTCTTGCCAACATTAAAAAGGACACACACAAAGCAACTCAGGACAAGGAGAAGATATCTTGTGAGGACAATGGTAAAGGTCACACAGGAATGCATCCAGGCAGGTCTTGAAGGTCTCCAGAAAGGGAGATCTCTGAATTTATCTCCAGAGAGGGAGACCTCTGAATTTATCTTTGCAAGAGAGAAAAG
Organism: Dryobates pubescens; assembly: GCF_014839835.1. Lineage (NCBI taxonomy): Eukaryota > Metazoa > Chordata > Aves > Piciformes > Picidae > Dryobates > Dryobates pubescens. The sequence goes on from NC_071617.1 coordinate 4,390,150, forward strand.
CTGAAAGTAAAATAATTAAAAGGAAAAGAAAAAGAAGAAAAAGAAAAGGAAAAAATCCAGGTAAAAATATTTCCTTTAACTGGAAGATTTTATGTTGGGCCAAAAGTCAGTTAGAATAAACCAGGTTGGAAGAGACCTTCAAGATCGAGTCCAACCTATCAACCAATCCAACCCGCCTAAACAACTAAGCCATGGCAAACTGTTCATGCAACTGTCCTGATCACAGCATGTCAAGGCTTGAAAGGGACCTCTGAGCATCCAGTCCAACCCCCCTTGCCAGAGCAGCATCACCCAGGGTAGTCCACACAGGAAGGCATCCAGGTGGGTTTGGAAAGCCTCTACAGAAGGAGACTTCACAACCTCTCTTGGCAGCCTGTTCCAGTGTTCTGTCACCCTTGTAGTAAAGTTCTTCCTCATGTTTATATCCATTGCCCCTTGTCCTATCACAGGGTGCAAGTGAGCAGAGCCTGTCCCCTCCTCTTGACCCCCACAGCCTGCAGATATTTAGAAACATTTCTTAAATCCCCTCTCAGTCTTCTCTTCTCCAGACTAAAAAGCCTCAGGGCTCTCAGCCTCAACTCATTAGGCAGTGCTCCTGTCCCTCAATCATCCTGGTAGCTCTCTGTTGGACTCTCTCCAGCAGATCCCTGTCCCTCCTGAACTGGGGAGCCCAGAACTGGATGCAATATTCCAGGTGTGGCCCCATCAAGACAGAGAAGAGGGGGAGGAGATCCTCCCTGGATCTGCTGGGCACACTCCTCTTAATGTACCCCAGGACCCCACAGCTTGAGGCTGTGTCCTCTTGTTCTGGTGCTGCTTGCCTGAGAGAAGAGACCAACCCCCACCTGGCTACAACCTCCCTTCAGGGAGTTGTGGACAGCAATAAGGTCTTCCCCTGAGCATCTTCTTCTCCAGGCTAAACACTCATAGCTTCCTCAGCCTCTCCTCACAGGGCTTGTGCTCCAAACCTCTCAAAAGCCTTCTTGCCCTTCTCTGGACATGTTTGAGCAGTGACTGTGATAAATGCTGTATGCCTTGCAAAGGTGCTATTCTTTCACTACTCCCTTCTGTTATATTTAGGGTTTAACACAGTTCAAACAACATGAACTGTACATTCAGTAAGTCTTTTGCTACCATCTGACCACCACCTGTATTTGGCTCCGTAAAGGAAGATGCAAAGGGATAATTTCTTCACAGAAGCACAGAATGTTAGGAGCTGGAAGGGACCTCCAAAGCTCATCCAGTCCAACACCCCCAGCCAGAGCAGGATCACCTATACCAGATCACACAGGAATGCATCCAGGCATGTTTTGGACATCTCCAGAGAGGGAGATTCTACAACCCCCCTGGGCAGCCTCCTCCTGTGTTCTGTCACCCTCACAGGGAAACAATTTTTCCTTATATTTCTGTGGAACCTCCTATGCCTCAACTTCCACCACTGCTCCCTTGTGCTGTCATTGGGCATCCCCCAGCAGAGCCTGGCTCCAGCCTCTGGGCACTCACCCTGCACATCTTTATCAACAACAATGAGGTCACCCCTTAGTCTTCTTTTCCCCAAGCTCCAGAGCCCTCAGCTCCCTCAGTCTCTCCTCATAAGGAAGATGTTCCACTCCCTTCAGCATTTTTGTGGCTCTGTGCTGGACTCCTTTGAGCAGTTCCCTGAGGTCCCTCTTGAACTGAGAGGCCCAGAACTGGACACAATATTCCAGATGTGGCCTCACCAGGGCAGAGGAGAAGGGGAGGAGAACCTCTCTGGACCTACTAACCACAGCCCTTTTAATCCCCCCCAGAATGGCATTGAGCACAAGAGCACATTGCTGTGGTACCAGGCTGTGAGGGACACTGCTGTCTCTGTCCTGTGGGAAGATTTAGGTTGGACATTGGAAGAAACTTCTTGACTGAAGGAATTCTCACAGCCTGGCACAGGCTGCCCAGGGAGGTGGTTGAATCCCCATGCCTGGAGGTGTTTCAAAGAGAACAGCAAACGTGCCTTGGCTCAACACAAGGCATGAGCAGCTTTGTGACCTGCTGTTTCTATGTGTTAATACAGCAATATATATGTCAAAATATATGCCTAAACAGCTCCTGCTCCACCACCACCATTGCTGCACCCATCTCAGAGCTGGGGGGCAAGACCCTCAGCCATCCAAGACACCACCCAGAGGAGCTCAGCCCCAGTGAGGAAGCCCAGCCAGCACCCAGGGATGATATTGGAGTGGTCATCAATTATTGCCCTAACAACCGGGGGGCCACCAGGCCCCCCGGCCTTTGTTGTCACCACCACCAGCACCCAGTGATGTGCACCAGGGGCACTCACCAGGGATGAGAGGAGGATCCTCAGCCCAGAATGGGCTCAGCTTAGGGCTGCTGCCCTTCCTGGGGGGGATTAAATAGGGGAGTGGGTGGGGAGGGCAAAGTGGCAAAACCTGGGGTGGGAGGAGACTTCAATAGATCCCAGGTGCTCTGGGTTTGAGGGGGAAAATGGAGTAGGTGGGGTTGAAAAGGGGCAGAGTGTGAAACCACTGCTCTTGAGAAAGAATGGATATTAAAATAACATTCAAATATGAATGATTGGCTTTTAGTGATTGCTAGATGCATAATGTGGCGAGTTTCAGGATGTTCCACTACTTCTGGATATTAGATAATTCACTGACAAACCCAAACATGATGTTGATAGGCCAATATTGAGCTCAATAAACAAAAAACCCACACAGCTTCTGCTAAGGTAATTGTGTAACATTACCATCTCAGCAAATTCTTTGTCTCAGCCATGAGGGTTTTCTGGGGGATGTTTTCTCACCCATCTGTGTGTGTGGGAGGGGGCTTGCTTCTGAGAGCAGGCTGTGTGAAGCCAGGACACTGCTAGGCTGAAGATGAGCCAATGGGTTTAGCTGGCAGAGTTGGTATGGAATGGAATGGAATGGAATGGAATGGAATGGAATGGAATGGAATGGAATGGAATAGAATGGAATAGAATGGAATGGAATACAATTAACCAGGTTGGAAAAGACCTTAGAGATCATCAAGTGCAACCTATCACCCAACACCATCTAATCAACTAAACCATGGCACCAAGTGCCTCATCCAATCCCCTCTTAAACGCCTCCAGGGATGGTGACTCCACCACCTCCCTGGGCAGCACATCCCAATGGCCAATCTCTTGTTCTGGGAAGAAATTCTTCCTAACATTCAGCCTAAAGCTCCCCTGGCACAGCTTGAGACTGTGTCCTCTTGTTCTGGTGCTGGGTGCCTGGGAGAAGAGACCAACCCCTACCTGGCTACAGCCTCCCTTCAGGGAGTTGGAGAGAGCAAGAAGGTCTCTCCTGAGCTTCCTCTTCTCCAGGCTAAGCAACCCCAGCTCCCTCAGCCTCTCTTCACAGGGCTGTGCTCCAGACCCCTCCCCAGCTTTGTTGCCCTTCTCTGGACACCTTCCAGCATCTCAACATCTTTCCTAAACTGAGGGGCCCAGAACTGGACACAAGATTCAAAGTGTGGCCCAACCAGTGTTGTGTACAGGGCAGAATGACTTCCCTGCTTCTTCCTTTGCTGGTAGAGTGGTAACAAAAGGTTTCACGAGATTGAGTCCATGATCAGTAAGTTTACAGAAAACACCAAGTTGGGGGCAGGAGTTGATCTGTTAGAGGGTAGGACAGCTCTGCAGAGGGACCTTGAGAGGCTGGACAGATGGGCAGGGTCCTACATGATGGCATTTAACAAGTCCAAGTGTCAGGTTCTGCACTTTTGCCCACAACAACCCCTGCCAATTCTGTCATATAAAGGTAAGCACAATCATCCCATGGAAGTATTCTGACAGTGGAAGAGAGCTTTCACTTATCTCCTCCAGAAAACTATTCTCCTAGGGGATATGTGGTGCTTGCCTATCTACATAGCTTCTAAGGGGAGTATTTATCTAGGGAGAAATTCTGAGCATGAAAATAAATCATTTCTGCACAAGACTGGAAGCTCTCCCACATCCTCATTATCTAAGGCAGTACTGATTCCCATGAAAGGAAAAGCATTAAAGCCCACACTGCTAGCATTTGATGAATCTTCAGATAGAACTGTTAAGCTAACAGGAAAGATTAAGGAAATCAAATATGATGGCAGCAGGCAAAGGTTCGCTGGAAAATGAATCATGAAAACAATGAATGTCTCCTTTTTCAATGGAATGGAATGGAATGGAATGGAATGGAATAGAATAGAATAGAATAGAATAGAATTAACCAGGTTGGAAAAGACCTCAGAGATCATCGAGTCCAACCTATCACCCAACACCATCTAATCAACTAAACCATGGCACCACGTGCCTCAGCCAATCCCCTCTTAAACACCTCCAGTGATGGTGACTCCACCACATCCCTGGGCCGCACATTCCAATGGGCAATCTCTCTTTCTGGGAAGAACTTCTTCCTAACATCCAGCCTAAACCTCCCCTGGAGCAGCTTGGGACTGTGTCCTCTTGTTCTGGTGCTGGTCTCCCAGGAGAAGAGACCAATCCCCACCTGGCTACAACCTCCCTTCAGGGAGTTGTAGAGAGCAAGAAGGTCTCCCCTGAGTCTCTTCCTCTCCAGGCTAAGCAACCCCAGCTCCCTCAGCCTCTCCTCACAGGGCTGTGCTCCAAACCCCTCCCCAGCTTTGTTGCCCTTCTCTGGACACCTTCCAGCAACTCAACCTCTTTCTTAAACTGAGGAGCCCAGAACTGGACACAGGACTCAAGGTTTGGCCTAACCAGTGCTGAGCACAGGGCAGAATAACCTCCCTGCCCCTGCTGGCCACACTGTTCCTGATCCAGGCCAGGGCCATTGGCCTTCTTGGCCACCTGGGCACACTGCTGGCTCATGTTCAGCCTACTATCAAGCAGTCCCCCCAGGTTGCTTTCTGCCTGGCTGCTCTCCAGCCACTCTGACCCCAGCCTGCAGGAAACAGTAGTCATGGTATATTTTCCTTTTCATCAAGAAAGCTGAAGGCTTTTGAAAAAAACCTGAAAATCTAAGAGAACAACAATTAGAGGGACACTGGGACACACACACAAAATATATCTGAAGACACTTTTCTGCCTGGCAGGGTGCTTGTGAGGCTTAAAGGAACAGAAAACAGCGACAGTGGTGTCCCTCAGGGGTCCGTAGTGGGACTTGTGCTGTTCAATATTTTTATCACTGCTATAGACAGTGAGATTGAATGCACCATCAGCAAGAGTACAGATGACACCCAGCTGAGTGGTGGTGTTGATACCCCAGAGGGACAGGATGGCATCATAGAGGGACCTGGACAATCTGGAGAGGTGGGCCAGGGAGAAACTCATGAGGTTCAACAAGAGCAAGTGAAGGGTTCTACACCTGGGCCAGAACCACTTCACTATCAATACAGACTGGGGGAGGAAAAGGACTTGGAGGTGCTGATGGATGAGAAGCTGGGCATGAGCAGGCAGTGTGAGCTTGCAGCACAGAAGGCCAATCCCATCCTTGGCTGCATCAAAAGATGCATTGCCAGCAGAGCCAGAGAGGTGATTCTGCCACTTTGCTCTGCTGAGACCTCACCTGGAGCACTGTGGGCAGCTCTGGAGCCCTCAATATAGGAAGGACATGGACCTGATGGAGAGGGTCCAGAGGAGGGTCATGAAAGTAATCAGGGGGTTGTAGCAGCTCTGCTATGAGGACAGGCTGAGGGAGCTGGAGGTGTTCAGCCTAGAGAAGAGAAGGTTCCAGGGAGATCTAATAGCAGCCTGCCAGTACCTGAAGGGGGCTACAGGAAGGATGGAGAGAGACTGTTTGCAAAGGCCTGCAGGGACAGGATCATAGAATCATAGAATCAGTCAGGGTAAGAAGGGACCACAAGGATCATCTAGTTCCAACCCCCATGCCATGGGCAGGGACACCCCACACTAGATCAGGCTGGCCAGAGCCTCAGGATGAGGGGCAATGGCTTCAAACTAGAGAACAGCAGATTTAGATTGGATATCAGGAAGAAGTTCTTCATCATGAGTGTGGTGGAACCCTGGAACCTGTTGCCCAGGGAGGTTGGGGCCCCATCTCTGGAGATATTCAAGTTGAGGCTTGACAGGATTTTGGGCAACCAGATCTAGTTGGGGGTGTGCCTGCTCTCTGCAGGGAGGTTGGACTGCATGACCTTGGGGGGTTCCTTCCAGCTCAGGCCATTCTATGATTCTGTGAAAACAGAAGATGAAGAACTCCAGAGTGGCTGGAGAGCAGACAGGTGGAGATGGACCTGGGGGTGCTGGTTGATGGTAGGCTGAGCAGGATCCTGCAGTGTGCCCAGGCAGCCAAGAGGGCCAATGGCATCCTGGCCTGCATCAGGAACAGTGTGGCCAGCAGGAGCAGGGAGGTCATTCTGCCCCTGTACACTGCACTGGTTAGGCTGCACCTCGAGTCCTGTGTCCAGTTCTGGGCCCCTCAGTTTAGGAAGGAGGTTGACTTGCTGGAGAGTGTCCAGAGAAGGGCAACAAAGTTGGTGAGGGGTTTGGAACACAGCCCTGTGAGGAGAGGCTGAGGGAGCTGGGGTTGCTTAGCCTGGAGAGGAGGAGACTCAGGGGTGACCTTATTACTCTCTACAACTACCTGAAGGGAGGTTGTAGACAGGCAGAGGTTGGTCTCTTCTCCCAGGCAGCCAGTACCAGAACAAGAGGACACAGTCTCAGGCTGTGCCAGGGGAGGTTTAGGTTGGAGGTTAGGAAGAAGTTCTATACAGAGAGAGTGATTGCCCATTGGAATGTGCTGCCTGGGGAGGTGGTGGAGTCACCATCCCTGGAGGTGTTCAGGAGGAGACTTGATGGGGTGCTTGGTGCCATGGGTTAGTTGTTTAGGTGGTGTTGGATTGGTTGAGGGGTTGGACGTGATGATCTTGAAGGTCTCTTCCAACCTGGTCTATTCTATTCTATTCTATTCTATTCTATTCTATTCTATTCTATTCTATTCTATTCTATTCTCACTCCAGTAAGGAAGGCAGAGCTAACTGTAGAAGTAGAAAATCTGCCATCCTAGTGTCACAATTCAGTTTATTCAGATTATGAAAGCTTACCCAGTATTTCACTAGAGGTGGCAACCAAGATAAAGGCAGACAAGTTAAGCACTCATGTCAAGATTAGTTTGCAAAGCTCCTTGTCCACATCTTGCCCAACTAATAGCAGCATTGCTGCTGACTATTGTTTCCATAGTAATATGCTAAAGTTCAATCCAGGGCTTCCAGCCCTGACTGTGGACTCCAGGCATGGGAAATCAAATGAAGATCCTTAACAGGAAGAATGGATTTTTACTGTGAGTTGAATCACAGAATTTCAGAGGCTGGAAGGGACCTCGAAAGCTGATCCAATCCAACCCCCCTGCCAGAGCAGGAGCACCTGGAGCAGATCACACCTGTGCCAGTCTCTCACCACCCTCGTGGGGAAGAACTTCTTCCTAACATCCAATCTGAATCTACCCATTGCTAGTTTTGCTCCATTCCCCCCAGGCCTATCCCTCCCTGACACCCTCAAAAGTCCTTTCCCAGCTTTCTTGGAGCCCCCTTCAGATACTGGAAGGCCACAATTATGTCTCCTTGGAGCCTTCTCTTCTCCAGACTGAACAACCCCAACTCTCTCAGTCTGTTCTCATAGCAGATGGATCTCCAGCCCTCTGTTCATCCTCATGGCCCTTCTCTGGACACATCCCAGCACCTCCAGATCCTTCCTGTAATAGAGGCTCCAGAACTGGACACAGTGCTCCAGGTGTGGTCTCACCAGAGCAGAGTAGAAGGGGAGAGTCACCTCCTCACCCTGCTGGCTATGCTTCTCTTGATGTAGCCCAGATTGTGATTTGCTTTCTGGGCATAAATCTATTTAAATTGCAGCTGCTTCAACATCTTCAGCATGCTAAGAAGCCTTCAGAAGGTAATCATGTATGGTGCTCAGCTTTGCCATCCCAATCCCAAATACTCACAAGGAGCTTACATCAATAACTTCATTTATTTATCTTGGCTTGGTATCTCCTGACCTTCCCAAGTCTTCCCTTGTCCATTTATAAGTTCATAATCATTGAATGGTTTGAGTTGGAAGTGGCCTTTAAAGGCCATCTAGTCAAACCCCACCTACCACAGGGGCTGGCAGTAGCTCAACCCTTTGTTTAGTCACCAAAGAACATGCCCAGTGTGACAAAAAGCTGTCTCATGAGTAACACCTCTCTAGATATGGTGTGAATCATTACACATAGTTCCAGACACTAAGAATCACAGAATCATAGGACATTAGAGGTTGCAAGGGTCCTGCAGAGATTGAGCCAACCTCCCCTGCCAAAGCAGCATCACCCAAGGTAGTCTGCACAGGAATGCATTCAGGTGAAGGAGACTCCACAGCCTCTCTGGGCAGCCTGTTCCTGGTGCATGCTTTCGCTGGGAGAGGATAAGGAGTTTCAGGCCCTCACCTGAGCCTGTCTTTGTTGCTGGAATTGTTGCTCTGTGTGTGGTGTCCCCCAGGGATCAGTGCTGGGCCCCATGCTCTGTAATATCTTTTCTTGATGATCTGGACGAGGGGCTTGAGTCCATCAGCAGTAAGTTTGAAGATGACACCAAGCTGGGGGGGAGGAGTTGTTATGTTAGAGGATTAGGAGAGATCTGCAGAGGGACCTCGACAGGCTGGACAGATGGGCAGACTCCAAAGGCATGACATTGGACACATCTAAGTGCCAGGTTCTACACATTGGCCACAGCAACCCCAGGCAGTGCTACAGGCTGGGGTCAGAGTGGCTGGAGAGCAGCCAGGCAGAGAGGGACCTGGGGGTACTGGTTGACAGTAGGCTGAACAGGAGCCAGCAGTGTGCCCAGGTGGCCAAAAAGGCCAATGGCATCCTGGCCTGCATCAGGAACAGTGTGGCCAGCAGGAGCAGGGAGGTCACTGTGCCCTGGACTCAGCAGTGGTTAGGCCACACCTTGAGTCCTGTGTCCAGTTCTGGGCTCCTCAGTTCAGGAAAGATGTTGAGTTGCTGGAAGGTGTCCAGAGAAGGGCAACAAAGCTGGGGAGGGGTCTGGAGCACAGCCCTGTGAGGAGAGGCTGAGGGAGCTGGGGTTGCTTAGCCTGGAGAAGAGGAGGCTCAGGGGAGACCTTCTTGCTCTCTCCAACTACCTGAAGGGAGGTTTTAGCTAGGTGGGGGTTGGTCTCTTCTCCCAGGCAACCAGCACCAGAACAAGAGGACACAGTCGCAAGCTGTGCCAGGGGAGGTTTAGGCTGGATGTTAGGAAGAAATTCTTCCCAGCAAGAGAGATTGGCCATTGAAATGTGCTGCCCAGGGAGGTGGTCGAGTCACCATCACTGGAGGTGTTTAGGAAGAGACTGGATGGGATGCTTGGTGCCATGGTTTAGTTGATGAGATGGTGTTGGGTGTTGGTTGGACTTGATCTTGAAGGTCTTTTCCAACCTGGTTAATTCTATTCTATTCTATTCTATTCTATTCTATTCTATTCTATTCTATTCTATTCTATTCTATTCTATTCTATTCTATTCTATTCTACTTCTACTTCTACTTCTACTTCTACTTTTATTTCTATTTCTATTTCTATTGGACTTGATGATCTCTGAGGTCTTTTCCAACCTGGTTAATTCTATTCTATTCTATTCTATTCTATTCTATTCTATTCTATTCTATTCTATTCTATTCTATTCTTCTACTTCTACTTCTACTTTTACTTTTATTTCTATTTCTATTTCTATTCTATTCTGTTCTATTCTCTTCTATTCTCTTCTCTTCTATTAATTTCTATTTCTATTTCTATTCTCTTCTATTCTTTTCTCTTCTCTTCTATTCTATTCATTTCTATTTCTGTTTCTGTTTCTATTTCTATTTCTATTTCTATTCTATTCTATTCTGTTCTATTCTATTCTATTCTACCTATTTCTATTTCTATTTCTATATCTATTTCTATTCCATTCCATTCCATGCTATTCTTGTCTATTCTAATGTCCCCCTCATGATCAGACACAGCACACCAAAGTGGGTGAAAGAATAGTAGGACAATGCACAATTTAAGAAAGATTTCACTTCTATAGATGAATTTTATAGTACACAAAGACAAGTTCATACTGCAAGGTCTCCTTCCATCCCTGGAAGGTTTTGCATTACCCCAGAAACTCCCAGGCATGACTGAGCATGAGCCAACCTCCAGCAGAAATCTTTGCAGGCAGTGGAGAATTTGTACAAGCATGTCCCATCAGCAGGAGAGGGAAAAGAGAGTTATAGGATCAGACAGGGGGAAGTGTCTTGAGCTGCTGAGAAGCGTGCACGTCCTTAAAACCAAAATGAAATCCAGACCTCACTAAAGAAGGATTAATCAAAACAGGACAAGAGGTTTGTTTATGGGTTTGGGTTTGTGGGTTTGGGGTTGTTGTGGCGGTTTTTTTTTTGGGGGGGGAGGGTTTCAAGTGGAACCAATTCATCATAACAGCCACCCTTCAAAAAGTATCAGGTGGCTCTTCCAAACAAATCATGTTGCTCCAGCAGTTGCTGGATCCTTCAGCTATGCTATGTGGGAAACAATTCTATCTGTTTATCTACAGCAGAAATTGGCAAGCTGTAAAAAGGAAGTGTTGCCAAAAAGCTTTTAAGCATAAAATATGAGAGTATAAGAGTGTGTGCCATGCCTTCTGGGCATCATCTCACTTAGAACAACATAAATCAGGAGTTACTTCAGAAAAGCTTGGGGGGAGAGGGAAGGGGGAAAATAAAAGGGTCTCTGTGAAAGAGAATCAAAGTTTAAGTGCTCTGGGCAATTTGGGATACAGGTGTGAGGCTGTAGCAGCTCTTTCCTGATCATACAGTTTCTTAGGGTGATATGAAGTGATCTTTGAGGTCTCTTCCAACCTTGGTGATTCTGTGTGAAGTTGGCAGGAGTCTGGCTATCCATCAAGGGATAAAAAAAAAGGCAGCAGAAAATGAAGAGCCAGCACCCCATGAATGTGAAATCATAGAACCCTAGAATCAATAAGGTTGGAAAAGACCTCAAAGATCATCAAATCCAACCTGTCACCCAACACCTCATGACTACTAAACCATGGCACCAAGTGCTGCATCCAGTCCCCTTTTAAACGCCACCAGGGATGGTGACTCCACCACCTCCCTGGGCAGCACATTCCAAGGGCTAACAACTCTCTCTGTGAAGAACTTTCTCCTCACCTCCAGCCTAAACCTCCCCTGGCACAGCTTGAGACTGTGTCCTCTTGTTCTGGAGCTGGTTACCTGGGAGAAGAGACCAAGCCCCATCTGGCACTTGAAGCCATGGTTTATTTAGTCATGAGGTTCTGGGTGACAGATTGGACTTGATGATCTTTGAGGTCTTTTCCAACCGTATTGATTCTATGAGATGGGGGGGGAGGAATCACACTTGTGATTTACTACTATACAGTCCTGAGAGAAGAGCTTAGCTAAAGCAATAGGCAAGATGATCACACTTGGTGTCACATGTGTGTGTATTGTAGTTTCATTTATTCTAATTTTATCCAGTTGCTCTGTTGTTGTTTGGTTTGGGGCTTTTTTGGTGTGTTTGTAAAATAAAAATAATGATAAAAAAAGAGAATAATCATTCCTTCCCAGTTGTTGCATCCTGACAGTTAACCTTCCAGGATATCACTCTTTGAAGGTCAGTGCTTTAGTCACAGGGTAGTGAGGTATCACAGAGTCACAGAATTTCGTGGGCTGGAAGGGGCCTCCAAAGCTCATCCAGTCCAACCCCCCTGCCAGAGCAGGAGCACCTAGAGCAGGTGACACTGAAACACATCCAGGTGGGTTTGGAATATCTCCAGAGAGGGAGACTCCACAACCCCCCTGGGCAGCCTCTTCCAGTGCTCTGTCACCCTCAGGGAAATAATTCTTCCTTCTGCTTCCATGGAACTTCCTATGCCTCAACTTCCACCGTTGCCCCTTGTGCTGGCTTTGGGCATCCCCCAGCAGAGCCTGGCTCCAGCCTCTGGGCACTCCCCCTGCACATCTTTATCAACAGCAATGAGGTCACCTCTCAGTCTCCTCCTCTCCAAGATATAGAGCCCTCAGCTTCCTCAGTCTCTCCTCATGAGGAAGATGTTCCCCTCCATCATTTTTGTGGCTCTGCATTGGATTCTTTCAAGCAGTTCCCTGAGCTCCTTCTTGAACTGAGAAGCCCAGAACTGGACACCATATTCCAGATGCAGCCTCAGCAGGGCAGAGTAGAGGGGGAGGAGAAGCTCTCTGGAGCTACTAACCACAGCCCTTCTAATCCAACCCAGGATACCACTGGCCATCTTGGCTACAGGAGCACGTTGCTGGCTCATGGTCATCCTTCCATACATTAGGACCCCCAGGTCCTTTTCTAACTCCTTTAACTCAGAGGGCCATTGCTCAGCCACCAGTGAGGAATGAAAGCAAAGGGCTGAAAGCAAAGGGTCTAGGTCTAGCTGACTGATTTAGGACAACTTAGGAGACCCCAAAGGTAACCACAGTGGGAACTGTGTGAAGCTATGTGGAAAGCCATTCACCACCCCACTCTTCTCTGTCCTCTCAGGTCAGGAACTAGATGTTTTCTTTCTTATGGAGAACAAGGTTAACCTTTTTCTTTCTGCTCTTTTAAATCTCAGGCAACAAACATCAATGATTCTTGGGGAGGGGGGGATAAAAAAAGTTCTATTAAACCACAGCCTATAAACAGTTTGATATTTCTGTCCAAGTGCTGTTTCTCCAAGAGACTTTTCAATGCTAGCCATGGCTCTGTATCATCTCCCATGTCCTAATGAATGTCAGCTTGCACTGGCTGTTGGCCACCACTCCACAAGATCCCTCTTTGTGGCTATTAGTAGCAGATCAGGAACACAATCACTTCAAGATGTGCTGGAAGGTGTCCAGAGAAGGGCCACAAGGATGATCAGAGGGCTGGAGCTGCTCTCCTATGAGGACAGACTGAGGGAGTTGGGGCTGTTCAGTCTGGAGAAGAGAAGGTTCCAAGGAGACCTAATTGTGGCCTTCCAGTATCTGAAGGGGGCTACAAGAAAGCTGGGGAGGGACTTTCTAGGGTGTCAGGGAGTGATAGGACTGGGGGGAGAATGGAAGAAAACTACAAATGGGTAGACTGAGATTGGATGTTAGGAAGATGTTAGGTGGTGAGAGACTGGCACAGGTTGCCCAGGGAGGTGGTGGAAGCCTCATCCCTGGAGGTTTTTGCAGCCAGGCTGGATGTGGCTGTGAGCAACCTGCTGTAGTGTTAGGTGTCCCTGCCCATGGCAGGGGGGTTGGACCTGGATGATCCTTGAGGTCCCTTCCAACCCTGACAATTCTCTGATTCTGTGAATTCTAAGACAAAAAGTCCTCAGGTCCCCCTTAAAAAACAAACTCACAGAGATGAACTGCAGAAATAAACATCCTGAAGAAACTTAACGTTGTCCTGACAGGCTTTGCACAAGCAGCAGCATTCTTCTGCCCTCAGCAGCCTAAATGCTAGGCACAAAAAACTGTATCATGTGCAAGAGCTCATTTGACAATAAAATGTGACTCAGCTGTGGTACTTTTTAAAGTTAATGCTGGGGGGGAAACTTCAACCCACCACATTCAGCTCAAACTGGCTCTAGATCAAACCTGCTCTGGGTAGGTGAGATGGTGGGGCCCAGTGTTAGTCAATGGGGAAGCTCAGCCTGAGACAGAAGTTTGGCTACGGCTACGGTATCGCTCAGGCAGGGTGAAAACGTTTTGACAGATGAGCTTCAGAGCAGAGAATACAGTTTCTGTCAACATGAAAAACAGCTCAAGGAAATGTGCTAATTTTTAAAGGCATTTTAGGAAGAAGTTCTTCCCCATGAGGGTGGTGAGACCCTGGAACAGGTTGCCCAGGGAGGTGGTGGAAGCCTCGTCCCTGGAGGTTTTAAAGCCCAGGCTGGATGTGACTGTGAGCAGCCTTCTGTAGTGTGAGGTGTCCCTCCCCATGGCAGGGGGCTTGGAACTGGATGATCCTTGAAGTCCCTTCCAACTCTGGTTCTTCTGTGATTGTGTGATTTAACTGTTTGTCTCCAGAAGGACTATGATGTAGAGGACACAGTGTCAAGCTGAGCCAGGGGAAGTTTAAGCTGGAGGTGAGGAGAAAGTTCTTCGCGGAGAGAGTCGTTCGCCATTGGAATGTGCTGCCCAGGGAGGTGGTGGAGTCACCGTCCCTGGAGGTGTTCAAGAGGAGATTGGACGTGGCACTTGGTGCCATGATTTCCTCATGAGGTCTGTGGTGACAGGTTGGACTTGAGGTCTCTTCCAACCTTGATGATTCTGTGATTCTGTGATTCTCTATGCATCCAAAATGATGTTTTGGAAGCTTGACTAAGACTTGCCTTGGCAGGGGGGTTGGAACTGAATGATCCTTGAGGTCCTTTCCAACCCTGGTTCTTCTGTGATTCTATGATTTAACTGTTGGTCTCCAGAAGGACTATGATGTAGAGGACACAGTCCAAGCTGTGCCAGGGGAAGTTTAGGCTGGAGGTGAGGAGAAAGTTCTTCACGGAGAGAGTTGTTCGCCATTGGAATGTGCTGCCCAGGGAGGTGGTTGACTTACCATGCCTGGAGGTGTTTAAGAGGGGATTGGACGTGGCACTTGGTGCCATGGTCTAGTCATGAGGTCTGTGGTGACAGGTTGGACTCGATGATCCTCGAGGTCTCTTCCAACCTTGGTGATTCTGTGATTCTGTGATTCCGTATGCATCTAAAACGATGTTTTGGAAGCTTGACTAAGACTTGCCTTGGCAGGGGGGTTGGAACTGGATGATCCTTGAGGTCCCTTCCAAGCCTAACAATTCTATAATCATTCTATACTTGCTGCAAGTGCCAAAACCTTTTTAATTCCCTTCATTTTTTTCTCCCCCCTTTACTTTACTTTATTTTTCATTTTGACAGCCCGAGCACACTTTGTTTAGTCACAGCTAAAAACTGTTGTTTGCTTCCTTGTTTCTTTTCCTCAGCCTCATCAGCTGGGTTTGTGACACTCATTTTGACATCACCCACTGAAAGGAGTATTTACTCTCGATGGCAGCTTTGCGCTCCGAGACGTCAACATGCTCAGAAAGAAAGGGCTGTCAAAACATTTTAATGTTTCCCCAAGCCTTCATTCCTCTGAGACTTGCAGACATTTGGTTTGCTTTAACTCAGGATTAAATCAATGAGGAAGCAGCATCATTTCTCACTGGATAAGAATCCTCTCTTCTGTGAGCTGCTCGAGATGCTGCACGTTGATGTTATCACGCTGCACTTCCAAGAGCCGTGTGTCACACGAACAGTCCTCCTCCGCCAGGGCTTTGCTGGGGATGCTCCTTGATGTTGCCAAAGAGAAAGAAAGAGTCACCAAAAAAAGACAGCTTCATTAAAGGCTGCTTTTCCTCACATGCCTCAGAAGACCTTGGGTTGGAGGCAAATAAGGTGGTGGCTCAGGAGAATTTGCTATGTGAGAGATGCCGATGAAGACAAATTGAAGATGAAGTCGAGCAACTGCAGCAACAGCCCTAGGACTGGGATCTGAGTCCCTAGTGTCACTGTGCCCATCTGCTTCTCATCTGGGATCAGATGTGAAGGATTAGAAGTGAAAAGTTGAAGAAGGAAGAGAGAATTACAAATGGAAAAGTAAAGATGTTTTTGATGACTAGTATGGAGATTTTGAAGTTGGAAAAGACCTCAGAGATCATCCAGTCCAACCTGTTACCAAATACCTAACACATCTGGACAACTAAACCATGGCTCCAAGTGCCACATCCTCTGTCGAACACCTCCAAGAATGGTGACTCCACCACCCCCCTGGGCAGCACATTCCAATGGCCAACAACACTTTCTGGGAAGAACTTTCTCCTCACCGCCAGCCTAAACCTCCCCTGGCACAGCTTGAGACTGTGTCCTCTTGTTCTGGTGCTGGGTGCCTGGGAGAAGAGACCAACCCCCACCTGGCTACAACCTCCCTTCAGGTAGTTGTAGACAGCAAGAAGGTCTCCCCTGAGCCTCCTCTTGTCCAGGCTAAGCAACCCCAGCTCCCTCAGCCTCTCCTCACAGGGCTGTGCTCCAGACCCCTCCCCAGCCTCATTGCCCTTCTCTGGACACATTTCAGAAACTCAACATCTTTCCTAAACTGAGGGGCCCAGAACTGGACATAGGACTCAAGGTGTGGCCTAACCAATGTTGAGGACAGGGCAGAATGACCTCCCTGCTCCTGCTGGCCACACTGTTCCTGATGCAGGCCAGGATGCCATTGGCCTTCTTGGCCACCTGGGCACATTTTAAATAATATGTATTTGTGTAGATATAAAATAGATAAATGTAGCCCTTTTCCCCAGCCACAACATGAGAAGTCAGAAGCCTGGAGAAGAGGAGGCTCAGGGCAGACCTTATTGCTCTCTACAACTACCTGAAGGGAGTCTGTAGACAGGTGGGGGTTGGTCTCTTCTCCTGGGTGGCCAGCACCAGAACAAGAGGACACAGTCTCAAGCTGCACCAGGGGAGGTTTAGGCTGGATGTTAGGAAGAAGTTTCCAGTTTCCAGAAGTGAGGACAAGCATTTCAAGACAAAAGTCAGAACTGATGATTCATCATGCAGTTGCACATTCCTGAAAGATGACAGCAACCCTTATGTTTATATAGAATCATAGAACTGTCAGGGTTGGAAGGGACCTCAAGGCTCAGCCAGTTCCAACCCCCCTGCCATGGGCAGGGACACCTCACACTAGATCAGGTTGCTCAGAGCCACATCCAGCCTGGCCTTAAAATCTTCCAGGGAAGGTTTTGTCACAGCCCTGGATTTAATGTTGTAGAAAATGGCACCAGTTAATTCAAATGCCACAGATGTTTGTTGTTTTGTTTGGTGTGGGTTCTTTTCTGGAAAAGAGAAAGATACTGCAGAGGATTACGCCCATGCAAGGAAGATCTTAGGCACACTTGTATACATCATACACTTCACAGAATCCTGGGGTGCATTAAGAGGTTCTCCTCCCCCTCTGTTGCAGCCCGGAAAGCCAACCAGAGCCTGGGCTGCATCAGAAGTGTGGCCAGCAGGGCAAGGGAGGGGATTCTCCCCCTCTGCTCAGCTCTGGTGAGACCCCACCTGGAGTACTGCCTCCAGTTCTGGAGCCCCTATTACAAGAGGCATATGGAGGGGCTGGAAGGTGTCCAGAGAAGTGCCACGAGGATGAGCAGAGCGCTGGAGCTGCTCTCCTATGAGGACAGACTGAAGGAGTTGGGGCTGTTGAGTCTGGGGAAGAGAAGGCTCTGAGGTGACCTCATTGTGGCCTTCCAGTATCTGAAGGGGGCCTACAAAAAGGCTGGGGAGGGACTTCTCAGGATCTCAGGCAGTGATGGGAGTAGGGGGAATGGAATGAAGCTGGAGGTGGGGAGATTCAGGCTGGAGGTGAGGAGGAAGTTCTTCCCCATGAGAGTGGTGAAGCCCTGGAATGGGTTGTCCAGGGAGGTGGTTGGGGCCCCGTCCCTGGAGGTGTTTAAGCCCAGGCTGGATGAGGCTCTGGCCAGCCTGATCTAGTGTGGCAGGGGGGTTGGAACTAGATGATCCTTGTGGTCCCTTCCAACCCTGACTGATACTATGATTCTATGATTCTATTCTGCTCTGAGACCTCATCTTGAGTACTGTGTTCAGTTCTGGGCTCCCCAGTTCTAAAGGGACAGGGATCTGCTGGAGAGGGTCCAGCAGAGGGCTATGAGGATGATTAGGGGAATGCAGCACTGCCTGGTGAGGAGAGGCTGAGGGACCTGGGGCTTTTTAGTCTGGAGAAGAGAAGACTTAGAGGGGATTTAATACATGTTTATAAATATCTGAGGGCTGGGGGTCAGGAGGGAGGGGACAGGCTCTGCTCACTTGCTCCCTGCGATAGGACAAGGAGCAATGAATAGAAGCTGCAGCACAGGAGGTTCCAACTCAGCACAAGGGAGAACTTCTTTACTGTGAGGGTCCCAGAGCACTGGAACAGGTTGCCCAGAGAGGTTGTGAAGTCTCCTTCTCTGGAGACTTTCAAGCCCTGTCTGGATGTTCTTGTTTGACCTGAGCTAGATTGTCTGGTCCTGCTCTGGCAGCGGGGTTGGACTGGATGATCTCTTTGGGTCCCTTCCAACCCCTGACATCCTGTGAGCCTGTGAGTGACAGAATCATGGAATCACAGAACATAAGGGGTTGGAAAGGACCTCAAAAGAGGGCAAAACCAAAAAGCTGTGCTGCTTTCCCTAAATGCAGCTCACTGCATGGAGGGAGGGATTTGGCCAGCCCTGATGGTGCAGCAACAGATGTAAATAGCTCACGTGTTTTCACAGAATCACAGAACTGCAGGAGCTGGAAGGGACCTTGAAAGCTCATCCAGTCCAACCCCCCTGCCAGAGCAGGATCACCTAGAGCAGATCACACAGGAACACACCCAGGCAGGCTTTGAATATCCCCAGAGAGGGAGACTCCACAATCCCCCCCCTGCCCTGGGCAGCCTCTTCCAGGGCTCTGTCACCCTCACAGTTGGAAAGTTTTTCCTTCTCTCCACACTAATCACTTAAAACCAGGCTGATAATCTCCACCAGTTTGTAACTGAAGGGGTAAATATCTCCTGTAGGTAACTTCTCTTATTAATGTGCCTGTCAGTATAAAAGATAAAGAGAGAAAAAGAAATACAAGGTTTTAGTTACTTTTTCAGGCCCTGGGCCAGCATGCTAACTACTCCAGGAATGTTTCTACCATCCAGTAGAACCAGGACTAAAATGGACAAACTTTCCCACAGATTCTGCCAATGTGTTTGAATTGTGCCTATAACAACAGTCCTGCTGTTCCCAGCACCAGGCCTCTCGTGAGCAGATGACCTCAGCTCAGCCCCAAATTACATAAAGACTAAAAATGTCTACTCAGATGTAAATGTGAAGCTCATTTCCCTGTGTGTTCTTCTCAGAGAGCCACACAGATGCCTGCTGCAAACCTCTCCATCAGTACAACAAAAGCATATTGGGGCTGTGCAGTCTGGAGAAGAGAAGGCTCCGAGGAGACCTTCTTGTGGCCTGCCAGGATCTGAAGGGGGTACAAGAAGGCTGGGGAGGGACTTCTGAGGGTGACAGGACTGGGGGAAATGGAGCAAATCTAGATGTGAGTAGATTGAGATTGGATGTTAGCAAGAAGTTCTTCCCCATGAGGGTGGTGAGAGACTGGCACAGGTTGCCCAGGGAGGTGGTGGAAGCCTCATCCAGGCTGGATGTGGCTGTGAGCAACCTGAGTGAGGTCTCCCTGACCATGTCAGGGGGCTTGGAACTGGGTGATCCTTGAGGTCCCTTCCAAACCAAACAATTCCATGATTCTATGTCTTTAAAAGAAACGCAAGCTGCTTGCTGCCAGGGAAGTGCAGGCTAATTAACTAATAATACTTCAATGTCATGCTGCCATGGGGAGACCAAGCAATGTTGGCACTCGGTGTGAGCTGAGGGGAAGGGCAGGCTAAACGTAATTAAATCAGAGATATGGGGCAAAGGTGCCTCAAATTGTTCCATGGGGAAGGGAATAAAGCACTATTTTTTGATAATTGGGTGTTTTTTTTTCCATCTTCTGCTTTGGAAATCCAGAAATAGAATCACAGAGTCACAGAGTCACAGAATTTCGTGGGCTGGAAGGGACCTTGAAAGATCATCTAGCCCAACCCCCCTGCCAGAGCAGCATCACCTAGAGCAGATCACACAGGAACACATCCAGGTAGGTTTGGAATATCTCCAGAGAAGGAGACTCCACAACCCCCCTGGGCAGCCTCTTCCAGTGCTCTGTCACCCTCACAGGGAAATAATTCTTCCTCCTGTTTCCATGGAACTTCCTATGCCTCAGCTTCCACCATTGCCCCTGGCATTGGGCATCCCCCAGCAGAGCCTGGCTCCAGCCTCTGGGCACTCGCCCTGCACATATTTATAAACATTGATGAGGTCACCTCTCAGGCTCCTCCTCTCCAAGCTACAGAGCCCTCAGCTCCCTCAGTCTCTCCTCATGAGGAAGATGTTCCCCTCCATCATTTTTGTGGCTCTGCATTGGATTCTTTCAAGCAGTTCCCTGAGGTCCTTCTTGAACCGAGGGGTCCAGAACTGGACACAATATTCCAGATGCAGCCTCAGCAGGGCAGAGTAGAAGGGGAGGAGAACCTCTCTGGACCTACTAACCACAGCCCTTCCAATCCACCCCAGGATACCACTGGCCTTCCTGGCCACAAGAGCACGTTGCTGGCTCGTGGTCATCCTCCCAACCACTAGGACCCCCAGGTCCTTTTCCCCTTCTCTGCTCTCCAGCTCTGGTGTTCATTGATTTCTTGGCTGTTACCAGCATTTTACAGTGCTCCCTAGATGAAGTAATTTCCTATAAACTTAAGGAAAATACTGAAAGATTTATGGCATGTCTAAACTTTCTTGTTTGCATTCAAAAGTTGGATTTGTAACAGGCATCTGAGTTTGCCAGGAGTTTTGCAGACTGGTTGCCCTATCCATTTTATTTCAGTCCATCACAATCATAGAATCATAGAATCACCACGGCTGGAAAAGAACTCAAAGATCCTCAAGTGCAACCTGTCACCCAACACCTCCTGTCTACTAAACCATGGCACCAAGTGCTGCATCCAGTCCCCTTTTAAACGCCACCAGGGATGGTGACTCCACCACCTCCCTGGGCAGCACATTCCAATGGCCAACAACTCTCTCTGTGAAGAACTTTCTCCTCACCTCCAGACTAAACTTCCCCTGGCACAGCTTGAGACTGTGTCCTCTTGTTCTGGTGCTGGTTGCCTGGGAGAAGAGACCAACCCCCACCTGCCTACAACCTCCCTTCAGGGAGCTGTAAAGAGCAAGAAGGTCTCCCCTGAGCCTCCTCTTCTCCAGGCTAAGCAACCCCAGCTCCCTCAGCCTCTCCTCACAGGGCTGTGCTCCAGACCCCTCCCCAGCTTTGTTGCCCTTCTCTGGACACCTTCCAGCAACTCAACATCTTTCCGAAACTGAGGGGCCCAGAACTGGACACAGGACTCAAGGTGTGGCCTAACCAGTGCTGAGCACAGGGCACAATGACTTCCCTGCTCCTGCTGGCCACACTGCTCCTGATCCAGGCCAGGTTGCCATTGGCCTTCTTGGCCACCTGGGCACACTGCTGGCTCCTGTTCAGCCTATTTTCAACCACTCCCCCCAGGTCTCTTTCTGCCTGGGTGCTCTCCAGCCACTCTGACCCCAGCCTGTAGCTCTGCATGGGGTTGTTGTGGCCGAAGTGCAGCACCTGGCACTTGGACTTGTTGAATGCCCTTGGACTCTGCCCATCTGTCCAGCCTGGCAAGGTCCCTCTGCAGAGCCTCTCTCTACCCTCCAGCAGATCAACTCCTGCCCCCAGCTTGGTGTCGTCAGCAAATTTACTGATGATGGACTCAATGTCCTCGTCCAGATCATCAATAAAGATGTTAAAGAGCATGGGGCCCAGCACTGATCCCTGGGGCACACCACTAGTGCCTGGCTGCCAGCTGGATGTGACACCATTCACCACCACTCTCTGGGCTCGGCCCTCCAGCCAGTTCCTAACCCAGCACAATGCCCTTTCTTCTGCATAATTTGCTATTATAAGAAAATATTTTGGCATTGAGAGATTACTAAGGAGGAAAAAAACCCACTGAAACCAAGAATGTACTGGATGGCTCTGAGTAGATGTGGTACTGGAACGTTGATTTGGGCTACTGTAATTTTAAACAGAAGATCTACATTTCATCCTGCTGCATCTACCCCTAGGAAAT